>NC_090445.1:899151059-899455324 GCF_031143425.1 Pleurodeles waltl
ATCATTTCAGGCTCTTGCCTCCTCATTGACAGCAGCCAGTGTCCCTTCTTCTTCTGTCCCCTATCCAGCTACCTGTGCCTGAACCCACATCCCTCTCCCCTCACCCATCCAAGGCACACTTACTGACCCACATGCATCCACATCAACAGACATTGTCCCCCTAAGAAACATTTCCTGCAAGAGATTTCCCTGTTTCCCACCACTCGCTATGTCCCTGTTCCCTCCAAGCACCCTGCTACCCTTACACGTCCCAGTCCTCCTCACCATGCCCCTCCCCCACCTAAGACTTCCACTTCCACCAAGTCCACAGTTACCCTTCCCATATCCAAGGCCAAGCCCACTCCCTTCATTTCCAAGGCCAAACCACTCCCTCCACTTCCAAGGACAAGCGCAAGCCCTCCCTTTGCCTAAAGCTCCCCGTTCCAATGGCAAGACTAAGGACCCCACTCCAAATCCACCACCAAGGACCCCCTCTTCCAAGCTCAAACAAAAGGACCACCTCCAAGCCCAACCCACCCCCCACGATCCCTCACCCCTGAGGTGCCGGCATGCCCCATTGATGCCCCTGCCCTGTGGAGGCCAGCACTTTGCAGGCATGAGTCAAGTTGGGGTGTCATTCTGCACCCAGTGTGTTCAAGGCACTGCACATCTTTTGGACTTGCCCTTGGGCATCTTTATGCATAGTTCAGCCAATTTAAATAGCTCTTTTTTAATATATCTGCACCACTGCACCATTGATGTCAATGGTAACAGGCTTGTTCTGGCTTTCCTTCAACATGTATGTGTGGTGAATGCGCGATTTTGTGTGTGTGGTGTGTGTGCTAATTTCCTTCCCCTCCAGTGTGTGCTAGGTTGGTGTACTTACAGTTGGTGTCTTGGTCGATGTCGATGGTCCTGGAGGTAAATTGGCCAGCCGGCGCATTGGGAAGACTTGCAACTTGTGGGCCATGGCACCTATGGATGTGCCTGTGTTCCTGAAGCTGAGTGTTCCCTTTTATGTTGTTCGTTTCTGCCAGGCTTTTCAGGGTCGGTGGGAATGCCCCAGAAATCCTGGTGGTGTGCAGCCTTGTAATATGGTCATGGGAAACAGCCTGACTGCTGGCCAGGAGATGCATACAGCCGGTCGCGGTGGTTCATCCACAGTGGCGGATCAGACAGATACTTGGCTGTGTTCTCCAGATGCCTTCCCTGGACTCGTAATATGGCAGTCTTCACTGCCAGGGCCATGGCGGTATGACTGCCACCCTCACAGACCGCCACACTTGTAAAGAGAGGCTAAATGCTACAGGACATCTATAGATGTGGCCAGAAGTTGATCAATCTATCTTAGTCCATTGTTCCTTTGCTCCTGTGGTAGGAATTTTGGCCCAAATAACTCTTAATTACTCAAGCTAGCAAACTTGCGTAATTTCAGTAATTCCACATCAAAAGAGTAATTCATAGTTGCTGAAACTACTCTGATTACTCTAGAGTAATGAAAACATTTTCCAAACCTAGATTTAAAGTTCATAAAATATAATAATACATTTCAATGTATCGAAATTAGGTATGGGACGTTGACATGAATGAGGGGCGTTTCACAGAGGCATTTTGGAGCACATTAGTAGTACCCTTTTAGTACTCTTTTGGAAACTCTTATAAGGCCTTGTGATTTGCCCACAAAATATCCAAAATGAGAATTAAGTGGGAAAATCGGGTAAATACTTATATACAATTGGTACCAGTGGAATGGACGGTGTCCTCTTTGCAGTTTTACGAATAAAGAGTTGGACTTTGCAGTGGCAATTTCCAAAGGCATTTATGAGTACTGACGTGCCTCCTCCCATATCTGGTGGGGACTAAGGCAATACAGAGATACAATTTAATGTGATTTCATATATGCATATCAATAGTTAGTGTTGTTGTCCCTATACTAATTAATATGCACATTTTACTTTAATTATAGCGTGTCTATTTCTTTTGCTCCTAACTATGTGTATATATTTTTTATAATAGGTGGCATGTGTATTGGAATAAATTGATCAATGATATAAACAACATGTTATAAAACCCTTCTGAAAATGCATGACAACAGCACTTGCACAGAGTTAGCACGATATTTTGTCAGGTACTGAATCAGTTAATAAATCAGTACCCCTGGAGAATAATGACTTTCTTCAATAGAAAGAAATGTAATGAAGTCTTTGCTCGTTGTCTCAAAAGGTGATGATGCATGCAGTTAAGAGATGCATGGCCAAAGAGTAAGAGATGTTTTGTTGTCATGCTGTGCCTCCTTCATTGTTTTTGCCAAAGCCCATAGTTGGAATGGGCTGATCCCTATTGCATTTGATTCAATTTTAAACTGTCACATAGATTCATCAATCAATTAGCATTTGTGCAAATACTGATGTAAAACAAGAAGAGACTAATGTCAGCCACAGTTATCTTTAAACCATTTGCAAAATATAGAATAGGCTTCAATTTAACATGTACGTGTAAAAGTGTACTTATACTATAATCTTTTCACTTTTACTAGGAGGGCTTTTGTGCATGAAAAAATGAATTTAGGCACACACATTCTTGTGTAACAGGTGTATATGAAAATAGGCAGGCTACTTCAGATGATGATGTGGCATCTCTTGTTTCTCAATATGCAAGTATACTTTATTTGAAGCATTTAGCCTTTAAAACCACAGATAAACACATGGAAAAATATTAAAAATGATATGAGTCTATCACTTAAATCCAGACACCCAGGAAGTGGATCTAGCTCCTGAGGAGCATGGTGGCATCCCTATCAATCTCTTTTGACCACAGGCATATGAAAGAACTCCAAACCATTGTATCTGGTGATGGGAACCTAATGTGGTAGTTAGAGAGTCGATAAAGAACAAAGGTAACCAACATATTGACAGGATCATCCATCACGCAACTACAGTGAGCAAAGAAAGAGCCACCAGCACATTGGAACTGTATAGGACAACAGAGAGCTTGTGAATCTCCCAACAAACACAGAGTGGAGGAGACTGTGACTGATGACCAAATCCACAGTGGCATTACTGAGCACTGGGAATGGGTCCAAAGAGGAAGGAGGCAGGTGCGGGGACATCAGATGCACAGCAGTTGAAGGGCAGGGGAAATACTCCAAAGGCAGTAAGACAGAGGATAAATATACTTACCAGCTACTAAAAGTTATAAATCTCATGGAAATAGGCATAAGATTAAACACCCTTCAAAATGGAGAAATTAATAGTTCACATCTTTTAAGTCCCAGTAACGCAATACATGTGGGCACTAATTCAGTAGCAGGAAGAGTATAAATAAGGGGTGAAGATCATATGCAAGCTGAACATGGCTATTCTCTTAAGAATGAATGGCAAAGAAATTAGCAAATCAATGCCAATGGACAAATAATAGACGTATGTTATGCCAAAATCTTTCTCAAGACATTTCTGTAGGTTTGAGAACTTAGTGAGATACAATCCAGGCCTGCAATTGAGGCTCCATTTCATTTTAACAGTCTAGCTGTACAGAAATCTATAAAACTAGGAAATAGTATGGTTAGTGCCAAATCTACAAAATTTGTTTCCATTTTCTGCTGCAATGTAAGCTGTTCATGTCTAGAGTGAAACAGGAGACACCTACTATTTTCAGGAGCAGTAGCTAACAAAAATCATCCCAAACCATGCAAAAAGGAAACAGCAGACCTTAATTACCCACATTGGTTTTAGACTCCCTGATGAAAGAGCTGGCAGACATCAGGCTATCGATAGGCTCGTTGATAGAACAGAATCTCCAAAAGCCCCGGAAATACAGTCAATGAGAAAATAAATCAGATCTTTTCAGAAAAAAGATTAGACTTCTCGGAAATGAAAATTACAGAAGTGGAGTTGAGCCTTGATAATATGCCAGAATAGGGAATGGAACTGTGGGAAATGTATAAGAAAATCATTAACTTTGAAGATATGAGCAGGGAGATAATGTGTAGATTTTTTGGAGTCTTTGGAAAACTGGAGAAAGAGGACAAGATTTTCCTCAGCATTTTACTTCTAGATCTCCTAAAAATAAACTTTGATCTACTATCCACTGGTGGAATTCAAAATGGTGACCAGAGTAAGTACACTTCATAATGACACACCATTCAAAATCAGACTGCTTGCTTTCTATGTCATCAGTGGCCATGGCATGCCAAGGCAAGGGTGAAGAAACATGTCCTTAATCAATTTTAAATCAGCTAAAATATATCTTGGTGGACTAGTTGTAAACAAACGCAGAGAGGAAGATATTCTTGGCATGCAGACGAAAGCTACATAAGTAGGACATTTTATATGTTTTTATAGACAAGGAGGTAATAGTGATAGCTGTGGATGGGAGAAAGAAAGAACACAATGAATTTGAAGATTTAGAGATATTCTTGGACACATTAGATCCAGTTGAAATGATGACATCTGAAAGGAAGAATGCATCAACTTAGAAAAATCAGTAGGGCGAGTCACAGCTAGAACCAAAGACCAGAAGAAGAGAGCTAGGCTGGACAAGGTGATGCAGATGTAGTCAAAAGAAGAATATCCCAGACATAACAGACAATCTATAACTTGTAACAACCCAAATCAATTCTTAATAACTTGAATACAGCGGAATGGACAGAGTTATTCAACATTTTGTAATGTCTTGAAATTTTTTAATTATATGTTGAAACAAGTTGGAGAGATCCCTCAGGGATAAATGAGTAATAAATATGAACTGTATAAATACATTAGAGACCTGGAAATATAATGCAAGCCCTAGTTACATAGCACCTACTCCCACATCTAACCTGTTCCTATCCTTTCCATTGCTTTTGTAGTGGTGAACTATTAGGTTCATGGGTAAGAAAACATACAAGAGTAAAATGTAAAAATGTAGTGTTTAGTAATTGTATAGCTATAACCCCTTCGCTGCCAGGCCTTTTCCCCCTCCTGTGCCGAGCCTTTTTTTGGCTATTTGGGGCAGTTCGCGCTTAGGCCCTCATAACTTTTTGTTCACAGAAGCTACATACGCCAAATTTGCGTCCTTTTTTTCCAACATCCTAGGGATTCTAGAGGTACCCAGACTTTGTGGGTTCCCCTGAAGGAGACCAAAAAATTAGGCAAAATACAGTGAAAATGTTTTTTTTTTCAAAAAAATGGGGAAAAAGGGCTGCAGAAGGCAGCTCGTGTTTTTTTCCCCTGAAAATGGCATCAACAAACGGTTTACGGTGGCAAGATCAACATCTTCCCAGCTTTCAGGAACAGCCAGACTTGAATTGGAAAACCCAATTTTTCAAAAAAAAATTGACATTTTACTGGGACATACCCCATTTTTACTATTTTTGTGCTTTCAGCCTCCTTCCAGTTAGTGACCAAAATAGGTGAGAAACCAATGCTGGATCCCAGAAATCTAAACATTTCTGAAAAGTAGACAACATTTTGAATTCAGCAAGGGGTCATTTGTGTACATCCTACAAGTGTTTCCTACAGAAAATAACAGCTGAAATAAAACAAATATTGAAATTGAGGTAAAAAAACAGCAATTTTTCTCCACGTTTTACTCTGTAACTTCTTCCTGCAATGTCGGATTTTTGAAAGCAATATACCGTTACGTCAGCTGGACTCTTCTGGTTGTGGGGCTTGTAGGTTCATCAAGAACTCTAGGTACCCAGAGCCAATAAATGAGCTGCACCTTGCAATGGGTTTTTATTCTATACCGGGTATACAGCAATTCATTTGCTGAAATATAAAAAGTGAAAAATAGGTATCAAGAAAACCTTTGTATTTCCAAAATGGCCACAAGATAAGGTGTTGAGAAGCAGTGGTTATTTGCACATCTCTGAATTCCGGGGTGCCCATACTAGCATGTGAATTACAGGGCATTTCTCAAATAGACGTCTTTTTTACACACTGCCTTACATATAGAAGGAAAAAATTTAGAGAAAGACAAGGGGCAATAACACTTGTTTTGCTATTCTGTGTTCCCCCAAGTCTCCCGATAAAAATGTGGGGCTCTGACTAGGTTCTGTTACCCAAAATCCTTTGCAAACCTCAAACTTTGACCAAAAAAACACTTTTTCCTCTCAGTTCGGTGACAGAAAGTTCTGGAATCTGAGAGGAGCCACAAATTTCATTCCACCCAGTGTTCCCCCAAGTCTCCCAATAAAAATGGTACCTCACTTATGTGGGTAGGCCTAGCGCCCACGAAAGGAAATGGCTCAAAACACAACGTGGACGCATCAAATTTTTTCACAGAAAACAGTGTTTTTTTTTGCAAAGTGCCTACCTGTGGATTTTGGCCTCTAGCTCAGCTGGCCCCAGGGGGGCAGAAATGGCCTAAAATAAATTTGCCCCCCAACCCCCTGGGGAGCGACCCTTGCCTACGGGGTCGCTCCCCCTGCGTGACATTGGCTCAAAAAAAAAGATCCCCGGTGCCTAGTTGTTTCTGCCCCCCTTGGGGGCATATTAACCTAAAATTGGCCGATTCGGGGGCAGAAATGGTCTAAATACAATTTGCTCCCCAGGGGAGCGACGCTTGCCTAATGGGTCGCTCCCCATATCTAAAAAACAAACAAACAAAAAAAAAATATATATATATATTAGCCCTGGCGTCTACAGGTTTCTGCCCCCCCTGGGGGCAGACTGGCCTAATAACAATAGGCCGATCTGCCCCCTAGGGGGGAAGAAATGGCCTAAAATAAATTTGCCCCCCCACACCTCCCCCTGGGGAGCGACCCTTGGCTACGGGGTCGCTCCCCTTGCGTGACGTTGGCGCAAAAAAAAAAAGATCCCTGGTGCCTAGTGGTTTGGGGCAGATTGACCTAAAATCGGCCGAAATGGCCTAAATACAATTTGCCCCTACAGGGAAGCGACCGTGCCTAAGGGGTAGCTCCCCATCTGTAAAACAACAACAACAAAAAAATCCCCGGTGCCAAGTGGTTTCTGCCCCCCTTGGGGTCAGATCGACCTAATTAAAATAGGCTGATCTGCCCCCCAGAGGGGCAGAATGGCCTAAAATAAATTTTCCCCGCAGGGGGACAACCCTTGCCTAAGGGGTCGCTCCCCTTGCGTGAAATTCAGAAAAAGAAAAAAAAAAACTCCCTGGTGTCCAGTGGTTTCTGTCCCCTAAGGGGGACAGAAATGGCCTAAATATAATTTGCACCCTAGGGGAGCGACCCTTGCCTAAGGGGTCGCTCCCCACCGCTAAAAAAACAAAAAAACAAAAAAGAGCCCTGGTGCCTAGAGGTTTCTGCCCCTAGGGGGGGCAGAAAAGGCCTTAAAAAAATGCCCCCCTGGGAGCGACCCTTGCCCAAGGGGTCGCTCCCTCATGCCAATTTCCTTTTTGTAATAGAAATCCCTGGTGCCTAGTGGGCATTTCAAAAGCCGGATTGCTTTACAATCCGGCTTTTGAAATGCTCAGAGAGACTTCAAAGGGAAGGAATTTCCTTTCCTTCCATTTGAAGCCTCTCCGGCCTCCTCCACGTGATCGGAAGAGAAATGCTTTGCATTTCTCTTCCAATCGCGCTGGAAGCTGAGCTTCCAGCGCAATGGGAGGAGGCCTTGTGACAATCAGCACGCAATCGCGCGCTGATGTCACAGGGGGGGTTGGGGGTGGAAGGGGAAGGGCTTCCCCTTCCATCCCTGTTTAGGGGGGTGGGAGGGAACCCCACAGAGGGAGCGCTAGCACTCCCTCTGGGCTCTGTGCCCAGGACGTAATGGTTACGTCCTGGGCACACGAGCACTGTGCCTCAGGATGTAACCATTACGTCCTGGGCAAAGACGGGGTTAAGTATTCAGAACAAAGTAGGTTAGTGACTATCTATTTAAACATCTGGTGTTACGCTTGAAGTTAGGAGAACACCAGAAAAAAACTCACCCTGCTTGATGTGAATAGTATAGGTAAAATGTTTTGTGGGATAGGGGAAAAAGGACACTAGATGTAGCCTCATCAAGTGTACAGGGATCTACAATATAAAGACAAAATGCTTTCTTTCTTAAAAAAATGCATGGAGAACAACTAGGGAACAGTGACATCAGAACAGACCCCATGACCAACAGAAAGAAGACATTCATCAATGAAGATATAATCAGGGACACTGCACTAGTTAAAAGGAATGCCCATAGTGAGAAATATGGCTCACGTCACTAGTAAGGAAAATCAACTCCAATTACAACACCACAACAAATCAAAATACATTTAGGGTATTGACCAAGCCTAAATACCTACTAAATCCACTGTACAACAATGTAGCAGAAACAGCCCTATTTAGACACGAACAAAGACATTACGAAGAGTTTGGGTGGGGGGGCAATAAAGCTAATATGCACACAATGTAAGCAAGTGTAATTGCTAAGAACAATTCCCACAATGAGAACTGACATCATTTACAATGTGAAAGAATTTGCCTCCTATTGTGAAAAATTACATGCATCAGCAAACCCAGATTCAATTGATGAGTAAAACTGATTAATGCAAGACCTTGACCTAAAGTGCCTTAATACAAGAAAAGAAAATAATAGAATTGGAAGTATTAGAAGAGGATATTGCAAAAGCAATTGGTGAAATGGAATTGATAAGGCACAAGGTGAGTTTTATGAAATTAACAAACCAGTTATAGTTCCATTGTTAATGAAAATATTTAGAGAAGCTTCTGAGTTGCAAAAATATCCAGACAAATATAGTGGGGCCAAAATTTCAATAATCCCCAAGCCAGACAGTGATCTATTGAAATGTGCCAAATAATAGGCAGTTTGTCTCATTAATATAGATGTGGCAAACCTAGCTAAAGCATTGGCCAGCAGACCTAAAAGGAAAATCCCATTATTAAATAATCCAAAAGCAGAAGAATTTGGACTAGGATCCTCGTTCACCAATCACATTTGAACTGCTTTTCATCTCCTGTGGTATGTAAAGGTTGATGAAGACAAAAAGGGTCATGATTTTCCTAAATGCTGGGAAACTCTTTGATTGTTTGGAAAATATCTTCTTGTTTCAAATTATTGCTATGTTCTTCCTTTATTAATAAAGTCAGAAATCTATATAACTATCCTGTGGATTCTGTAATTTGTGGTGGCTTCTCATCCCCTTCGTTCAAAAGTCAAAAAGGTAGAAGACAAGACTGTCTACTCTTATCATTACTATTCCTAAGAGCAGTTGCCATACATCAGATTTGCAGTGAAAAGTGAATCTGAAGAGTAGTTTATGAACATAAAGAATTATATTTTGCCAACAATACCCTGGTCAGTTACTTCATCAAATCTAGAATATTCCAGTTAGACCTTGATGACATTAATTAGTACATTTCTGCTGTGCTTAGAGAATAAAATGAATTGGTCCAAGAATAAAGCATTACCAATGACCTTGTTAACGCGTCCCTTTATGATAATTTATTACACATCAGGACTCGTTTTAGGCCAATGAATCTTTTGACCCAGTTGAGATACACCTTAGGATGAGATAGCTAATCAATATGTCAATCAATACGCCAATAATGTCATCAATATTTATCATAACAATACATTTCACTTTAGTCAAAGTCATCAATTAATTCAAGACACTACCATGACCTTGCAGTCATGAATGACCACACCAGTTTAGCAGAATTTTATGAAGTTTTATTCCCTATTGATTACAATTCTGAAAGCAGATGCGTTAATCTCAAAACCCAGAAACATAATAGCATAGTCACGATATGGCAACTTAGGTAAGATTTCATTAAGGCGAGAATCACAAACATCAGAACATAACACGGCGTGAACATAGATCAATTTAGCAGAGTGTCAATAACGCGTCAGTTCAACAAAGCATAGATTCAGTTGTTTGTCTATTTGCGTCAGTTTAGTGAACACCTGTCCTAACCACTGATTAGCATTGGCATGTTGGGCTTCATGCAAAATAATTTAGAACACCAATTTGGAAAACATCTAACTATGGTCTCTGTCAAAAGTAAGCAGTTGGTACCTAGAAAGGAAAAGCAAACAGACAAATCACAAATGCATTGTCATAATTACCCTCCAAAGTTTAGGTCAGCTCACGGGTTCAGTCTTCGTCTTCAGGACATCAGTCAAATTGCCATCAGTCAGAACTCAGCTCCGGGGCAAAAGGGCACTTCCCTCATAAGGAGGTAAAGTGTAACATGGGCAAATCTAAGGACGTGGATGGTTCTAAGCAAACCAATAAGTCACCAAACAGAGTGACAAAGTTTCTGGATAAAATCAATAGCATTCCCTAACCCACCTAAATGGCTCCCCGTGTCATGGGTTTTTATCCCTTTTTCGTTGTACATTCCCCCAAAATTCTATTGGACATTTGTTATACCCCACTATCCTTATCCAATAAGAAAACAGATTATGTCTTTAATCTTTCACCCCATATTATTTTACAGACACTTCATTGGTCCACATGATTAACATCTTCAGAGGTAGCACATCCGGTATGATTTAATCTTTCTGTAATTCTTTGCACATCTTTTGGTCAGTAACTCCATTGTCTTCACCGGTTTGAATTACCTTGTACATTACATTAATGTACACTGTTGCATTTCATCAAATATCATTCTACAAGCAATGAAGAATTCGTGAGAACGGATCTGCTATGGTTACATTAGGCTTCTAGTTTAAAGAAAACAAGGGGTCATGTACTGTTGCGAGTCAGCATACCGCAAGATTGGAAAAATACATTCAATATGAGAGCCAGGCAGCTAAGCTTCGGCTCATGCTAACTTAAGGCCTACAAGGATTTCAGCACAATATTCAATAATACAATCATTAATAATTAGTATAAACTTATTCAGTGTAACATTTTATAAACATTTTAGTCATCATTATTAGTCTATGTACACATTGACGGCCACTCCCCGTGGTCACATTTCAAGTGCACGTTTAAGCAAAATTTACTATTACAGTTCATATGCGGCATTATCACACATTAATTCATAAACATTTCATGTTATTATAGATTATATAAGCTACGCTCTCTCAACCTCATACCTGATCAAAACTTTGTTTGGGAATTTACCTTTAGAGTGGACCCAATCCCAAATGAAATACCTAGAAATCTATAAGAATAAAGGGATGGAGAACATGATGAGAGAAAATATAATAGAATGATAACTGATTTCCACAAATGTTTTAAACTTCAATTATCCTCATATTGGAGAGTGCAAATAATTAAAATGAGCATATTCCTCGATTCAATAAAGTATGTGGAATTGTACCACTAGCAATACCAATTGAACTGATGAAGACCAAAGAAAATAGCAGCACGTTTCGTTTAAATGGGGAAGGAACCAACTTGGAGTTAAATGTCTAAAATGATATGCAGATACCACAACAGGAAGCTTATACAAAAAGCTACACTCACCTACTGGCTAGCCCATCAACTAGCAGCAGCAATATGTTTGTTAAAGCCACATAGAGGAACTCCCACCTGGGTAACCTCAATGGGAGAATTGACAGTGTTTTACACAAAGCACCCACAAGTGCAATACAGAAACAACCTGATATTACAGCTTTGTAACATGCATGAAAAGGGATTACATATTGATTACATTACCAATAGACCTCCATTCTAAAGCACCGTTGTGGCAGAATGGGGCAATTCAAATTATGGAAAGGGAAACTAATTGGTCCTTACAGAAGAAGAAAGGTATAAAAGCGCTATACAACCTCATATCAGAAGACAAAAAGTGTTTTTGAGAAATACATCTACTGAACCACAGATATCTCCCATTCTCAAGTACTAACAAGCATGAAAAGAATTTTGGAGAACAACTTTTGGTTCTTATTCACTCCTAATTGACAACATTTTTTCCTGTAAAAATTCAACCAGTTTATTCCATTGGTGGGAACCATGAGTGGCAACTCAATTTCTAGATGAGGATTTAAGAACTCTGATGGAGGAAAACAATAAAAACTTAAGAAAGGTTTATCTAAAATTGAGGGCCATACGTACAAATTTAAGGAATAGCGATTACCTACTTGTGCTTTTTAGCGTATCTCAATTAGGAAATCACTCTTCCTAATGTATGAAACTCAACAAGTTTCATTTAGCGATTCCTACAGGATAGCTAATTGACCTACTTCATGAATATTAATGAGGTAGACTGCAGTTTGCACCAAAATAGGAATTGCTGCTATCACAGGGATAACGGCCTGCTGGAGTCAGCAGACCATCATGCCTGTGATTGCTTTTTTTAAAAGCAACCTTTTTGTTTGAAAATGCAGCCCATTCAACTTAAAGGAAAATGGTATGCATTTAAAAGACATTTTTAATTAAATGTTTAAGTTTCATTTTTTGCAGAGTAGGCAGTGGTCACTTGGACTACTTCCTGCTCTTTGTTTCAACATTCACAAAGGGGAATGGGTCCACTGGGAATACCTTTTTATTTGTGAATGGTTACCTCGACATTTGAATTATCAGTAAAAAATGAATGTTTTGTGAATTTAATTCGAACAAAACATTGATACATAGCATTGTGATTTGGTATTAAGACTGAATGCCTTAAACATACACCTTCCGAATACCCCAAAACACATTTTGTGATTAGGTAACGTGTTACTAAATCATAATTTGTGATCTGTACATATGGAAAAGCATTTCTGTGGTCAATAATGGTCTGTGAATTGGGTCACTTCTGAATGCAAAATTACTTTTGTGCATATGTCCCTATGTTATTTTAAAACCATTCACCAGTGGCACAGGTTGTCAGAAAAACTACATACAAAAGTAAAGATTGTGCATTCTTTGGAGCCATCAGTAGTGCCTACGTTCAGGAAATGGTAACTAGACATTTAATATAGCCTTGTATGAGAAAACAATATTTAATTTAACCAGCTAAATGCCTCAATTCGAAGAAGTGTGGAGCAGGTAACTGTAAAATGAATGTTGACTTTCCTAAATACTACAGCTATTCTTGCTGTCGTGTGGGGGCCTTATCACCATGGAACCTGAAAAAGGAAGAAAAATGAATACACAAATAAGGGAAAGAGAGTATGAACACTATGATGCTCTGCAACATGGGGTTCTTTTACCAGGTGATGATGTGTTCTATAACCACTGGATCATCACCTGGAATGTTAGGGATTGAGTCAGCTGATTGAGATTGTTTGAGGCAGAGCTGCTCAGCACCTCTGGCGTGGTTGGGGCCTTTCGTTCAAGATATTTATTACTCTTTCCTGAGTACCAGCTTATTATACTTTTACAGACAACAAATAACAGAGGGGACATAAACAAAAAAAACAAAAGAAAGACTCTTTTACTCTCTCCCACAGGGGGCAGACTTAAAACTGAAGTGAAGAGGAACCGAAAAAAGGGAATGACAGGAAGAAGCCAGAGCAAGTGGAGAACAGCAACAAATACTGAAAGGGAAGAAATGCACCACAAGATGAAATCCTGCAGTGGTGGAGAGACGTCAGTTGAGAAGGACTCCAGAAGTTGAAGCATGATGAGAGAGGCAGCCACTAATGGGCCAGCTCCTCCCAGCCCCACAAGGGACAGGACGAGAGTCAGGCTTTTGCCACATTTCTGGAGAGGCCTGGGTTAGCCAGGAGGGTGCTGGGGTTTGTGACTGGTCATCTAGCCTGGGACAAGCACGTAAAACCTAGGTGGAGGGGTAGTCGATAACGGAAGTGGAGAAGTGTGGTTGCTAGAGGGGATACAAGCAGAGGATATGAGACTCACATCAGTCTACACACACTTGCTCATTACAGACGTCATACTGCAAACACAAGATTTGGTCGATTTTTTGTCTAATGGTACAATATACACCAACATGCCGTACCTCCCATTCTGTCAGACTTAAACTGCACTATGGCCCCTTATGAATAGGACCATATAGGTGAGTTCTTGGTGATGACTTTACCACCAATAGCATATGCCCTGATGAAGTCATTGGTTAATTCCATGTGACAAAGCACGTGTTGGCTGACTAGATCATGATTGCCAATAAAAGAATAATCATTTGTATGTCACGCAAAAGGCTTTCTGGTGATTTCTCACTGAGGGCTTTCAGTTGCTGTTGACATTTTGTACTCTCTCTTTGTTTCTGGACACCTATATTAACTAGTAAAGCACTGTGCTGGCATTACTGTGGCCACCCACATGTCAATAACATATAATAGGACATGCAACTTACGCCACAGTAAGGTTGCATTGAAAATATAATGGATAAATAGTGGGTAAGAAGTTCTGTGGACCTTAAATTTTAAGAGACATTACATCAAAGGGAATAAATGTAATTCACATGAACATCGAGAGAGTATGTGTTGTTCTCATATTTGGACATGAGTGTACAGAAAGACAAAGACCATAAATGAGCCAGTGGGAACTATTTGTTGATGCCTCCGGTAGAATCAGTTTACTCTACTATATAGAATCCAAGCATGTAGGTGATGAGGTATCCTCACGATATTGATAGGCACCAGAGGGACCATGTTGACACATCACATTAGTAACACTATTTATCTATGATATTCATAAACCACAGCTCACACAATACTAATCAAACAAGAATAACTGTGAATAATACTCAGAAAAAGATCAGGTCTATAAAAGAAACACTCAAACACATCACTGCTGCGCAACATTGAACTAAAAGTTAAACAACTTAGAGCCTCATTATGACTTTGGCGGTCTTCATGGAAGACCGCTGAAGCAGCTGCAATCAGCATACCGCCAGTGCTGGCGCTATGCTTGCCACCCTATTAGGAGTTTTCTGCTGGGCCATCGGGCGAAAACAGCGTTTCCGCCCGATGGCCCAGAGGAAAACTCACCACAACATTGACACCGGCTCGTAATCGAGCTGGCGGCAATTTTGTGGTTTGTCGGGTGCCTGTAATTTGGGCAGTGAAATGCACGATGAGGCTGTCCAGGGGGCCCCTGCACTGCCCATTCCAAGTGCATAGGCAGTGCAGGGGCTCCCATGGGGCCCGACACCCCCTTTCCACCAGCCTTTGCATGAGGTGAAACTGACATGCAAAGACTGGCAGAAAGGAGACTTGTAATTCCCAGGGCAGCGCTGCTTGCACCCCTGCCCTGGCGGATTACAACCGTCGAGAGCAACAGGCTGCCAACAGGTGGCAATCCAGCAGTGCTGGCAGTCGGACCGTGGCACATCTGCCACAGTCATAATAACGAATGTGGTGGTCTTGATGGCCTTAGTGGATGTGGTCACAATGACCACAGCCATTCCAGTTAATAAGAGGCAGAATATACTAAGTGATTTTCCAAATAGGAAATAAACAATGGAGGCTAAAGGCCTGATTTGGAGTTTGGCAGAGGGGATTGTTCCGTCATAAAGGTAACAGATATCGCGTCTGCGGTATTACGATCCCATTATATCCTATAGGGATTGTAATATGGTGGACGGGCTATCTATCACATTTGCAACAGAGTTTTCCATCTGCCAAACTCTAAATCAGGCCCCAAGGGCCTGATTTAGATGTTGACAGAGGGAAATTCTCAGTTACAAAGGTGATTGATATCCTGTCCATCATATTATGATCCCATTGTGTCCTAAGGAAATCATGATATGGCAGATGGGATATTAGTCACATTTGTGACGGAGTATTCCCTCTGCCAATATCTAAATCAGTCACCAAACATTTTGGAGCGGTAAGCGGAAAACAATAACTTGGAATATTGAACACCAATAATTGAAAACATCCTACAACCAAATTTGACAAAATAAACCACAAAGAACTGTAATAAGAATGTCCTTGTAGATGCCAATTAATAGAAAATAACATAAAAAGTAAACAAATAAAATGCCAGCACTCAAATTGAGACACAAAAGCATTCAAAAAAGGAAATGTCCAAATAAAAACAGAAATTCAGAAACACAAGAAAACGCTTCAGCCCAAGAAGGATGTTGAGCCTTATTTGCAAAGAACAATAAAAAACTCTTCACTGAATAAAAAAGTAGTGATTACCCAATTAAAAAAGCAGGCGAAAACATTGACAGCAAAATATGTTTCCTACTCTAAAAATACTTAACTGCAAAGCAAGCTTACATTTCAAAAAGGGGAAAGCACAAGTTAAGATTGTACTGAAAAATAAACAGCACTGAAGTAAACAAGCAGAATATACCCAGTTGTCTGCTTAACGAAAATCAGAGCCCCACAGACTTTATGCTTCAATGTGGTGTTCCAATTCATAAGCAAGCATCGGTAAAGCCAACAGGACTGGCTTTGGCTGCCAGCCTTTTGGGAGTAATTATTTTGTCCTCTCAGTTTGTGTTTACTACTTTGTGTTTAGAAGGGCTTCTTGTGGCATAACTCACTGTAAATGTGTCCAATTGCTGAAGTGGGTTGACCCAATTCCCCATAATCCTTTCTGGAGTAGGTGGAAGAATAATGTGAATGACACAACAGACTAATGGAAGAAGTCTGGCTGAAAACCCCCATAGCTGACTATGTTAAACTCATAATGTTAGTAAAATAAAAATGTCTTGGCTAATACCAGACTTGAAAAAAACGAATTAGTCTGGTGTTGGCTGCCAACTTTGCAAATGCTTTTTTGTAGTGTTTATGTAAGTCTTTATCAAAGACGAATAGAGAAGCTTGCAAAGATAGATCGATACAGAGATAGAAAGATAGATTTAGATCGATTAATTTGCAAAGAGATATATAAGGTTGCATAGATATTTTAGAGATAGAGTTGCTAAGATAGATATAGATGAATAGGATTGTGAAGATAGATTGATATAGACAGATTTGTAGAAATGACAGATTGTTTTGCAAAGATAGCTGTCAAGAGAGTGTGTCTTTTGAGAGTGTGTACAATGAGGAATAAGGAGTCAGAAAATGTGTATTATCATTTTATGGATAGATAGATAGATAGATAGATAGATAGATAGATAGATAGATAGATAGATAGATAGATAGATAGATAGATTAGACAGTGCAGCCTTAACTAGTAATATAATACTTAAATGTCTATATAAGCACACCATACAAGAGCACTGAAAACAAACTGTAAAGCCTCATAAGCAGGATATACAGACTAAATTCATTTATAAGTATAGCAGTAGTTCAACATTAAAACATATAACAGCATGACATACAGTTGTCTTCATTGTGTGTGTATTAAAAAGAACATTACTTTATAAAGAATGTTTTTAAATGGGCACAATGTGGTATGCTGTGAAACAGTCGTAATCAGATAAGCAAAGTCCAGTGAAAATGAATTCTTAGCAGCATTAGCATGAGCAAGGAACTGAAATAGCTGGACTGTGATCTGACCTCACATCTGTCAGAAAACATTGTACTGTTACATCCATCTGTAAACACAAAGGCAACACTGAATAATAAAGCAAAAAAAAACTCTGACACTGAAGGGAACTATTTTATGCTTTATGCATATATGTGCTCGTTGTGAAAGAACCACACGCTGACACTCAAAAAGCAGTTAGCCAGTGGCTGGAGTAGGCTGACTCACTGCCTTATGCTATAAGCTGTAATGGTAGGGAGCAAAAGGTGAATGACACAACAATAGACCAATAGATGAAGAGACCTGATTAAAACCCCTTAAGTAAATACTTTATACATATAAATTTAGGAAAATCAAAAGGTCTTAGCTAATGTCGAACCTAAACACTACTTTCAGCATGAGTATGTAACGGTGGTATTCATTCCACAAAATATCATTGTGAAGTGGAAGCTGGTGGAGGAGAAGAAAAAGATGGCATCTATCAAGCCATACACCTCCAACAAAAATGATCCTGAAGGAGACAGGTAATTAATTCTAGCACCCTTAAAAACCTCAGAGGTGGGGCAATTGAGAGAATGAATAAATCAGCATGCAGGTGGCTCACTGTAGATAAACCTATGCAATAGGTATTTTTTTATGAGAGTTGGGGGAATTAACATTTAAGGTAATGTCGCAAACAAAGTACAAGCTCTAAATTTCTGAAGAAGGTTGAAAGCATATATTCCTACCAAGAACTGAAGGAAGACTTGATTGATACTTCACAGCAAGACCACAATTCCCAACTAACACACACCCCTTGTGCACTGCAGAATATGAATGGTCTACATACGATAGGACAACCTTCCCAACTCTTGAGAAATAGAGACTATTCATTAACCTGTTGGGTGCCTTGAACGAGGTGATCTCGTCCAAGGCACCGGTTTCCGGGTGCCTTGGACGAGATCACCTCGTCCTGCACCCGGGTGCTTCCCCCGTGGGCCCCCCACCCACACCCCCGGTCATGGATGGAAGTGGAATCCCTTCCCCTTCCACCTGACCCCCCCGGGTGATGTCAGCGTGCTCACAGCGCACCGACGTCATCAAATATTGCCGAGGGACGCGCTGGAAGCAAATGGCGTCAAGGGAAGAGGACTTGCTGGTAAGTCTTTCCCTATTTGGGGGTTGGGAGGGGGAAACAGACACGGGGGAAAGGAAAGGGTTTTTCCTTTCCCCCTGTGCCTGTTTTCAGTGGATTCCTGCTCCTCGATCGCAGAGGATTTGTTTATTTATTAGATTTTGGGGGCGACCCCTTGGGCAAGGGTCACTCCCATGGGGGGCTATTTTTTTTTATCCTATTTCAAATCCCACCCCCCCCCTCTCCCGGGGGCAGATCGGCCGATTTTTCGGCGGATCTGCCCCCAGGGGGGAGCAAAAACCACTAAACACCAGGGATTTTGTTTTTCACAATTATTTTGGGAGTGACCCCTAGAGCAAGGGTTGCTCCCATGGGGGGCTATGTTTTAATCCTATTTCGCCCCCCCGGGGGCATATCGGCCGCTTTTTCGGCCAATCTGCCCCCCGGGGGGGGGGGAGGCGAAAACCACTAGACTCCAGGGATTTCATTTTACATATGTATTTTGGGAACGACCCCATGGGGGGGGGGCTATATTTTTTATCCTATTTCGGCCCCCGGGGGGGCGAAAACCACTAGACACCAGGGATTTTATTTTCTTTATGTTTTTGGGCAGCGCCAGGGATTGTGTGGTGTGTGTGTGTGTTTTGGGGCACCCCTTGGGCAAGGGTCACCCCCCCCCCCAAAGTGGGGAAATTTCGTATTGGCTATCTCTGCCCCCCTGGGGCGCAGATGGGGCTATTTTTGTAGGAGGGCAGAAACCACCAATACGCCAGGGATTTTTTTTTGTTCCCCTTTTTTTGTTTTGTGCTCTGGGTGCCCCCTTTGGCAAGGGTCGCCCCCTAAAGGGGGCACAGAGCTGTTAGCCATTTCTGCCCCCCTTGGGGGCATATCGGCCATTTTTTTTTACGCCCATCTGCCCCCATGGGGGGCAGAATCCACTTAGACACCAGGGATCGTGTGTGTGTGTGTGTTTTGTGTGTGGGAGGGTGGAACCTTTGGCAAGGTCAGCCTATTTATGTTAGGCCCATATGCACCCTAGGGGGGAAGAAGGCACTAAGATGTCAGAGATTTTTTTTTTGGGTTCCCTTTGTTGTTTTTGTGCTGGGGGCACCCCCATTTGCCCCCTTTTGCAAGGGCCACCCCCCCAAACAGGGTACAGAGCTGTTGGCCATTTCTGCCCCACTGGGGGGCATATCAGCCTATCTTTTTTAGGCCCATCTGCCTCCTAGTGGGGCAGAAGCCACTTAGGCCCCAGGGGCAATTTCTAAGTTATTGGTGGCGGGGTGTTTGTCAACTGGTGAAGTATTTGTATTTGTGATTATAACAGTTTATTTCTTCTTTTTGTTCTAGTTCAAAGCTTTTGCTTCCTTTGCTGTGGATCCTTGCGGTTTTGGCAGTAGTTGTCCTGCGGTTTGCATAGTTGCATGTTTTAGGTAAGTGAAAGCAATTTACTCCAAAGGAGTATTGTTGACATGCATGAATGACATGTTTGTAGGTGGTGTACTAAATGCAGTATTGTGTGTGAAATTGTCCTTAGATTTGAGCACAATAATATTTGTGTTGTCATATGTCTAATTTGCTTTTTTCTTTTTTGTTTTTAGTGGGATATCATTGGTGATTGTTGTGTGTGTTCAGAGTAGTTGCTGGTGAGTAGCTTTTTCAGGCAAGTGAATGGTATAGTTTTGTGGTACAAAACCCTTTGTGATAAAGCTACCCTTTGTTTATTACTTATTTTAGTGCTAGTTGTTGTTGGCAATCCATTTGTTGTTAGTGAGGATCATGGCTAGCCACAGAGAGAGCACTCAGCAGGTTGTTGGCATGCTCTTTGAGTCGTCTTCAGACCATGATTACGAGACTGACTCTGCATCTGAGGCAGAGGAGGAAGTGAAAGATTCTGGCAGTGAGTTTTCTTTCCAAGAGTATTCTTCTGATGAGGAAGCTACTCTCAGTGCAGATGAAGGGCCTGTTTTAGAGGAGGACATTGATGTGCCAAGAGTGCAGCAGCCTGGGGCTGAAGGGTTTCCCATTAGAAGACCTGACACCTGGATTGCCCCAAACATGGAGCAGCCACAGTTACCTGCATTTACTGGTCTCCCAGGGTGTAGAGTCAACACGGAAAACTTTTTGCCTATCCATTTCTTTCACTTGTTTATGGACGATGTATTTTTGGAAGAGATTGTGAAGCAGACTAATTTGTATGCAGAGCAATATTTGAGGGACAACACTGCCAGACTTAGGCCTCAGTCTAGAGCTACTCAGTGGGTTCCCACACATCTGGAAGAGATGAAAAAGTTTTTAGGTTTGACTTTTTTGATGGGGTTGATTAGGAAGCCGTCACTGGCTTCTTATTGGTCTACTAGTCCCTTGATGGCAAGGGCTATATTTCCTGCAACCATGACACGTAATCGCTATTTGCTTCTTCTTCGTATGCTGCATTTTGTAGACAATGCTTTAGCCTTGCCGCGAATCACCCTGATTGTGACCGTCTCTTTAAGATTAGGCCTGTCCTTGATCATTTTGTAGATTGGTTTTCAGAGGTCTATGTACCAGGCAAAGAGATAAGTGTGGACAAGTCTTTGGTCCTTTTCAAGGGGCGTTTAGTTTTTAAGCAGTACACTCCTAGTAAGAGGGCACGTTATGGGATTAAATTGTATATGCTGTCAGAAAGCAGTACAGGATATGTGTATAATTTCCGGGTCTACACTGGTAGGGATTCCAGTATTGACCCTCCTGGTTGTCCGGACACTTTTGGAGTTAGCGGAAACATTGTGTGGGAACTTGGTAGACGACTGTTTAACAAAGGTCACCATTTGTACGTAGATAATTTCTACACTGGAGTGCAGTTGTTCAAGGAGTTGTTTAGAGTGGACACTGTTGCTTTTGGCACAATCCGCTCTAACTGGAAAGGCTATCCAAGGGAGCTTGTCTGTAAAAAACTTGAGAGGGGACAGTGCAGTGCCTTGTGGAATAATGAGCTGCTAGCTCTGAAATTTTCAGACAGGAGGGGTTTGTACATGCTATCTACCATCCATGATGAGAGTACTTCCCCTGTGACTGTTTGGGGTCAGGTTGCGGAAGTGCGCAAACCTGCGTGCATTTTGGACTACAATAGGCACATGGGTGGTGTTGACAGAGTAGATCAGAGGTTGGAACCTTAAACTGCTCTTCGTAAGTCCAGATCACATTCCTCCCACTCCCAAAAAAGACTTGCCCATAAAGAAATGTAGAGTATGTGCCCGGAGATCAATCCGGAGGGAGGGCCGGATGTACTGCCCCGAATGCCCTTCAAGGCCTGGGCTGTGTGTGCCCGGCTGTTTTAGAAGTTACCACACTAGGATTTTTTTTGGGGAAATACCGTGAGCGTAAACTTCCTGTTTTATATTTTCATATGTACAGTTTCACGGTTGGCATTACTGTCATGTATTTAGTTAGAGCTTTTGTGTTTGTAGTTTTGTACTTATTTTATAATTAGTTAGTGGTTTCTTTGTTGTTTATAAACAACAAAAAAAGTGATGTCAGTGTGCGTGGGGTGGCGCTTTGCTGGCGATGTGCTTGGGGTGGCGCATGGCTGGCGGTGTGCGTGGGGCGGCGCTTGGCTGGCAGTATAGGTGGTGTGGCGCTTGGCTGGCGGTGTGTGTGTGTGGTGGCGCTTGGCTGGCGTCGTGCTTGGGGTGGCACTTGGCTGGCGGTATGCGTGGGGTGGCGCTTGGCTGGCGGTATGGGTGGTGTGGTGTTTGGCTGGTGGTGTGCATGGGGTGGCGCTTGGCTGACGGTGTGCGTGGGGTGGCGCTTGGCTGGCGGTATGGGTGGGGTGGCGCTTGGATGGCGGTGTGCTTGCGGTGGCACTTGCGGTGGCGCTTGGCTGGCGGTGTGCGTGGAGTGGCGCTTGGCTGGTGGTATGGCTGGGGTGGCGCTTGGCTAGCGGTGTTAGCCAAACGCAGGCCACACACTCATCAGCTGGTGTGACTGCTGTATCAGGCATATGAAAGTGATGGGCCCTTGACTGGCGCTGTCTGTCGATGTGAGTGTTGTAATGTGCTGCGCCCGTGGCTGGCGGCGTGAATGGTCTTGTGCATGTCATGTATGAAAGGTGTGTGAATGGACTGTAAAGCGGTTGGTGCCTTGCCATGGCTTTACAGCTCACGAGCTGTGAGTCATTGGTTCAGTTTTTGGCCCTTTCAGTTATTACCAGTGCATTTCACTTTTGTGAAATCTCTTGTTAATAAAATTTGATCTACTGAACCATCACTCACCCTCGAGCCAAATCCAACCAGTATGTGCGGTACAAATGACAAAACCTGCTCCGCTACAATCAGGCATCGCAGCACACTTGTGACACGCTAGGTGTCTCAGGTGGGACCCCGATGATGAAGCATGCCACCAACTTGGTTGGTGGGTGAGGGGTCTTTTTCACATAACCTAAGTGTGTTTCTTTTCACAATTTTAGTGTTTGGCACATCACAGATGTATGTGGACACATCAAATTGATATATTACAAAACTACCTGTGTTTGGGGGGGGCACCTATGTTTTTGGTCCTGGGTGCGGCCTTCATCTAGGGAAACCTACCAAACCCAGACATTTTTTAAAACTACACACCCCAAGGAGTCCAGGGAGGTGTGGCTTGCGTGGATCACCCAACATTTTCTTACCCAGACTCGTCTGCAAACCTCAAAATTTGCTTAAAAAAGCATATTTTCCTGACTTTCGTTTGTACGATCACTGCTCCAGCACAAAATTCCTACTCCCAGCGTTCCCCTCAGTCTCCCAAGTAAAATGACACCTCACTTGTGTGGGTCCCCAAAACAGAGTCAGCCTAAAGATGTATAAAAGAAGAATATGTGCTTATCAACTTGCTGTGCCATCCCCATAATCTCTACAAGTTTGTGGCCTTTTTCTGTTGCAGGCACCTGGCCCACCCACACAAGTGAGGTATCATTTTTATCGGGAGACGTGGGGGAACGCTTGTGGCTCCTCTCAGATTCCAGAACTTTCTGTCACCGAAATGTAAGGAAAACTTGTTTTTTTGGCTAAAAAACAAGTTTTCCTTAAATTTCGGTGACAGAAAGTCCCCTAAATATCCCTGCAACCAGAAGAGTCCAGCAGACGTAACGGTGTATTGCTTTAAAAAATCTGACATTGCAGGAAAAAGTTACAGAGTAAAACGTAGAGAAAAATTGCTGTTTTTTTCACCTCAATTTCAATATTATTTTTTTCAGTTGTTATTTTCTGTAGGAAACCCTTGTAGGATCTACACAAATTACCCCTTGCTGAATTCTGAATTTTTTCTACTTTTAAGAAATGTTTAGATTTCTGGGATCCAGCATTGATTTCATGCCCATTTCTGTCACTGACTGGAAAGAGGCTGAAAGCACAAAAAATCTTAAAAATGGGGTATGTCCCAGTAAAATGCCAAAATTGTGTTGAAAAATTGGGTTTTCTAATTCAAGTCTGCCTGTTCCTGAAATCTGGCAAGCTGGTGATTTTAGCACCACAAACCCTTTGTTGATGCCATTTTCAGGGGAAAAAAACACAATAGTTCTTCTGCGGCCCCTTTTTCCCATTTTTGTTAAAAGAACGAAATTTTCACTGTATTTTGGCTAATTTCTTGGCCTCCTTCAGGGGAACCCACAAAGTCTGGGTACCTCTAGAATCCCTAGGATGTTGGAAAAAAAGGACGCACATTTGGCGTGGGTAGCTTATGTGGACACATGAGGGCCTAAGCGAGAACTATTCCAAATAGGCAAAAAGGGTCCTGGCACAGGAGGGGGAAAAGGCCTGGAAGCGAAGGGGTTAATTGAGCTTAAGGGTGAGAGACAGACTGGCACATTGTAGAGTGGTACTATTTTAACCCCTCATACAAAGGGAGATTCTGGGAATACTGGAACTATCTGCAGCTGATCTTGCACAGCTGGTGCAGTACTAGGGAACCTGTGTGCCTGCCAACACCCCGAGGTACCTAGCCAGTATATCAGCCTGTATTTTCTGCATGATCGTATTGCATTGAGAACAATCATGGTAGGCACAACCGTAGGGCTACTACAAATAAAGAAGGCACCAACTGGCTACATGCCATTTAATATGCAAGCTAATTACTCCATTAGCTCGTTCCAGTTATCCTCTATGGTAAACCCTGTTTCGCTTTTGATAGGATGCTACCATACACTTAATGTGTTTGAATTCCTGTCGAGAGCAGAAAGTGACTAAGGACCTGTAATAGTTTCCCTCTGAAATCCTCTAAGGAAAGTTACTAGAAGTAAAGGCTTGTGGAAGGACGTTGAAGTAAACTTTCAGCTAAAGCAGAAAAGCGATCTTTTCCTTATCCTCGGTTTACTTCACATAAAAATATGTTTGAAATTGTTCTTTTCTGCCATTCTGTAGCCTTACAATACGTACTGATTGTAGATTTCAGTGCATTATGCACAAATAAGGCAATAGCTTATATTGTTCCCTTTATTTTAAAAGCAAATAAAACTGTCTCTACCTTTCTATACAGAATTATATGCCTTTCAAATGAATAAGAGCATTCGTTCAATTTGATGCACTTTTGTCAGTTTAGTCCCAAACGTTGACCTCCACAAAACAAGTTCTACTGTTCCAAATTCCAGACAACTTTTTGTAACAAGTTGTGCGTCTTTATGTACGTTTCTGCTTGCACATATTATGAATTCAAACGTTAAGGCTTGTGTTACATATCTCATGCAATAGTCAAAGGTTGCTAGTCCCCATGACCTCAAGAGGATAGACTCTTCCAGGAATGCATCCTAGACACATTTCCAGGTGAGAAGCAGTCGTACTCTCATTAGTGCAGGTCTGAACACAGGGATTATTGCAATCCTTCTATGTTGGAAATGGCCATTTTTGCAGGGTTAGCCCCAAACCTTTTGCCTTTCTCCTCCTATTTTTCTGACCCACTTTTTGTTGGCCTTAGGATTCTGGGCACTTTGTCACTGCTAATCAGTGCTAAAGTGCATTTGCTATCTTCCCTAAACCTTGGTATAATTGACTTACACCTGTTTGGCTTATTTAATTTACGTGTAAGTCCCTGGTAAAGTGGTATACTATATACCCAGGGCCTGCTACTAGAAGGCTTGCAGTGCAGATTGCATCACCCACAGAAGTAGCCTTTAAAACATGTCTCAGGCCTGCCACTGCAGGGCCTGCTTGGGCAGTTTACTCCCACCACTGACTTGGCAAGTCAAACTACTTGCCAATGCCTAAACTTCCTTTTTGCTACACCTAACTCACCCCTAAGAGTAGTGAGAAATCCTGATTATTGGTGTAGATGTTTTTTTTTTTACCATTGTAGAAATGGCAGTTTTAGAAAGTTGATAAAACAACAAATGATGCACAGAATGCAGAACAAATCAAATATTCACCCCAGTCATAGATCTGGGTTTAATCCATCATTTGTTTTTGCTTGCCATGCCATTCCAGTTTGAACACAGCCATATGCAAATCAGACTTGACCCTGTTCCCCACGGGAACAGTCCAACACGAACTAACAGGTCAGGTCCTCCCTGGACCAGAAACAAGCAGGAAAGTTAGCATTTCTCTGTGCCTATAACTCTAGTGCTTTGCAGCCTGACTCCAATTCACATCCAGGGCTGAGTCAGAACTCCCCTTGGTGCATACGTTCCAGACAGTCATCACACAGGAGGAGCTGGGTGTGACATAAGAGGCATCTGCATACTGATAGTCTTCATGGGTGCGGGAGAGAGAGTGTCATTTACACCTTACATGTGAATAGGCTGTGTCCTGTCCTCATACAGTGGACTGATTACCTCCTACTGTTATCCTGAGACAGGATGGGGTTAAAAGGGTGTTGTGCTTCCCTTGAAGCTACCCTGAACAAAAGAATTTTTGAGTATAAGTAGAAGGGCTCTTTTTTTCGGTCACTTTTGGAACTTGGACTGAACCTCTGTCAGAAGGACTGCTGGACTGTACAAAAGGCTCATCTGTAATGCTCTTCTGTTTGTTGCCCTGCTGGCTGGTGTCTGCTGGGTGTCACAAAGGACTCATCTGGATTGCTTTTCCGCGTATTGCCCTGCTGCCAGCTTAACCGTGACTTGGGTTCCCTTGCGGACAATACATGGACCAGGAACCAGATGCTGCACCTGAGGACTGTGGTGCTGTCAGGAAGGAACCACCCTCTGGACTGTTGCCTGTACTTGTTGGTCTGCAGCGGGTGCTACTACTTTGCCTGGCTGCCTTATGTGCTGGCCTTCTGCTGCCCTTCATGCATCTGGTGCCTCCCCAGTATTTCCAGGAACTGGGGGGTGTGCACCTGTTTGCACCCAGTTTTGCCTACTTGTTAACACTGAATAAAGGGTCTGGTCAGTGCCGGGGAGGCCCGGAGGTTGCCTTGCATAGTGCAGGCTTATGCTTCCCTGTATCATGAACAGTGCGTGGGAAGCGCTTTGATCTGAGCAGCTAGGAGTGCTGCTTTGATTCCCCACACTGGTAAGGGGCAGCCCGGGTGAAAGATGAAGTGCAGCGGCAACCGCCAACAGTCGCTGGTGTGCAGATGAGGCACACCCTCTGTGGTGCCTCTGGGTGGCAAGTGCTTACTATTGGGGTCTTCACTGCTGCAACATGACCGAAGTGGGAGGAGGCGCACCGTGGCTCTCCGACACATCCCAGGAGACTACTGCCAGAGACTGGTGCGATGGAAGAAGTTGGGCCTGGCAGAAGTACAGAACTACGTGTCCACAAGCCTTGGAGGGCTCTGGAAGCACTACAAGGGAGGACTGTAGCTTGTGAGGGGAACAGCCGGAGGAGAATGCTCCCAGGAGCAGTAGGGACTGTGCTGTGTACTGGCAGGCAGCGACTCCACCGACACTAGAGCCAGGAGGCTCTAGCAGATACCGTAATTCCCCCAGTGAGAGAACTCATTGTTTCCTATGGGGGGAGACTAGGAGATGTCTCTCTACCAGCGTAGAAGGTGTGTGGTCTTTCTTCCCCTTGTTTGTGCATACCTGTACGGGGGCATTACTAACACGGTTCGCAGGATGGGAGGCAAACCCTCAACATATGCCCAATCCCTGCCAAGCCCCTTTAGTGCCACAGGCCTGATAATAGGAGTGCAGGAGCTTCTGACTTAGCTGGGGTGGACTTTTGAACCATATATTTTCTGAAAGGAGCACAGTTGTCAAAGGCCTTCGTGGAGAGGCGTTGTTGGTGGGTGATCTACAGTTTACCACTGTGTGCCCTTTTCTCCATGTTTCAGGACCTGATGTCTGATTACATGTCTTGGTCACCTTCTTGGGGATAAAATGTATGTTTCAGGATCTGCCTAGAGTACACGGGGAGGGTAATGTTTTGTGACATATGCAATATGGAAAGGCTTCTCCTTATTGCATTCATGATGATGAATACAAAAGCCTGTTTGGTACAGAATTACTGATTCATCTCGTTTTCGTCTATGATGTGTAAGGAATGCAATTTATTTTTCTATAGGTTTTTGTGAAGTCTCTTTTGTGGTGTATTTATTGTGTCACTGGGTTGTGTGAGTTGTGCAAACACTTTACACATTGCATCTGAGGATAAGCCTGACTGCTCTGTGCCAAGTTACCGGGCGGGGGGGTGAGCACGGGCTATCATTGGTGTGTATCTTACTCACCCTAACTAGAGTGGAGGGTTCTGCCTGGCTGAGATGCATGCCCTAGCCATCCAGAAACCCCATTTCTAACACTGTAAATTCTCCAACCTTCGGCCTATTCGTTCATACTCAAATCAGTGTCAACTTTCACAGGCATAAGGAGAGGAGGCATGGCAGAATCTTGGTGATGCCTAGAGAAGTATATACTTTTGATGCAGAAATAAAAATCCGGGTTCACTGAGAGGTGCCTCAGACTGTTGGTCCTCTTCTGTGAAAGAGGTGTGTCCTGTTGTCTGTCCTTGATCTATCAAAAACAATAGTCTTAATGGATGGAATGATAGCTGCACAAATAGCAACAGTTTCAGAGAGGATCAGGCAGCAATGTGCCACAGACAACCTTGATAATGTGGCATCCATGCCACACAGAGGGGCAAGTTTCATAGAATGCCTCACTCAAATGTATGCTGTTTTGTTCCCTACTGCTTTGTTTCAGGTTCCTGGTCTCACACGATATCCATGATCTTTCACTCTGGCATGCCAATTACCATTCTGATTATACTTCATCAGTCTTACATGA
Source organism: Pleurodeles waltl (assembly GCF_031143425.1). Classification (NCBI taxonomy): domain Eukaryota; kingdom Metazoa; phylum Chordata; class Amphibia; order Caudata; family Salamandridae; genus Pleurodeles; species Pleurodeles waltl. Next base: position 899,179,547 of record NC_090445.1, read on the forward strand.
AGCCAAGATATGCAAATAGATAAGGTTCATGACAATGCTTGCAACTTTATTCTTGGAGAAAAAAAGATAACCACTTGAAAATCTGTAGTGTATGAGAATGAATGACGGCATGCCCAAGGGCCCAGCATGCTGAGACATATGGACATTTTACCCCATATATTGGCTACAAATGTTGCATACACCCAGTTTAATGGAAATTCATGACACCTGGGGAGAGACATGCATCTGTGATGGGATAAAAATTAATACATATAAGTAAATGTGAATACATGTGTGTCTCAGTAAATCTAGACACATTTGAGAACATTAGATGAATTGTGATTGATCTATCAAGGCTTTTGTCAGTGCAGAGTCACAAAAAGTGACACAAACTGGCAGAAAGCTTTGATTAATTATTTACATTCCAGTGCAGTTTTGCGGTGGATAGTTTTTGGAAAAATAAGGCAAATAGCACTTTGTGTGACTATGCTTCACAGGAGCATTCCTGTGGTGGTACATGGCAATCCCAAGCAACCACTAATAAGTTGTTAATACAGAGCCCTGCCTACTGACAATGATAAACAGAGGTTTGTGTCAGAAGATAATGCCTCCTCCAAACAGGTGTTAAAAAGGAGAAATGCTTTCATTTATCCTGCGTTTTCCAAAATTGCATGTGGGCTGTACTGTATTTTAAAGTATGTTCAAACATAGGAGTTTGAAATGGAATGGTCCCCTGTGATTTAAAACCTATGTTAGACATAGATGGCAAGCTCAAAGAGTGCTAGCGCAAGAGAGAGAGAAGCAGCACCATAGCTTTGAAAATATAACATACTGCTCTCTCCCTCTCATGCAACACAGCACAGTTCCTTTGGTTGCTGTGCTGCTTTAAGTGATCTATTTGTAAACCTGCCCCTTCATGTCTCTTAATATCTATATTAAATGGTAGGTTCATGTATGGCCTCATACCACTCTACTATTTTTCCATAAATTTGCCAATTGATCATAAGACTGTGCCATGTATGGACTAACTGCCAATTGGAATTTATTATGAGCCATCCTCTGCCACCACATTTTTTCCAAAACCATTCAAAGAGGTGTCAACATTCTGTACCAGCTTTCATGGACTAATTTCCCCTATAGTTGAATTTTTTAATATTTGATCATAAAGTTTGGGACTCCACATTATAACAAAGTGACAATATATGAAATTTGTGGCTAATGCAATCCCAAATTGCGTGTTTAACTTTATTCTGTCTTGCCCGTAGGGTAGAGCGGAATAACATACATTCTGACATCAAATGACAGCATATGGATTTCACCTTTTTATAAAATCTATTATTTTCTTGCTTTACGGCTGCTTCTCTTATTAACTGTTGTAAGAAATGGGGTTGTTGTTTGACTGAGGTGTAAACAAGCATCAACCAAAATCCTTGTCAGGGAAGGGTACAAGTCAACCCTAAATTAACCTGTGCTCAATCCTTTGGTAGCTTAACACATAGCAACCCGGTTTAACTTAGAGGCAAAGGGTAAAGTATTTGTGCAATACTTCAAACAGTAACACAATGAACACACCACAAAAGGATCCCACACCAGATTAGAAAAATAGAGCAGTTTTTAATAACTAAAACAAGACCAAAAGGAAAACATGCAATCAGTAGAATCTGAGGTATGCGGGTATAAAGATTTCAGTGAAAATAGTGCTAAAATGCACGAAGCACCATTTGTGGACATTTGGTAGCACCTACCAAGTTCAGACCGACTGCAATGGGGTGCAGGCCAGCTACAGGGACCCAGTTAGGTCCACTAAATATAGTAGCTTAAATCTTGGTTTGCGCAACATTGCATGGATGTGCGTCAACTATGTGGTGTGCAGCCGAAGTAATGCAGCGATTCTGAGATGTGGTGAGGCTGAAATGCAGTGTCTGGCATTGTCATCAAGGCTGCTGTCGATGAGGGGTGCATTGGCCTGTGCAGACAATGTGTAAAGCAGTGGCAGTTCTGAGACGCTGAGGAGGCGATGCAGTGCTTTGCGATGGGTCCAATCCACATAGCAGTGGTGATGCATCGAATCTGCTTAGGGTTGTTGTGCCACACAGTGGGGGAGATGCATCCGTTTTGCTGGATCCACAGAGCCTGGCAGAGCACCTTAGGCTCACTTTCAAGGGTCCAGGACTGGGATTGCATCACTTGGGAGGGTAGAACCCGCAAATGGCAGAGTTTAGGTGCTGAGTTCAAGATTGTTGGAGCATTCTGTCCCTGAGGCTCAACTCAGGAGGCCAGCTAATGGGTCATGCCAACCGCTTGACCAGGACTCACACCCCAGTCAACTAACAACCCTAATTTTTATGCTGCTTATCAGAAACGACAATTTGGTCCTGTCTTTGTGCAGTGCCGTACAATAATTTTGTTTAACACTACTATCCCACATATATAATTCAAGATCAATTTTTAAAAGTTGACTTTTTGCATTCTGTCCTAGTTTGCTGATTATTTTTAACTTTTCCTAAATTTAAGCTCCCTACCTCATTGTCCTATACCATGAAAGTGGAGAGGCTTATTGTAGAGAACTTCAGCAGGGCTGAGTTGCAGAAACACTGCAGGGAGAGGGGGTTACCTGTGGAAAATAAGGCCACAAAGCTGGACCATCACATAGCCCTACGTGCATATGAGGCAGTCACTGGGATGCAATCCCAAACTGAAGATCCGAGGATGAGGATCAAAATGTCACGGATCTTGATGAGGGGGAGCTTGATTTAGAAATGGAGGATGACATGTTTGTGTGTCATGAGCAGGAGTTCCCACAGGAGGAAATCCCTCTACCCACTATGAAAGCTCACCTGCAGGGCAGGCAGCAGTGCTCCCAGACAGTTGTTCCCAGATGAGTTGCCAGACAGAAACACATAAAGGGAGTTCAGACTCAACATGGCAAAGCTGAAAACAGTGTAAAGGAAGGCTGAGGGAGCCTTGGCAGAAAAGAGACTGCAGCTGGAGTGTGAGAAGAGCTTCAAAGAACTAGACTTCAAAGCAAGACAAGTCTCACAATTTAGCAATGGTGTTAGCGAACTTGCAATGTCTGAATGTGACAAAAAGGCCTCCATACCCAACTATGTGGTGATGATATTGACAAGTGGCTTGCTGCATATGTGGTAGCCCTGAAGGTACACAAGATTAGGGGTGGACGGTACACTTCACTCCACTGGCAGAGTTTCCAGAACTATGCCACCCCGCACTCTGCTTAGAGCATAAAGTTTGGCAAAAACTCAGCCTCATGGCAGAGTGTACAGGCCCCCATCCCTAGTGTCAATCCATTGAGTTGGGATGAATTTCCTTATTTTCATACCTGCGTCTTACCTGCTTGTCTGTTGACCATCTATCCTAGTGACAGACAAGTGGATTTGCCCAGTATGGTCAGAAGTTCACAAATGGATGCTTGTTTCACCTCATTTACCTTCTCTGATTAAAGTGATTCTTCATGTAGTAAGTAGCTGCATTTGTTTCCCCTAGCTATTACCCCTGCCCTGTAGCTTGCACAGCTCATGGATTGTGTGTCTTAATGTGGAGTGAAAGTATGTGAGCTGCAGGCCACCTTCTGCATTTACACCAATTGCACTCAAGAAAACACCTATCCGCAGGAGATTGGGTTTCATGCCACTTCCATCCCAGTGGATGCATGTCAGGATCACATTATCAACTAATGTCTTGTATCAGCATACACGCATTAAGAATTGTGTCCTTCATCTCCTAAGTGTTCTGAGTATACATTCATATGTATGTGTTTATAGGTGTGCATCAATGGGTAATTCATGAAAGAAATATTTCCGGACTGTAGTAGAAAATGATAGCCTCAGGAGACAGCAGTAATTAGAGACTGTTCTACTCAAAGCCTTTCATAAGAATTTGAAGTGACAAAGTTAAAAGGCAAGTACAGTTAGGAGGAAGTGAATAAAAGACGTTTATATAATTATATTTAAATTAAACTGTTAATAGTGCTGTGGGCTATGCATGGCTCTGCCTCACATATAACTATTGATCAACACTTGACTGCAGATGTAGGCATTTACGTTGTGCATCTTATCAGGCCGGATGGCTCACTGCAGACCTGTGAGATGAAAGAGCTGATGGGCCACTGGTTACTCCTCTGTACCGCTGGAAAGCCTGCCTCACCTCTAGAAAGACTGATAAAACCTTGACTGCACCTATTAATAATTTTCAAATATCAAGATGTGATTAACTTTATTCATAATTTTAAAAGCACAATGTTGATATTGGTGGTAGTTTTTTTGCTTAGTCTATCTACCCCCATCCTCCACTCCACTTCATACCATAGCATGGCACATGCTTTAGGGCTGCAAGTGGACAGTATCACCCTATATTAAGCACACAAGTATTTTAACTGCCTCCAAGGAGGTTTCTGGGTTTGTCCTTCTCATGCTTTTATCATGCAGTGAGAAAGGCCATCATATATTATTCCTGGAAGCCTCTTCTCCATTGGGCAACAACATTTACCTTCAAACTCTTGTTTCATAGCTGAGTAAATTTTTCATGCCTGAGAATTCTTCCATGACCTATTCACTGTAACTAGGGGTGGGTGGAACTCTGTGGTCTCTCTGGGAGTTTTTTATGTAACTCTGCAGAATTCTGCTGAGTGAAACTCCGTTAGTTCTGCCCACCCCTACACAAGATCCCAGAGGAGCACTAGGGGGGTGGCTTGTGGAAGTATATGCCTACAGTGGGGTGGGATACATTACCCTCCCCAATGGTAGATGACCAAACTAAGTACACCCACGAAGGTTATCCTTGTCTCTGAGTTTGGGATGACCCCTGAGAAATACTGCCAGAGATTCAGGGATAGCCACAAACTCTGTAACCAGTCTTGGGTAGACTTCTTAGCTTACTCTAGTAAGGCACTGAATGGTTGGGTGAGGGGCATCGAACTCAATGATTATTATGGCCTGTATAAGCTATCCAGATGGAGAAAACACTCAATATTAGTTTTACATAGCTGCATCAGCACCTGGTGGATAGCAAGCTGACTGAAACCAAGGAGTTTGCTGAGGACGCAAACCTCTGGGTCAGTCAAGAGTGTCCACACAGTACAGGAAGAGGGAGGTTAAAGATCAACTAGACAAGTCCCAGTGTAAGGTTCTCAAGCCCCTTCTGAGAACCAGAGAGGTGGTTCTGGTGTATGGTGGCCCAGATACTTCATTTCCAACTCTGTCACTTTGAGTGCTCCCAGTTATGACACACACTAGGAGACTCTGTGTCCTAAGAAACCACTCTACAGGGGTGGCCAATGTGGCATTAGGAGTAAGTAGCTCCCAGGGGCAGATCATAGACGTTCAATGATCTCCCATGGATGGGGAATAGACTCAGAGGGTGAGCTTGTGATTCTTGTGGATGGGAATTGTCTCTTCCACCAGGGAAAAGAGAATGGGATCCCTGTCAGTACTCTGAGGGACACTGGGACTAGCCAGACCGTGATAGTGGAAAAGCTAGTTTCACAGAGAAGCACACTGACCAGTTTCGACCAGGTTCAGGCCCATGGGGACGACTTTTTGCACCCTATGGCCCTGACATCCCTGGAGTGGGGAGGGGAGGTGACACAGAGAAGGGTCAGTGTTAGTCCCCAGATGTCAATAAACTGCATTCCAGAGAACAAGTTTGCCCCAGGGTCACTGGCATGGGCAGCCACCCAGGGCACCCTGACAGATGCACTTTCTGGGGGTACCACTTCCAAGCAGAGTGTATGGAAGCCCATCCCCTGCTTAGTCTTAGAGTACAGACCCTGTGCTGAGTGGTGAGTCTCAAGATAATACCCCTGAACTGGTGGGAGGTAGAGTGAAAGAAGGGTGTCCAACATCAGTGGTTGTTTCCCGCCACTCCGAGAAACATCAGAGGTCATGGAACCATCAGGAGCCCATAGGAAACTCCTTGTCAGCCCCAAGGCAGGAAAAAAGGTTTACTCCACTCAATGTCCCCACTTGGAGCTTCCACCTGACAGTGGATGGTCTAAGGACTGGCTCTTGGCACTGGCAGCTGTCAGTGGCCACTGTTGGTTGCTGTCCTTATGGGCAGAGTTCTGCTTGGTTGGGGACAGAAGTCCGATTCAAAGGGTGAAATGGGCCACATCACTTTGTTGGCCATGAGGGACTGTCTGCCTACCCGGATGCATATGTGAGCAAGTTAAGGTTAGGCGTGTCACAGATGGGCTCCACAGGGGAGGTGAAGTGTTCCCCATGGGTCAGTTCAATGACTCAGGCGAGTGTAGACAATGCAATCCAACTGAGTTCAGGGAGGCATAGAACTGGCAAATGCCCCTGTGGAACAGGGCCTTCGTGTATGTTCTGGCACTTAAGCAGGGAAGGCCCTCAAGGTATTTATTAACTAACCCTGGCTTTTGGCGGAGGGGGGTCATGTTGGACTTGGCCTTTTCTGCATTGTCAGCCCCAAACATTTTGCCTTCATGCCTCCATTTTTGCAGATCTCATTTTTGTTGACCTTAGAACTCTGCACACTTTAACACTGCTAACCATTGCAGTTGTTTCTGAGGCGCAGCAGTCCTTCTTTCTGGCAGAGTATCCACAGGTTCAGCAGTGTACTGAACAAGTGGTTTCTAAGGTCCAATATTTATACCTGGTGACCTTCCCAAGGAAGGTGTTAGAAGTTTTTAGTGGTGTCCCTTTGAAGCCACCATGGGATCCTGCCTTCCCTGTCCTGGCTCCAGGCTAACTACAGGTGATATGCAGCTCTTTGTGTGCAGGTAGGACAAAGCCTATTCAAGTGTAAGCAGGGCTGTGCCCAGCTCTGCCCTTCCATCCTGCCAGAGATGTATCATTCAGGCACACTTAAGAGCTCTATTGTGTGTGGCTGTCTACAAGGAATTCACAAAGTCCAGCTGGCACCTACACCAAGTCAGGTGACTGAGGAACAGGCTACAGGCAAATTGTTATTTCAAATCCATCTCCACCATGAGAGAGGCTTTTTCAGTACAATTCCAAAGATACTAAACATGAACTGGGTTTTTCTTCTTCTGTTTGGAAATTATCACTTATTAAATGTGATAAGATAATTCCAATGTTAGCCTATGGAAAATGTAGCCCAAAGTTAAGAGGTTCTCACTACAAAAACATGTACATTTAGGATTACATGTCCTACTTTCAAATTAGACTGCACCCTGTCCTCTATGATGTCAAGGGCCTACTCTAGGGGTGACATATGTATTAAAAAGGACGGTTTGGGCCTGGCAAACAGTTTATTTTGCCAGGTCCAAATAGAAGTGTAAACACTGCACACACAGCCTGTGATATCAGCCCTGAGACATGTTTGAAGGGGCTACTTCAGTGGGGGACACAATCTGTGCTGGAGGCCCAAGAGAAGCATTTCATTTCCAGATAATGGGTACATGTAGTACTACTTGGACTTATGAGTAAATTAAATATGCCAATTGGGAATAAGCCTATGTTACCAAGCTTAAGGAGAGAGCACAAGCACTTTAGCACTGGTTAGTAGTGGTAAGGTGTAAGAGCCCAGAGGCCAGCAAAAATGAGATAAGCGAAAATGGAGGAGTGAAGTGAAAATGTTTGCAGATAACCCTACAGAAAGGGCCAAGTCCAACATCCATGCATTTACTCGTTGGGCTTCTGGTTTTTGTCTGTTTTATTTGTTTAAATATCCTCATGTAGCTTTATGTGGTGGGGAAGGCAGATTATGGTGTCAAAGATGGCTCTAGGTACTTTCCTGGAGCCTTCTACTGTATGTTGTCCTGTGGTGTTCAAGACTGATGGGTGTTATTGTTTGCAGGAGGTGTGGTGAAGTACCATGCCCCAGTCATTCCACTAACCTTGCCTGTGTTTCTTCTTATTACTGGCTCATCCTTTCATGCTTTTATACTTGTAATTTTTTTGAAGAAACATTTTGCATTGTACACCTGGCATCACCCATGTAGTTTATTGATGAAGCTGACTTATGTTGCAATGGTACAGGGTGGGGGGTATGCATTTGATAGGCAATCAATGTTGTAACACTTTGTTGTGTATTAGTTTACCAGTAAGTGACCCATCATGTTACTAAATCATTTTATTCAGATGGGAACGATGCTGTGGTGGACATTGCTGTCTGTCTCTTTCCCAGTATTAATTGACAACGTCGGATGTTATCTCACCTCAAAGGTCAGTGAATGGCGTGGTCTCCTCAGAGGGTGTTTGACCATGCAATCGGATCAACAAATGGGGTCATTTTACTATATTCGTATGGTGAAAATCACCTTGCCTGTCTTCAGTTCAATTCGACATTATGCACTCTTTCGACCATGGTTTGCTACCCTCCTGTTCTGAAGATAAGTGGTATTGTGTGGCAAAATTGTTGTGTTGTTTAACCTTCCAGGTGGTCTCCTCGGAGAATGCGTGATGGTGGTAGTTCTAGGACTTATTTTGTGGATGTTACATGATTATATAAATGCTGTGCCCTCTGGGTTGCATTCAGAGTTGATGATTGACATATTCCCTACTTGTTCTGGAATTGTTCCTTGAGAATTCAGCAATGCAGGCAATGTTCCCTTGCCAACGTGTGTGAAAGGAGTGACTGACTCATGTCTTTTCTGATGGATTTGTTACCTGCTGTCTTTTGTGGTTCAACCCCCTTTCCAATTTAGCACAGTTTCCTTTTCCATGTAATTAACATGTACAAAGTATGCACAAATCGTAAACTGTAAATTGCATTTGATATCTGCTATTCTGATCTACCTGCTCGTGCTTATTTGGAAATCGTATTTATAGGTTAAGCTATTACCCATACATTTGTTGCACTGTGCACGTGCACTGATGTGATTGTCCTTGTGATCTAGATCTTTCTTTTATGTTGCTATAATGGCTAGGGCACGATTGTCTCTTACCATTACAAGGTTTTCATAGTTCTGTAAGTGGTGTAAATTATCATGTTGGTGTGCAAGGACGGTCGTATTAATAGTGTGTACAGGAAGGGGTGCTTCTTTAAAAGTATTCATAGTGGTGAGGTGGGGGAACTGTCTCTTTGTGTCATAATCACTAATAGTTTTCAGCTCAGCGGCTGGCTATGACAATCTTGTGGCCAGGTCTACTGCCATAAGCTCTTACAAATTATACATTGTCTTTTCCCGACCTACATTTTAATGTTTCTAAATATCCTTGTACTAACAGCTTGGTAAAAAAATAAAGAATCAGAGGAGGTCGTAGACTGACCTGTCTACTTAATATTCATTAGGCACGTCCCATTTGTTAACCCTGTTATAGGCTACAATGATAGAGATGGTGGCCTGCAAACATCATCAGGCCATCATTCCTGTGACTGCATTGCAAAATGGAAAGCTTTTTTTTTTTTTTATAAACTAGCTTGAGTTCCTTAAAGGAGCAATAGCTTTTTCAACAAAAAAAAAGAACTCCAATGGAAGCTGCCACGCCGATTCCCAAGTGGGAAGGGACCCAAAGTGGATCCCTTCACTTTTGTGAATCAGTTACCATTCCAAATTGTGAGTCAATAAGTGATCATTGGTTTGCAAGTGGGATTACAGTTGCAAACCATTACATAGGTTATTGAATTCCTAATTGGTGGAAATACTCCTAAAACGGTCCTTCCAATTTGCATTTTGGCAATAAATTGTAAGCAATTTTAGCTATTCGAAAAAACTTTCTGAACCGCAAATTACCATTACTACATAAGTAGGAGGGTTTTTCATTTTCAAACCTTGTACTTTACTGAATTGGATGGTTTGAAATGCATATCTGGCCCTTAATTATCTATTCTTCAGAAATGCTTATAGATTAATTTCAGTTTTTTCTGAAATTTATGTTTAACTTGCTATTATATCATCGCCTCTGACATAATTACCAATCTTGCTTTACTAAGCAAATATAGTCATATGTTCAAAATAGCATTTGCCAGAATGGGATTGAATTCAAGCAGTTTTTTCAAATGTTGATTCTTGTTTTATGATGGAGGGAATACGCACGCAAGACCGTGCTTTACGGTCCCTCCGCAGCTGATTGCTCAGTAAACCTCATTTGTAAGTGTGACCGCTTTGTAAGATTACTTCTTGCGTTTGAATGGTTACATAACGGGAGCAATTCAAATCCCTGGTCTATATCTTCGATTTCCAAGAGAAAAAAAACACGAGCAGACTGTTCATCAAATGCAGCAAATTATTTAATTAATACAGATGTGTGTCACATAACTAATATCCCTAAAGAGACAAGACTTTTCTTCATGTCATTATCTACACTATTGAAAGAAAACAAAAATGTCACATATTTCCCAAGCATTCATCTGTGCATCACTACCAATAGAAAGAAAACTACTGACGATCGGATAAAGTAGACTTTTTCTGATGTTATGGTGGCTTAGAATAATATTTACTAGCTAACAACCAATGCCAGAAACAGTTTAATACAGTAAATGGAATCACTATTTAAACACATTGGTGGTCATTTTAATGTTGGCTTTAATGACCACCCTGCCAGTGGTGGCGGTAATTACCTCTGACCGCTTGGTGGTGCAGACCACCATATAAAGATAACAGTAGTGAAATGACTGTTTTGCAGCCAGTTCACTACTACCCACCACCGGGCCGACGGTAGCCACTTTAGCCACCTGGCATTGGAGCCCAGACCTCCAGTGGGATAATGATCCCATTTCCACCAGGGATTTCCTGGTGGGATACCCTGCAAGGTAATCCCTGGCAGAAAGCATACTGGTGACAGGAATACTCATTCCTGTCACCAGTATGTGACATACTGCCCCCGCTCCAACCCCCATATACCCCCCAAGCCCCTGGACACCACCCTCCCCGAACCCCAAAATCCTCCCCTCTCCACCTCCCCCGATCACCCTGTAGGCCCTCCCCAACCCCTCTCACCATCCCCACCTCTATTTCCAAACCCCACATACACATGCACTCATACATAAACAAACACACACGTAGTCATACACGCAGACACTCATCACCCCTTCACATAAACACACGCACACCCCTATGCACGCACTCACTCACTCAACACACACCCCCTTCACCCCCCTTCCCTCTCATGCAGCACTTACCTGTTCCGTGGCGCAGCTCCGGGAGGGAACGGGCTCCTAGGATGCTGTTCCGCCGGCTTTGCCACATCTCCATACACAGCCATGCCTATGACTGCATCATTATAGGCGTGGTGGTGTCTGGACTGACGTGACGGTGAGGGTGCAGCAGCATCCACCCCCACCACTGACCGCCAGCATGGCGCATGGCGGCCATCACCGCCATCAATGGCAGTGAGGCTCCAGGCATCAGCATATGGTGGGATGCCTGCCGCTGACACTGGTGGTCTTCTGTCGACCATCAGCACAGTTTTCGTCAGGGCATCCAGCCATGTTCTAAATGCGGGCCATTATTTTTATGCATTTCTCTTTGGTTGGGAATAGACAAACATATTCTATAGTGAGTTCTTTGGTTTGAAAACTCAAAGGTAGTTAAGATATGCTACTTAAATGGGTAAAACATATGAAGCAGTATTTTGAGTGGTTGTTGTTACTTTATGCATTCATTTGTGCTTTCTTTGAAGAATTAGAAATAAAGTCTAACACAGTGGAGAAAAAGCAACTATTCTCAGGCTGGTACTTTTACAACTAGAATAGTTGCATTCTGTTGTGTTTGATTAACTATTTGAGCATTGTCATGGTAAATTGTTATGTATTATTGATGAGTTGGGCAGGCCAGGAAGTATTTAGGTGCATGTGCAAAGAAGCAGGTGATGCATCGCTGTTCGACAATAAGTGTGTAAGAAGTAGCTTCTGGCAAAGAATCACATCTAGCTCACATTCCAACCTCACGTAAAAAACTCTTTAGAAAATCCTTGCATGGTGTTATAGGAAATGTAAAAAATAAACACAATGTAGAAAATAGGAAACACAGAAATATAGCACAGCATCAATTCCAAGCAGAAACCATACAGCTGTTCATAGTTTAAAAACAGTTTAGACCCAACTCCAACGCTGACATGAACAAGGTGAATTAAGAATGTTTGTGGGATAGGAAACTTGAAATGGTATTTATTTTAAGGCCAACTTGTGTGTAACTGACACAAAAGCATTTACGACATCAGCACACAAGTCCCCCGACACACACTCCGTGCCGTCAAACAAACTGGGGCCTGATTAGACAATAGGTTCATAATCAAATTAGCCCAAAACACACAGGTGCTGCCAACACACACTCTAAGGAAATTGCATCTACCTTGAAACACCCACTCATTCTTATAAGAATACCTTGTTGTAAAGAAATGGCTCCCTGTTGCAGTTACCCCCCACTTTTTGCCTGATACTGATGCTGACTTGACTGAGAAGTGTGCTGGGACCCTGCTAACCAGGCCCCAGCACCAGTGTTCTTTCACCTAAAATGTACCATTGATCCCACAATTGGCACACCCTGGCATCCAGATAAGTCCCTTGTTACTGGTACCTCTGGTACCAAGGGCCCTGATGCCAGGGAAGGTCTCTAAGGGCTGCAGCATGCATTATGCCACCCTAGAGACCCCTCACTCAGCACAGCCACACTGCTTACAAGCCTGTGTGTGCTAGTGAGAACAAAATTAGTAAGTCGACATGGCACTCCCCTCAGGGTGCCATGCCAGCCTCTCACTGCCTATGCAGTATAGATAAGACACCCCTCTAGCAGGCCTTACAGCCCTAAGGCAGGGTGCACTATACCATAGGTGAGGGTACCAGTGCATGAGCACTGTGCCCCTACAGTGTCTAAGCAAAACCTTAGACGTTGTAAGTGCAGGGTAGCCATAAGAGTATATGGTCTGGGAGTCTGTTTTACACGAACTCCACAGCACCATAATGGCTACACTGAAAACTGGGAAGTTTGGTATCAAACTTCTCAGCACAATAAATGCACACTGATGCCAGTGTACATTTTATTGTAAAATCCACCACAGAGGGCACCTTAGAGGTGCCCCCTGTAACTTAACCGACTGTCTGTGTAGGCTGACTAGTTCCAGCAGCCTGCCACACCAGAGACATGTTGCTGGCCCCATGGGGAGAGTGCCTTTGTCACTCTGAGGCCAGTAACAAAGCCTGCACTGGGTGGAGATGCTAACACCTCCCCCAGGCAGGAGCTGTGACACCTGGCGGTGAGCCTCAAAGGCTCACCCCTTTGTCACAGCCCAGCAGGGCACTCCAGCTTAGTGGAGTTGCCCGCCCCCTCCGGCCACGGCCCCCACTTTTGGCGGCAAGGCTGGAGGGAACAAAGAAAGCAACAAGGAGGAGTCACTGGCCAGTCAGGACAGCCCCTAAGGTGTCCTGAGCTGAAGTGACTCTAACTTTTAGAAATCCTCCATCTTGCAGATGGAGGATTCCCCCAATAGGGTTAGGATTGTGACCCCCTCCCCTTGGGAGGAGGCACAAAGAGGGTGTACCCACCCTCAGGGCTAGTAGCCATTGGCTACTAACCCCCCAGACCTAAACACGCCCTTAAATTTAGTATTTAAGGGCTACCCTGAACCCTAGAAAATTAGATTCCTGCAACTACAAGAAGAAGGACTGCCTAGCTGAAAAACCCCTGCAGAGGAAGACCAGAAGACGACAACTGCCTTGGCTCCAGAAACTCACCGGCCTGTCTCCTGCCTTCCAAAGATCCTGCTCCAGCGACGCCTTCCAAAGGGACCAGCGACCTCGACATCCTCTGAGGACTGCCCCTGCTTCGAAAAGACAAGAAACTCCCGAGGACAGCGGACCTGCTCCAAGAAAGGGCTGCAACTTTGTTTCCAGCAACTTTAAAGATCCCTGCAAGCTCCCCGCAAGAAGCGTGAGACTTGCAACACTGCACCCGGCGACCCCGACTCGGCTGGTGGCGATCCAACACCTCAGGAGGGACCCCAGGACTACTCTGATACTGTGAGTACCAAAACCTGTCCCCCCTGAGCCCCCACAGCGCCGCCTGCAGAGGGAATCCCGAGGCTTCCCCTGACCGCGACTCTTTGAACCTAAAGTCCCGACGCCTGGGAGAGACCCTGCACCCGCAGCCCCCAGGACCTGAAGGACCGGACTTTCACTGGAGGAGTGACCCCCAGGAGTCCCTCTCCCTCGCCCAAGTGGAGGTTTCCCCGAGGAATCCCCCCCTTGCCTGCCTGCAGCGCTGAAGAGATCCCGAGATCTCTCATAGACTAACATTGAAAACCCGACGCTTGTTTCTACACTGCACCCGGCCGCCCCCGCGCTGCTGAGGGTGAAATTTCTGTGTGGACTTGTGTCCCCCCCGGTGCCCTACAAAACCCCCCTGGTCTGCCCTCCGAAGACGCGGGTACTTACCTGCAAGCAGACCGGAACCGGGGCACCCCCTTCTCTCCATTCTAGCCTATGTGTTTTGGGCACCACTTTGAACTCTGCACCTGACCGGCCCTGAGCTGCTGGTGTGGTGACTTTGGGGTTGCTCTGAACCCCCAACGGTGGGCTACCTTGGACCAAGAACTGAACCCTGTAAGTGTCTTACTTACCTGGTAAAACTAACAAAAACTTACCTCCCCCAGGAACTGTGAAAATTGCACTGTGTCCACTTTTAAAACAGCTATTTGTCAATAACTTGAAAAGTATACATGCAATTTTGATGATTTGAAGTTCCTAAAGTACTTACCTGCAATACCTTTCGAATGAGATATTACATGTAGAATTTGAACCTGTGGTTCTTAAAATAAACTAAGAAAAGATATTTTTCTATATAAAAACCTATTGGCTGGATTTGTCTCTGAGTGTGTGTACCTCATTTATTGTCTGGGTGTATGTACAACAAATGCTTAACACTACTCCTTGGATAAGCCTACTGCTCGACCACACTACCACAAAATAGAGCATTAGTATTATCTATTTTTACCACTATTTTACCTCTAAGGGGAACCCTTGGACTCTGTGCATGCTATTCCTTACTTTGAAATAGCACATACAGAGCCAACTTCCTACATTGGTGGATCAGCGGTGGGATACAAGACTTTGCATTTGCTGGACTACTCAGCCAATACCTGATCACACGACAAATTCCAAAATTGTCATTAGAAATTGATTTTTGCAATTTGAAAAGTTTTCTAAATTCTTAAAAGACCTGCTAGGGCCTTGTGTTAGATCCTGTTTAGCATTTCTTTTAGAGTTTAAAAGTTTGGTAAAAGTTTGAATTAGATTCTAGAACCAGTTTTAGTTTCTTAAAAAAGTATTCCAACTTTTAGAAGCATAATGTCTAGCACAGATGTGAATGTGGTGGAACTCGACACCACACCTTACCTCCATCTACAGATGAGAGAGCTAAGGTCACTCTGTAAACTAAAGAAAATAGCAATGGGCCCCAAACCTACCAAAATACAGCTCCAGGAGCTTTTGGCAGAGTTTGAAAAGGCCAACCCCTCTGAGGGTGGCAACTCAGAGGAAGAGGATAGTGACTGGGAGGAAAATTCCCCCCTACCAGTCCTATCTAGGGAGAACAGGGTCTCTCAAACCCTGACTCCAAAAATAATAGTCAGAGATGCTGGTTCCCTCACAGGAGAGACCAACACCTCTGAAATCACTGAGGATAACTCCAGTGAAGAGGACATCCAGTTAGCCAGGATGGCCAAAAGATTGGCTTTGGAAAAGCAGCTCCTAGCCATAGAAAGGGAAAGAAAAGAGATGGGCCTAGGTCCCATCGATGGTGGCAGCAACTTAAATAGGGTCAGAGATTCTCCTGACATCCTAAAAATCCCCAAAGGGATTGTAACAAAATATGAAGATGGTGATGACATCACCAAATGGTTCACAGCTTTTGAGAGGGCTTGTGTAACCAGAAAAGTAAACAGATCTCACTGGGGTGCTCTCCTTTGGGAAATGTTCACTGGAAAGTGTAGGGATAGACTCCTCACACTCTCGGGAAAAGATGCAGAATCTTATGACCTCATGAAGGGTACCCTGATTGAGGGCTTTGGATTCTCCACTGAGGAGTATAGAATTAGATTCAGGGGGGCTCAAAAATCCTCGAGCCAGACCTGGGTTGATTTTGTAGACTACTCAGTAAAAACACTAGATGGTTGGTTAACTGGAAATGAAGTGTGTGACTATGTTGGGCTTTATAATTTGTTTATGAAAGAACACATTCTAAGTAACTGCTTCAATGAAAAGTTGCATCAGTATCTGGTAGACCTAGGTCCAATTTCTCCCCAAGAATTGGGAAAGAAGGCAGACCACTGGGTCAAGACTAGGGTAACCAAAACTTCCACTGGGGGTGACCAAAAGAAAGGGGTTACAAAAACTCCCCAGGAGAAAGTGGGTGACACTAGAAACAAAGAAAAAGAGTCCTCTGTAGGCCCCCAAAAACCAGAACAGGTGGGTGGGCCCCAAGACACAACCCAAAACAAAGGTGGGTACCAGGGTAAGAACTGGGATGCCACTAAGGCATGGTGCCACAACTGTAAACAGTCTGGGCACCACACCAAGGACACTTCTTGTCCCAAAAACAAACCCCAGAACAAAATTCCAGGGGTAACCAGTGTAGCCATGGGAGATGACTCCTCAGATGAGGAGGTCTTCATCGCCTTCAACTGGAAACAGGGCCCAACAGGTGAGTTGGAGATTCCAGAGGGAAGTAGACACTTCCACCACCTACTGGTGAATGGAATCCCAACCACTGCCCTGAGAGACACTTGTGCCAGTCACACTATTGTGCATGACAGGCTGGTACTCTCAAACCAGTACATCCCAGGTGAGATGGCCAGAGTAAGAGTTAGCCCAGACAGGGTCACTAATAGGCCTGTGGCTCTTGTGCCCATAGAAGTGGGTGGAACTTTTAGCTGGAGAAGGGTGGTAGTCAGTACAGACCTCCCCCTTGATTGTCTCCTTGGAAATGACTACCCAGAGGTTAGTCAGAGCCTAAGAGAAGAACTGGTCCAGGGCCAGTCCTCTCCCAAGGATTCTGGAGTGCCTGCCTCTGCAGTAAATGCAAGTAGGCCCCAGAAGAAAAAGAAAAGGAAACAGAGTAGGAAAGGTGGACAACCTTTAGCCAAGGTTCCAGCAAGCCAAGGAGATTCTGCTCCAGTAGGGGAGAACTCCAAAAATGGCTCTGATAAAGTCCAACCTGACCCACAAGAAGTCCTGGCTAGTCAGGCAACTGTTAAGCCTGAGTGGGTGGCTCCTCAGCTAACAGAAGAAAGAGTGGAAGAAGGGTGTTTACTACAAGATGTGGTAACCCCCCACTCTAATACAGCAGACAGGCACCCTGAACCCAAAGAAGCCTGTAACTTAGCCCCTTCCCTTGTAGGTGAAGAGCTAAAGGTGTGGTTCTGGGCACTGACAGCTGTCAGTGGCCTCTGCTGGGTGTTAGCCTTTATGGCTGCACTATCCTTGGCATGGTGGTCTGACCCCATGCCAAATAACAAGTTAGGCCCCCTGACCCTGTTGGTCATGGTGGGGTTACTCCAGCTCTGGGTAACCTCTTTGGGTAAGCTAGGGGTGACCCTGGCTAAGATAAGATTAGCAGAGGTGGATACCTCTGACCTCAAAATAGAGAGAATGGGTAAAGACATAAAAAGCACAGACAAGAGGCAGTTCAGACTAGGTCCTATCACTGTGGAAGTGGGTCAGTTCCCCAGAGGGAATGACCTGAACAGGAGGATGTAAGGCAGAGTAGGCCCTGCAACAAACCAGCCATTTCCTCTACTCTTCCTCGCCTGACAGACTAGGAAGACTCTTCCAGCGTTGGCTGAGTCTCCTGGCCTGTGGGCTGGGGGGGGCTTGTGTAAAGAAATGGCTCCCTGTTGCAGTTACCCCCCACTTTTTGCCTGATACTGATGCTGACTTGACTGAGAAGTGTGCTGGGACCCTGCTAACCAGGCCCCAGCACCAGTGTTCTTTCACCTAAAATGTACCATTGATCCCACAATTGGCACACCCTGGCATCCAGATAAGTCCCTTGTTACTGGTACCTCTGGTACCAAGGGCCCTGATGCCAGGGAAGGTCTCTAAGGGCTGCAGCATGCATTATGCCACCCTAGAGACCCCTCACTCAGCACAGCCACACTGCTTACAAGCCTGTGTGTGCTAGTGAGAACAAAATTAGTAAGTCGACATGGCACTCCCCTCAGGGTGCCATGCCAGCCTCTCACTGCCTATGCAGTATAGATAAGACACCCCTCTAGCAGGCCTTACAGCCCTAAGGCAGGGTGCACTATACCATAGGTGAGGGTACCAGTGCATGAGCACTGTGCCCCTACAGTGTCTAAGCAAAACCTTAGACGTTGTAAGTGCAGGGTAGCCATAAGAGTATATGGTCTGGGAGTCTGTTTTACACGAACTCCACAGCACCATAATGGCTACACTGAAAACTGGGAAGTTTGGTATCAAACTTCTCAGCACAATAAATGCACACTGATGCCAGTGTACATTTTATTGTAAAATCCACCACAGAGGGCACCTTAGAGGTGCCCCCTGTAACTTAACCGACTGTCTGTGTAGGCTGACTAGTTCCAGCAGCCTGCCACACCAGAGACATGTTGCTGGCCCCATGGGGAGAGTGCCTTTGTCACTCTGAGGCCAGTAACAAAGCCTGCACTGGGTGGAGATGCTAACACCTCCCCCAGGCAGGAGCTGTGACACCTGGCGGTGAGCCTCAAAGGCTCACCCCTTTGTCACAGCCCAGCAGGGCACTCCAGCTTAGTGGAGTTGCCCGCCCCCTCCGGCCACGGCCCCCACTTTTGGCGGCAAGGCTGGAGGGAACAAAGAAAGCAACAAGGAGGAGTCACTGGCCAGTCAGGACAGCCCCTAAGGTGTCCTGAGCTGAAGTGACTCTAACTTTTAGAAATCCTCCATCTTGCAGATGGAGGATTCCCCCAATAGGGTTAGGATTGTGACCCCCTCCCCTTGGGAGGAGGCACAAAGAGGGTGTACCCACCCTCAGGGCTAGTAGCCATTGGCTACTAACCCCCCAGACCTAAACACGCCCTTAAATTTAGTATTTAAGGGCTACCCTGAACCCTAGAAAATTAGATTCCTGCAACTACAAGAAGAAGGACTGCCTAGCTGAAAAACCCCTGCAGAGGAAGACCAGAAGACGACAACTGCCTTGGCTCCAGAAACTCACCGGCCTGTCTCCTGCCTTCCAAAGATCCTGCTCCAGCGACGCCTTCCAAAGGGACCAGCGACCTCGACATCCTCTGAGGACTGCCCCTGCTTCGAAAAGACAAGAAACTCCCGAGGACAGCGGACCTGCTCCAAGAAAGGGCTGCAACTTTGTTTCCAGCAACTTTAAAGATCCCTGCAAGCTCCCCGCAAGAAGCGTGAGACTTGCAACACTGCACCCGGCGACCCCGACTCGGCTGGTGGCGATCCAACACCTCAGGAGGGACCCCAGGACTACTCTGATACTGTGAGTACCAAAACCTGTCCCCCCTGAGCCCCCACAGCGCCGCCTGCAGAGGGAATCCCGAGGCTTCCCCTGACCGCGACTCTTTGAACCTAAAGTCCCGACGCCTGGGAGAGACCCTGCACCCGCAGCCCCCAGGACCTGAAGGACCGGACTTTCACTGGAGGAGTGACCCCCAGGAGTCCCTCTCCCTCGCCCAAGTGGAGGTTTCCCCGAGGAATCCCCCCCTTGCCTGCCTGCAGCGCTGAAGAGATCCCGAGATCTCTCATAGACTAACATTGAAAACCCGACGCTTGTTTCTACACTGCACCCGGCCGCCCCCGCGCTGCTGAGGGTGAAATTTCTGTGTGGACTTGTGTCCCCCCCGGTGCCCTACAAAACCCCCCTGGTCTGCCCTCCGAAGACGCGGGTACTTACCTGCAAGCAGACCGGAACCGGGGCACCCCCTTCTCTCCATTCTAGCCTATGTGTTTTGGGCACCACTTTGAACTCTGCACCTGACCGGCCCTGAGCTGCTGGTGTGGTGACTTTGGGGTTGCTCTGAACCCCCAACGGTGGGCTACCTTGGACCAAGAACTGAACCCTGTAAGTGTCTTACTTACCTGGTAAAACTAACAAAAACTTACCTCCCCCAGGAACTGTGAAAATTGCACTGTGTCCACTTTTAAAACAGCTATTTGTCAATAACTTGAAAAGTATACATGCAATTTTGATGATTTGAAGTTCCTAAAGTACTTACCTGCAATACCTTTCGAATGAGATATTACATGTAGAATTTGAACCTGTGGTTCTTAAAATAAACTAAGAAAAGATATTTTTCTATATAAAAACCTATTGGCTGGATTTGTCTCTGAGTGTGTGTACCTCATTTATTGTCTGGGTGTATGTACAACAAATGCTTAACACTACTCCTTGGATAAGCCTACTGCTCGACCACACTACCACAAAATAGAGCATTAGTATTATCTATTTTTACCACTATTTTACCTCTAAGGGGAACCCTTGGACTCTGTGCATGCTATTCCTTACTTTGAAATAGCACATACAGAGCCAACTTCCTACACTTGTCATAAAGCAATGTCAGAAGTATAATGAATAGCGTGTAATGGTTTAGTTCAGATGTTCAGGATTATGGGATCACATGTGTTTTTCCATCTTAAATCTGTAGCTTGCATGTTACCTATCAATTACTATGTGTAATAAAGCATTGTATTGATTTGTATAAAAAGGCCTGCCTGCAAACAGGCATTTGAGAAAATATTGTAGAGGTAGCTTCAGCAGGGTTGAGGTGCAGTCTGTAGTGGTTGCTCCCCTGTCCTGACAATTAGCAAATACTGTCTTTGCCAAGAAGAGTCTGAGTGGTTATTTGAGTAGGGAGTGTTTGTCTACTCTGTGACAGTTGGTGAGACAGATTCCAGGAGATTCCTTTGCCCCCCAGCTGATGGCTGAGACTGCTTAACCACCCCTGCAGAGAGACCAGTGCCCACATTTTGACGAGGAAAGCAGAAACTGGGTTTAAGCTGAAGTTCTGCCTACGCACGAGGAATGGGAAGGATTTGGGGACTGCCATCTTTTTAAGGTGAGGACAAAGCAGATCCCAATCCTTGTTTTCAAATTAGCATGCTCTTCTTGGCAACTTTAAATCCACATGTAAATATGATGTAAATGTAAGATTGAAGGGAGTAAGAGACAGAAGGGTACCACATGCAATTTTGTTTGTTGGACGATTGTGTACGTGTGTTGCACAATCAACAAGGTGCCTACAGAACTAGTTAACCTGTGTTTCCCAACAATGGGTTGGAAGTGGCTTACATGGAAACTTGGAAATCAGAAGGTGCCAATATGTGTTCTACTTGACATCCAGGGACCTCTGAAAAGATGGTATCGCTAAACTTTATCTCCAATTAAAATCTGAACACTCAAATTCCCAATTCTGGACGCCAATGTCCGGCGTTCTTTTCATGGTTTCTAAAATGCATAGTCTGAAAAGAATCTCCCCTTGGGTGTGAAGGAAGGTGCCCAGGGGTTGCTAGTTGCATTTACCAAAAAGTAGATTAGAGATGTGATTGTTGCCCTAGAATGCATATTTTAATGAAATGTGGCCACATTGTGATGATGTTGTGTAGTATTGCATAATGCACAAACTGTGTTATTGAATATGCATTGCATGAAACAAAAAGTTTATGGAGTGATGTGACCAGTAGAATTGGTGAAACACAATTAAAAGTTGAGTGTATATTTTGAAAGGGTAAGCAGACAAATTGACAAAATACTACCACTAAAAGATTTGTGTAAGATTATTTAATCTGGTAGCAGAATAGATAAAAGTTTAAGTATCAAACACGCTTGATTATGGAGACCTCCTTAGAGCATATCCAGAAGGTGTTCCGCAGTGACAAAAAAAATCACAAAAGTATAGCCGGGAGTTGTTTCAAGTCACCCAAAAGCATATTTATCCTTTGCCAAAATAAGGAACATTCCACAATAAGATAATTAAGCATGTTGTCACATTCCTCCAAAGCAAATATGCAGGAGCCAAATTAAAGAAAAGGGAATCCACCATAGCTTTATAAAGAATATTTAGTGAGAAATCAAAAGATTCCTCACATGGAGACACTCCTAGGGCCATAGTTATAATTTTTGACGCAAAACTGCGCAGATGCAGTTTTGCGTCAAAAGTTTTAATGCCGGCTAACATCATATCTTTGCGCCGCTCGGGCGTCAAATTTATACTTTGATGCTCGGCAGCGCAAACCACTGGTTAGAGTCATTTTTTTTACTCAAACCAATGTGCCACGTCGTGAAGAAAAACAACGCCGTGCAAATGACTTTTATCCAGTTTACGACGTCACAAACCGGATACGCACCTTTTTTTTGCTGGTATTGCATCAAAAAGCGGCGCAAACACAGCAAAATGTGCAAAGGAGAGCCAAAATGGATCCCAGAAGCTATGAGAGACCCGAAGAAGATGACAACCGACCAGGAACCAGCCAGGAGGACCCACACAAGACCCAAGAGAGGGAGAAGAAGAAAAGGAAGTGTTGGTTCAGTGCAGAGGAGCAGGAAATACTAGTGAAAGAGGTGATGGAACACCAGCACCAACCTTTTGTCATCTCTAAATTGCCAATTGGCAGGAGAGAGGCAATTTGGCAACAAATTGTCGATAAGATCAACAGTGTGGCAGAAGTACGGAGAACAGTCACCAAGGGCAAGAAGCGCTGGCATGACTGCAAGCACAGGACCAAGGAAAAGATGGCAAGGAACAGGAAGGCAGCACTACAGACTAAAGGTGGGAGTCCAGCACCGCAGGAGGCCCTGGACCACATGGAGGAGATGGTGGCAGCCGTCATCCCTGAGGAGATTGTCACAGGGATTTAAGGATAGGACAGCCCAGGATACAACACAAATGCAGGGTAAGTGGCATGGGGAACTAAAATGCCTAATTGTTAACTGCAAGCGGAGGGGCATACCTACTACACAATGCATGTCAGCCATGATAATCAGGTAGTGGAAAGGGCAAAGGGGCACGGCCCAAGGGAATGGGCTGTGCAAGGCAAACCTGGGGCAAAGCACAACACTGCACCTACAACCTTTGCATGGAGGTATGCTGCCATGCCAAGGATGTTGGAAAAGCAAAGCCAGTCCAGGAGGGTAGGGAACAACGTAAAACGGGCATGCTGTCACACGACAGCTGGTATTGTTGCTACATCAACTGGGGCTCAATTAACAGTTTCAGGCCATATCTGCAAGTGGAATTTAACATTGACAACAGTTGCCATTACCACCTCTGCTGTGTGTGCAGGTCATGTAGCTAATGGCAGTTACGTGCCCATGGATCAAACACACCCAAATTAGAGGGTTCAGGATGACAACATTATCAGTCCCCTGTAATCAATAAAAATGTGCTAATCCTGTCAAATGTTAATGTCCATAGTCGCTACAAACATCAGGCATTGTCATAAACATTATGAGGCACACAGCAGTAATGTCATACCCATGCTGCACATGTCAGGGTCTACCCTGTGCCTGGGTCACAATAGCTGCAATGCCACCATGCAACATATCAAGTGTCATACTGCTAAGACAACAGCACTGAGGGGGAGGACATATGTTTCTAGCTAGTGAAACACACCCGCACAGTCATAAAAGGAAATGGAACACTGCTAGGACCATCAGTGCAATCCAATGTACCACACATTCCCCAACATCAACATTACACACTACCAATGCTGACACCTGTATTGTGCCATGCAAATGCTATACATAGTATATGCTAGGTCTCAGCAACATATAGCCGGATGTGAAATATCAGAGACAGGGTCAGTTCCAGATTGTTAAGTGTGGTACAAGTGCCATCAGAACACCCACAGCAAGTGCAAGGCCACAACATGATGATAGAAGTAGGCAGAGGGTTGGATAGGAGAAGAAGGTGGCAACATACAATTTGGGAAGAATCTACACCTAGAGGATGTGATGCAGACATTTCCCCAAACTGCCCACACTATATGTGACATGAAGGTGGGGCATAGGCCTGGGAGAATGCTAATATTGATGACAGTAACAATGAACAGGAACGAAGATCACAATATGCAACTAATAGGAAGTCAGGAAACTCACATTACAAATGCCACAACACAGACACACTAATTGTACAATATCTCATTGCAGAGGACGATGGCTCTCCTGGGGATATGCCTGTCCTGGACTTCCATAATGACATGGATTATGAGCTGACAAACATCAGCCAGCAGACCCTCCAAGATGTCCTTGGAACCCTCCAGACCCCACCTTCAATCACAAGGAGGGGCACAGAAGTAGAAGCCATCACAGAGGACCCATCCACCACCCCAATTGTACAACCTGCCAGCTCCAACCGAGCTGAGGACTCTGACGATACTGGCATCAGCTTTGAGAGGACTGTAGTTGGAGTACAGCGGGAGCTGGTCAAGGAGGTGCAGGTGGGGATGCAAATTATGGCAGCCAGCCTAGAGGGGGTGCGTTCGTGCATGATGTTATCTGCAGAACAGGCAGCAGCTATGCAAGGGCAAACATCTATCTTGCAAGAACTTCAACAAAGTGTGAAGGAAATCAGCACAGCAGTAAGGAAGTTGCCACAACATCTCGCACATCAAACTTTTTACTGCGTGCACAAATGCAATATTGAGCACCTTCGGGCCGACCTGGCTGCCTACCACAGTGATCTAGCTGCTATACTTAAGAACCAGCAGCTCCTCCTTGCTGCTGTACTGCCCTTAAAAGCCCCACAGTTGGCAACTACCGGGATTTCTGACTCCACGTCTTCAAACACTGAAGTGTGTGTTGCCCCTTCAAACCCACCACCACCAAGGGCAGAGGAGAAGACACACACATCAGAAGATGAAGACGTGGAACAGATCACCTTCACTCATTAGAGTACCCGGTAGCACAAGTCCATGCCCAATGGGCACTTATATCCAAAGTCCTGTGCTTCGTAACATTCCAGTCTTGCAACAGCTGCTAACATGTACTGTTCTCCAGCCCACTGTTTACCTTAACACTATGCTCTGTGATTGTCTCTCACTACCTCATTGGCAATTCATGTTCCTCTGCACTGTATGACTCCTCACCCCAGCATTTCCAATGACATGTCCTTTCGCACTTGTGTAGTATCACAATAGAAGGCGTCACACTAATGGACTCACAATCCTGGACTATGTAAATATAGCACTACAGCACTTCAAAATAAATAGCACTTACACAACCACTTTTTCTCTGTGTAATGTGACACATCAACCGTGTAGGAGATTAGTGATGTTTGCCTCATGTCAATGGCCATAGAATGTCAATACAACTGACTTGAAAGATTGTGGGCTGATAACTGCACTGGGGATTGGATTGTACCATCATCTGCCCTTCCTGAGGGTTATTTCTGAAGTAAATAGAAAAATTACAGTATAATGCTGTGTTGGACAGAATAAGTTTGCTTCAAGGGATGCCTAAGCAGAAAATCAATGTTTTCATATTTTTCTTCTAGACAATCTTTAGGTATGTGACATCTGACTCTAAAATGTCATCATAAACACACCATACAGCAGGAATGGATGTATACGAGTGTACGGACAAATATGTAACCTGGCAGTACAACGTAAGAAATGATAAGTGTGAGTTATGTGTATTATACTACATAAGATTATACCATCACTCACCTTATCAGGGTTCAAATGAACATCAGGCTGCAGGCAGATGTACCACAGTGCCCAAGATTCAAAATCTGGTCTCAAAGTATGACATATTGAAAACATACATCCAAACTTAACAACACATTGGGAACTATGGTAACCTTGAGTGGTGCGTGCAATGGATGGCAGATGCATTGAGAAGTAGCTTTGGTGTAGCTGCCGCTGCGACAGCTCAATTGGGATTTAGATGCAGGATGGAACACAAATGCAAATTCTAAATTGACAGTGTTCACCCATGCCAAGGCCCTGATCCCCAAGCATATGACACATACTGTAAAGGAGTACGTAAATATTTATTTGACTGTAAAAAAGGATAATAAAACTAGGGAAAACACCTTAACTACCCTAACCTATCCTAACTACACATTACCCACAACTGGCCCTAACTACCCTAAGCTAAACTTACTTATCACATTTAACTAAACACTCTAAACATCCACCCTCCACCCCTCTTATATGATGGGACACATGGAGGACAACATATACTAACCTAAACACATACTATCTTATCCCAAACAATTATTTATTTTGTTTGTTTTTTCTTTTTATATATTTCTTTGTATTTCTTTATTTTTTAGTACACAAAAACCCCAACATCATCCCCCACCCACCCACCCACAAAAAAACACTTGTAAAAATATCATACCCTCCATCCCCAACCCACTTATACTAACTAAACTAACAGCCTATTCTAACCTAACACTAAATCCACTAAATATAAGAACCAGGAAAGAGGAGGGAGGGAAGGGAATAATGGCTGAGGGTCCAACAGTTATAAGTTTGCCCTGCGCAGGATCTTTTTTATCCCACACACTCTCCTGCTAATCTGGGACACCTCCTGCTGCAGCCTGTCCATTCTGCGCAACATCCGTTGCATGTCATGTTGCATGTTCCTAAATTCAACATTGTCAATGACTGCAGCAGGGGTGGTCTGTGTGCCACTTGTGGACGGTTGTGCTGGTGCCGGTGCCATGCTTGGAGGGGAGGTGCAGGGGATGCTGTGAGTGGTCCAGGAGCGGATGATGTTCAGGGACCTGCAGTGGTGGCTGTCATCCTTGGTAGCACTTGGGTCGGAGTGATGGTGCTGGTGGTGGCGGCTGTTGTGGACAGGGATGGGCCCCCTTGGGCAAATGCCCTCCAGACCCTTGTGGCTCTCTCATGGTGATACCGCCGTACCATGTGGCGGAACCCAAACTCATCATCCAGAATGTGGCGGTAACGCATCGCCCTCCTCTGGAATTTGCGGATTTGATTGGCATCCATATTGGCTGCTGTTAAAAAAGATAAAGCCAAACATTCGTTGCATCATTGTGTGATACAGCTACTGATGATATTCAAAAAAAGTCCTCACAATTAGCTTAAACAGGCCAAATCACAGTACAGATCACAGATTGTCCCTGAGGAAGTACATGCCAATGCAGTCTACACATGTCCTATCTAACAGCACAGCAATGCTCAAAAAGATGTGTACCCACTTAAATGATCTAAGCATAATTGTTCTGCCATTAGTCACATAACAAATGCTGCATGTCATCCACATGTGACAGGCCAACTAATGACTGTCTTCTGGATGACAATCACGGGCCACAAGATCTGTGATTTGTAAATGGAATTGGCAGGATTGTATGCAGTTGCTCATCATGAGGGGGTATCCTAGGTTGGAACATATTAATTTTTGAATTACATGTTGGTGTTCTACACTGGGATCCTCACACCTAGGTACACACATTTCATAACCCTAAGCCTGTGCCTCGGGGGGGATGGACATGAAACACATACTTTCAAACATCAATGACAGCCAGGAAGCTTTGGACAGCTGTCCATGGTTTTAGTCAGTCCACCACAGGTAAGGAGGGTGTCCAACTAGGATAGACACAAACATTGTACAATCACATCCACATTTATGTTCCTAATTGCAGACAATTGTCCACATCATTTGATATCACTAATACCTTTCCTAAAACAAGCACATAGATGCAAGCACCCATCTAGGCTTGAGCTGCATGCACACCTATGACATTGTACTCAAGTGCCACATAAATGTAGCAGAACATGTGTAGTTAGATGCTGCTAGGAAGTCAAACATACAGTCCTACAGGTTAATTAGTTATCAGGGAGGCTCAAGTCTGTGGGTAATACTTCAGCATCACTGCTTTGTGTGATCCAGGGTATGACTTGCTGACTAAATCATGAACATGGCTACTTCCACATTTTTCATTACAATAAATGTAACAACAAATGTCACCCTGTTCACCTGCCTATGCCTATATCGCTGCACTACAATTCAAAATTATGGCTCTATGCCATTGATTGTCCAACTCAAATTTGGAAAAACAAGTCAATTTCCATTCAAGTCACATATCAGATCATGTGCCAACACATCATACCTTGCTATGTGTCCAACACACAGGAGTCAATCACACAACAGCTGCAAACACAACACAGAACTGAAATATCAACACTTACTGGATATGTCTGGGTCCACAAATCGAGCCACTTCTCCAATTGTGTAGGGGGCAGGTCCACCTGTAAAACATGGAATGGTGAAATGTGCTCAATGTCTGCGCACTGTACAACACTTTGAAGAAAAAACTACTGTGTGTGACATTATATCTGATAGTCCAGCCCCTCAGGCATGATGACACTCCAACAGACATACCACTGCAAACATGTATTGACCCTGTCATTCCAGTGAGTGATACCCACACATATACACACATGCAGTGGCCCTAACAATCATGTGGTGACAAACATGATTCCTCAGTTGGTTGCAGACTAATTTATAGAGTGCACTCCATTTATTCATTTGTTTTTATTGTAGACATGCAAAGCCACGTTCCTGGTGCACTGCAATACCAGTCACTCAGGTATTGTGGCTTGTGCATCAAGGGGCAATCAGTTACTGTGTGATGCTCATGTGGGTTGAGTTTAGCCCATTAATTATTATGCTTTCTATGGTCCATTAAATGTGTGCCTGTGTTGTCTGTAGGTTACATATGCCACATTGCCAGTGTACCCTGAGCCAGATAAGGCCCCTATGATACCATAATGGCAGGGATCCTTTGTGTTACTTGATGACAATCTTAAGCTAAACATGGATTGGCCATTTATCTAAATTAATACAACAAAGAAATAAATGCTGACAGTGTCTATTTTGGTCATCTGTAACAGAATGCATGAGCACAGGTATAGTCATTACACCTGAAATGTGTCACTCCTGTGTTCCCATATCAGGTATTGGAATTCATAGTTAGCCACATTCACCATCTTACATTAGCCAAGTTGGATGATCTGCGGGAATACAACAAACTGACACTATCCCATTATTGAAACATGGTTTAGCAAATGTCCTACTGTGGAAATCTTGAATGCTGGTCTGCTGATCTTAGCATACACCCATGTCTGTGATAGCCTCCATACTGGGAAGTTAGCTGTTGTATATGTGCTGCACTAGATCAGCAGGGGTGTACCAAACCTAAACTAGCAAAGTATTTTGGCACTTTATATGTATGATGAAATCGGTCAGGGGTCCCTTGCACAAAACCGTGCAAGTAATAAATTGTGACCATGCAATCACCAACTTCAGGTATCCCATGATGATCCAATAACTTATGAGAATTGCATGGCTATAAAGTGACACAGATGGCAAATGCATCAGCTCTGTTCCAGCAATTGTGCTCAAGGCAAATTAAAACACACCGGAACAAAGAACAGGGGGACAGATATATTTTTTTATCCTCAATTTGTAGTATTTACTTCATGTTTAACGCAACAGCTATGGAAAGTAGCACCAAACATTGAGATATGAACCCGTGAGCATTACTTTGGCATCCATTTCTAATTTAATTGCTGCACAAGTCAACGTATCAGCCTAAGACATCACCTGCGGTTAGGAAGAACTTTGTACGTATGGCTAGGAATACAGTTCAGACATGTATTCAAAATAATTGTGGACTACATTAATTCCTTGCTTTAGCTTGTGAAATACATCTCTTTCTTGTGAAATACATCTCTTTCCTGGTACACTCACAGACCATGAATGAAACATATGTTTGAGTCGCATTACCATCATCTATTGACGTCAAAGCAGCACTAATTTACAAGATCAAGTTGTGTTTTGTAAGTTTGTGCAGCTGTTGCGTCAACAAATGACAGTAATGTGTAGCAAATATTGTATAAATCAGGGCCACTGTATATTTAACTTGCATTCCACATGTCCAAAAACATTGCATGCAGCATGTCTACAAATCTGTTACTGTCACAACAGAGCATTTAAATGTGCAAATTACTCTGAATTGTACTCACAAACAGTGCCACCAATCACCACACCCAGGTGATCCAGTAGGTCAGCCAGCGATGCTTGAGTTGGTGGTCATTGCGCGGTGTTGAAAGTTCTCCTCAGATGGTACAGCACCTTGGACCACCTGAGCCTCCTTGCCTCAGTGTTATACCCCTGTATCACCCTTCCACCAGCCTCTAACATCAGGGGGAGGAAGTGGCACACCAGCCAAATGAATGCCCTCAGCTCCTCCTCACCCATTCTCTCCAGACTTAGCCTACCCAACATAACCAAAATAATAGGTATAGGAAAGGGTACTGAGGAAAATACAGGGAAAGGAGGGAGGAAAATGAAAGTTAAGTAACCTACAAACAGCCCAACAATCCCCAAACTAGCAATACCTACTACACACTCCCAACAGTACAAAGACAAAATTAGACACTAAATATGACAAAAACACACTTACACTGAACAACTGAGACAATTACTAAAACAACAGATGACAAATAGGATGGCACACAGGAGACAAAAGCACAATTTGGACAGACAAAACTCTCAGCACTGCCACACAGTCTAGAAGAATCACAGACTGCAAAGTGAAAGTGAAAGTTCACCCACTGTACCATTTCTGTAAACAGGATATCCTATTATAATGCAGTGCGTTTTTTTTATTATGATGCGTCAAAATTTTATGACGCTTATGGGCTGTGTGTC
This sequence comes from Pleurodeles waltl, assembly GCF_031143425.1. NCBI lineage: Eukaryota > Metazoa > Chordata > Amphibia > Caudata > Salamandridae > Pleurodeles > Pleurodeles waltl. The sequence goes on from NC_090445.1 coordinate 899,210,115, forward strand.
AAAATATTTTGACGCAAATACTTTGAGATTCCCCCGCATTCATAGTTCCATCTATTTTTCATTGATAACCAATTTCATTGGGTACAGTGTAGGAATTACCGCTAGGGCACAATGGATGTATAATGGCTATCAGCATCATTTTTCAACGCATATGCATTTGCGTCAAAATATCTGTCTTTAACTGTGTTTGTGTCATTTGTCTCATTTTTAACGCAAATGAAAGCTGTAACTGTAAAGAGATAGGCTGTCTGTGCATGCATTGTGTGTTCCAGTGTTTGGGCACATGTGGCAGACCACACTACTGCGGACCATAATACTCATGTTGTTGTACCGGATGAGCAATCTTAACTGACACAACAGCAACCCAAACATTTGGAATAAAAATTGGTATTACCTAGTTTGAGCAGGTGGTGCGTCAATAGAGGATAAGCAAGGCTACGCAACTTAAAACATTCACTCATGGCCTGTGTGTTTATGTCTGTGAATTGGCTATTTCAAATGTCGTTGTGCCTCTGTGTGAACGTCACAAGACGTGCTTTCATTAATATGCTTGTATTCATGTGTTGTAAATGTGGATAACCATCAGATGCCATTCATTGTGGAAAAGAGTCACGATATGTGTTTACCATACACGTAGCATCTAATGCTGTGTGAACTTCCCTGACTTTTGGGACAAATCATCTCCCATGGCAAACTATGCACAGAATAGATAGAGGACGGTTGATAATGGCAATGTTACAAGAGTAAGCCATCACATGTACTGGAATGTTGGATACCACTTCCTGGTCACTTGTTTGTATACTACCCATGAGTCAGGCATTTGAAAATGCAATGTAGGTAGTGTTTGTGACACAGAGTACCAAAACCAATCCAAAAATGTAATGTCACTCCACAGTTTGAGTCATATAAATGACCTATGTTTCTCTTGTGGCAGTGGAGGACCAGCAGACCAAGCTGCATGTGTTCACATATTTCTATTGGTTAATTGCACAAAGGTGTCCAGTTCAAGTGTGTGGCCATGTTTACCCTGTGTCAGTATTGGCCTCCATGTTGTCACAGTTCCCATGCAGGTCTAGTCATGAGTCCGTGGAGCCATTCCCTGCATTAACAGAGTATCCTTCCAAGCAGAATTGACCGAAAGCCAAAGAGAAATTGACAACACACATCGGGATAGTCCAGCTATGGCACTGCTGAAGTTTTATGAGGCTGACAACAGGGCAACCTTTGTGTGCTCACAAACCTAATGGATCAGTAATTAGAAACCGGCAGGTTTCATCATAACATTTGTACACAGGCAGGCCTCTAAAATTCCCACTGCAACAGGGAACATCAGTGCATCTGTGCTGATTAATCTCACAGCTAGTCACCACGCAAGCACCATCATTGGATTGTGGCCAATGTGAATCTGTTTGTGGACCGTCAGGGCACAAACAAGTTTTGTCCTTTCATGCACATTAGCAAACGTTGTTTGTTGTGCTGGAGGCACCATATCCAATCCATGCATACAGCCATAGTACACTGTCACTGTTTGTCACTCATGTGTACATGAAACCCAGACAAGGGATAGGGCCGGGATTAGGCTATTTGAATACATGTCCCAGACCGTGAAACGATAAGTAAACTGATTACACTATACAATCTATTTGAGGATTCATCATAGACCTAGCAGACACAATACCCCAGGAGGAAAGAGAGGGCATGGAAAGCAACTATAAGACAAATGTAGACACAGGGAACCTCTATGGTAACACAAAGACAGGAACCAATCAGGCTAACAGGATGCAGGCTCTGTCACTGTGGAATCTAAAAACTGTATTTGTGCTGTGGGCTGCAACGTTACACAATAACCCAAGGCCTGTGTTACACAAGTGATTTATAAGTCAATGCAAAACAAGGATATACATAAAATGGCAGCTTCTAAGCCTTTCCAGTCAGCAGCAATGGCAGTGCAGGTTCAAATGTCTGGTCTGCATTGAAGTGCTCACAGGTGTGTGCAGCTTCAGTCTCTCACAAGTCATGTAGGTGAGAATCAAGTTCAAAGGGCCAACAGTACCTTTCACATGTAAAGCAATGGACAGGTGATTACAGGTCCTACAGACTACCAGGAAGTGCATTATCAGACCTGAAGTCCATGCAGACAGATGAACTATGACTATGGCATGCCATACTAAAGAGGGAAGCACACTGGAGTCAGAATTGGTGTGTGTAGATGAAAGTTATCAGGGTACAAATAGTCCATTTACAGGGCCCCCTAGAGAAGGGTGGGGAGAGACTGTATACATGTCTGTGGCAGGACTTATAACCTGGGATGGCATGCACAGGGCATGTCTTGTGAGCAATGCTTGCCATATCTGGGGCACTTGTGCTACCCATTTGCAGCTTACATGGACTTCTTGTCACACATGCTCCTCGCAGAGACAGCTGAAGTCACACTTACTGCTTTCAAGGGTCTGGTCATACGTTCCTGTTACCAATGTAATAGCACACCCACTGCCTCATGTTTGAAACACTATTTTAACTTATGATTGATGGTGTCTTAGTTGTGTGCCATATGCTGCAATGAACCATGTTGGCAACATGGATGTGGGCCATAGCTGTGGTACTCTGATAGTGCCCTTCAAATGTGAAATAGACAGGATATATGTCATTTACACTGTGTGTGAAGTTGAGTGTACATTCATACCCATCAAATGTGCCTTTTTCAGTGTTCTAATCTGTATTTCTGCAATGCTCCATGAGGCTAAACTCTGATTATGATTCCTAGGGATCATGTGATGCATAAATAATTACCCAGACCATGATTGAGTGATGAAGTGAGGGGTTTAATGATATATGGTAAGACAAGGGTGATGGTGACTAGAGTTAAAAGAAGTTTTGTACAATGTGTTGTCTCCGACGCAATCCTGCTGCAGTGTTTGGATGGTCCCCCTCATGTTGATGGACAGGATCCTCCTCTTCCTCCTTTTCAGACATTTGCAGGTCTGGTTCATAGAGGGGAATGTTCCTCCTTACACATATGTTGTGCAGGATGGCACAGGTCAAAATGATCTTGCAGAACATTTCAGGTGAATATAAGAGGCTGCCTCCGGTGATGTCGAGGCACCTGAATCGTGACTTCAGGATGCCAAAGGTCCTCTCTACTATGGTGTGTGTTCTCCGATGTGCCTCATTATAGGCACGCTCTAATGCTGTACTTGGGTTGGCAAATGGAGTCATGATCCATGGCTGGATCCCATACCTCTGATCAGCTGAAAGAGACAATGATTGCAAAAATGTTGATGTGCTTGCACCATGATTATCACTTGGCATGGCAGTTGTTATTTTGTGTTGTCTGTGACTCATCTGTGTTTGTGCTATTGTGTGGAATCCTAGGCTTCTAGGGTGTACTATCAGCATTGGGTTGTTTAATAATCTAAACTGGTGTTTGGCTGATTGTCCGGAAATCAGCAGTATTTTTGTACACTTGCAGTACATTGTGTATCTCCCATGCATTATGTCATGTGAAAGAAGTGTCCATGTGTCTTCACTGGAGGTGACATGATACTTCCACACACAGAATTGATTCCACAGTGCTGGTAACATGGTTGCACTATGTGGCCTAACAATCCCATCCAATTCAACATATGTAATAGCCTGTGAAAAACAACAGTAAGGCCCTTTGATTTGGCTAGGTGACAATGTACAACACAGCTCCATAAGTTTGCAGCACTGAAGTGTTGATAATTGACAATGCACAAAATCCCATGTGTGACAAGTTCTATGCAAACTTATTTTTGTGCCCTCACTGAGTTGACTCATGTGCAAACGTGTACCTACACTACTGAACCTAGTCCAGGTAAGGTGGCTAACTTGGTTGTGGGGGTGAAGGTTTAGTTGTCAGAAGGTCCATATGCCTGTTCATCTGTTGTGTATATGTGTAATTGTCTCAATCCGTATATGTAGCAATGTGCACTTTGCAATATTGTCACATCAATATGTGTTCTTAGCACAGTCCACTTCCTTATTGGTAGTGGGCAATGTCACCCCAGGAGTGATGTGAGATGTTGGTACTGCATCAATGATTCCATGTCCCCTTCATTAGAGTCATCATCATCATGCTATGTGTCTCATGGTGTTTGACCTGCAGTGAAACACATTACACACCCCTTACATAGTACGTATTGATTGGAAGGTTGTGTGATTGAGTGTTATTGATTTGGTGTTGGAAGGTTCATCTTCCAACTTGTACTGCCAGTTAAGGCCATGTCATTGTCACTGTGTGGGTTTAAGTTGGTCCCTTGTGGCTCTGGAGTAGCATCTGTTGTTATTTGCGTCTCTCATTTGTCCATAGGTGTGAATCCTATTGGGTCAGGATATCAAACATGACTAGCAGTGTCACAACCTCAATGTCTTCCTGGCCTTGGTCAATGTAGTGGTGTATGTGTTGTATGTCATACAGGGTTGCTGTGCTGTGTTTAAATTCCCAGGTTTCTGTACTTACCAACAAGTAGGCCATTTCCATATCGTCCATCCTGGAAGTGTTGATTGATGGTGCAGTGGGGGAAGATGAATGAATCATGTACACTCCCAAGATGCTTTGCCACAATAATGGTGATCAATCCCAGTTGATCCACAATGGCCTACACGTTGATGGAGTGTGTGTGCTTCCTGTTGCGGTATAGATGCTCTGTTGAAGCAGGTGGCACAATCCGTACATGTGTGCAGTCAATGGCACCAAGCACGTGTGGGAAGCCGTTGATTTGGTAGAAGCCCTGTTTGGTCACCTGCTGCTTCAAATATGTGCTGGGGAAGCTGATGTGGCGGGGTGTGAGAGAGATGATGGCATCCAGTACCTTAGGTAGGAAGGCAGAGAATGAGGGCTGTGAGATTCCGGCAACCAGGGCACCAGTGTTTGAAAAGAGCCACTTGCCAACACGTGGAGGACAGCTAGCAGATTGGTCTCTGGTGGAATGATGTGGGGTGTCTCCAAGCTGGGTGCCAACTGTGGCTCAATGTGGCGCAGCAGCTGCTGTATGGCTTGCCAGTTTAGTCTGTACCTCTGGATGATGTCATGTTCCCTGAGGCCCAGAAGGGTTGTCCTGGTCCGGAATATCCTCTCCAGACTTTCGGCGTTGCCTTTGGGGTCCCTGTTGGTGTGGTGGAAGCTGCTGCTGTTGGTCCTGTGCTCTGCGTCTTCGTGCATGCTGGGTGAATAGCACCTCCATGTCTTCCTTTTGGAGCATTGATGTTGCTTCTGTGTGTTTTCCTTAAGTACTGGTGTGTTTGCCCAATTTTAACGTCTGCCCTGACTCAGGCCTTAACTTTTGACGCAAATCGGGAGGTGCACCATTTTCCGACTCCACCTCCCAGCCTTGCGTGATTTTTGCGCGGTTGGATAAATATGGCGCACTGATGTTTAAGTAATTTTTCAGACGGGAACACCTCCCTTGCATGTCATTAACACAAGGCGGTTTCAAGCATCCAGAAAATGATGCACACAGCAGAATTTTTACGTTTGCGGGGTCGGGCGGTAAAGTATAAATATGGTGTTAGGTTTGTGGTGAATTTGCGTAAAAACAATGACACAAATCCAGCGCAAGCAGAGTATAAACATGCTCCCTAATATCCTGTGTGTTCCCCCGCTCCATATGACCCTATGAGCACCAGACCCACAGTGCCTAGCATCTAACCACTAGTGCAGCTGCAAGAAGCTGCAGTGTGGTTTGACAACCCTGACATTGAAACCCCTCCACACTCTCCAATAGCAACTCCGAAGGTAACGCCACAAATACCGAAGCCAAAGAGGGCAAGAACTTCTAGGCAGAAAACTATGGCAGGGGACCCCTAATTTTCAGGGCTTTTCATATTGCATCTAGATTCCGCCTTTCCCCAGCAGGATAAGAGCAAAGAACAGAGTTCTGGGGATAGTGATGACCAATGACATATTGCATCAGCAATGTTGCAGTTGCTTCAGAAAAGAGATACAACAGGTGGAGTAGAGAACAGGTGTCCACCCCACAGCAAAGGGACATCGGAAATGCAGGGTGGAGTTACTATGTGCATAGGACTATAGAACTGACATGACAGCCACTATCTCAAGGAAGGGAGCAGGGGCATAGGAGGACTGAAGGTAGTCCACCCCCTTCACAGAAGAAGAAGGGGGCATTGTAGTCTCACCAGAGTTTGTGCAGGACTGGCTTTCACACAGTAATAGTAGGAGAAAGACAAGTGAAGTAAAGAGAGAAGGGTATGACGAGCAACCTCACTGACCTGGTCAGTGAACTGCTCTGCCACTGCATAGCTCCACGATAAGTGAAGCCCTTCTGTCCCTGAACTCTGACCTCTGTCAGTAGTTTGATGCCTTAAGGCTTCTGCCTGAGCCTCATCACTGGTATCTAGTGGGAGAGCTCTGCTCTTCTGCTGGGCTGCCCTCTGTTTTCTTTTTTTCCTCGTTTTTCGTTTGTGTTCTGTTTTTGTGCCTTTTGCTTTCTGCTTCCCTCTATCTTTTCCTCGTTTCTCTTGTCACTCACTTCTCTCTCTCTCTCTCCTCTCATTCTCTCTCCCCGCTGCTGCTGCCTCCACGGTCCCGCCTCCTCCTCTCTCTCATTCTCTCTCTCTGCCGCTGCTGCCCCCGCAACCCCGCCCCCATTTTTTTTAGCTGTTTTCCGCTCCTGCCTCCCAGCTGTCCTTTCCTGCCCCCCTCCCTACTTAAGGGCGCTGCTGCGCAGTAGGAAGAGCAACCTCACTGACCTGGTCAGTGAACTGCTCTGCCACCACGTAGCTCCACTGGTAAGTGAAGCCCTCTTTCACTGAACTCTGACCTCTGCCAGTAGTTTGAGGCCCTCCTCCACTCACAGGCTTCAGTCTGCGCCTCATTCCTGGTGTCTAGTGGGAGAGCTCGGCTCTTCTGCTGTGCTGCACTCTACTTCTTTTTTCTTTATTCCTCGTTTTCCCTTTGCGTTCTGTTTTTATGCCTTTAGCTTCTGCTTCCCTCTATCTTTTCCTCGTTTCTCTTGTCACTCGCTTCTCTCTCTCTCCTCTTATTCTCTCTCCCTGCCACTGCTGCCCCCGCGGCACCACCCCCTCCTCTCTCTCCGCCGCTTCTGCCCCCGGCCCCTCCCATCTTTTCCCACTGTTTCCCGCTTCTGCCTCCCAGCTGTCCTCTCCTCCCACCTCCCTACTTAATGGCATCTCCTTCCATTCGTCACCCGACCACGACCAGCACCAGTATCCCTGGACCTCTTGCCATCCACTGCTAATCATCAGCAACGCTCATTGCACTCAACCCAGGACACAACAACTGTAAGCAGGCATCACCAGGTAACACCAAGGGATCCTTCACCTGTCGCCACTGCAAATTCACCAGCCTCTGTCACTCAGGCCCTCCCCCGAAGACCCACAAAACAGAACACAACCTCAGATGTATCCTGATCAACACTCGCTCCACCCACAGGCATGCCATCGAACTCTGGAACCTCATTCACACCACATACCCGGACGTCGCCTTCCTCACAGAAACCTGGCTTGGCTTAACCCCTCTTCGGCTCCAGACATCGCCATCGCCATCCCAGATGGCTACAAGATCATCCACAAAGACCGTACAAACCGCCCCGGGGGAGGCATCGCCATCGTCCACAAAGACTCCCTACACCTCTCTACTAGCACCAAAGACTCCACAACCAACATGGAACTCCTCCACTTCCAGATTGGAACCAACCCTAACACCGCTCTGTGAGGCACCCTCATCTATAGGCCACCGGGACCATACCCCCCATTCTGTGACACCATCACTGACACCATCACTGACATCGCCACCACCCACGCGCTCGCTTTCGAGGACTACATACTCCTCAGGGACCTGAACCTCCACCTGGAGAACGCTAATGACAACAACTCCATGATGCTGTTCAAAAACCTCACCAACCTTGGACTCAAGCAACTCATCACCTCACCCCCCACTCTGCCGGACACACACTCGACCCTACCTTCATTGCCAGCAACCACATCTCTATTAGCCACATCACCGAACTCTAATGGACCGACCACCACAGTATCCACTTTACCTTCAGCAAATCCACCAACTGACACCTCGCTCACCTACCACCCCGCAGGAGCTGGAACAAGATCACCAAGGACTAGCTATTCACCAGCCTCAACAATCCACCCCCCAGATGATCTCGACACTAACACAGCTGCCCAGGACCTCATCAACTGGATCTCAGACTATACTAACACCTTAGCCCCCATCAATAAACCCTCCAACAGACGCTCATCAATGAGAGCCAACTGGTTCCCTCTAGTCCTCAAGGAGGCCAAACAAAACTGCAGACGCCTCAAAAGGAAATGGCGCACCAACAAGACCCCCACCAACCATGAAGCCTTAAAAAAAGCCTTAAACACACACCAACACCTCATCAGGACCACCAAGAAAAACGCCTTCCAGTAATGCATCAACAACAACGCATACAACAGCAAAGAGCTCTTCACAATCATCAGCAAACTGACCAACCCCAGAGTGAACTCCACGGACATCCTCCCCTCAAAAGAACTCTGCAACAACCCCTCCACCTACTTCAGACATCTACGACAGTTTTCTGACCCAGGACCATTCCACACCCAACACTGTCATAGCCTCTGCCGAAGCTCCTCCAAACCCCCACCACCTACTCTGCTGGGCCAACATCTCAGACGAGGAAACAGTCAACATCATGAACTCCATCCACTCTGGCTCTCCCTCCGATCTCTGCCCCACCACATCTTCAATAAAGTAAGTAGCACCATTGCACCCAAGCTCCGGCACACCATCAACTGCTCCTTTGAAACTGCCACCTTCCCAGAAATCTGGAAACACGCCAAAATGAAGGCCCTTACTGAAGAAACCAACCGCAGACCCAGACGACCTCAAGAACTTCCGGCCCATCTCTCTATGCCCCTTCCCAGCCAAGGTCATCGAAAAGGCTGTCAACAGACAACTCACCAGACACATCCAACTCTACAACATCCTTGACACCTCCCAGTCTGGCTTCTGGAGCAACTACAGCACCGAGACCACCCTCCTCGCAGCCACAGATGACATTTGCATCCTCCTAGGCAGGGGTGAGACTCCAGCTCTCATCGTCCTTGATTTGTCCGCTGCCTTTGACACCATCTCCCACCGCACTCTACGGACTCATCTCCATGACGCTGGCATCCAAGACAAGGCAGTAGAATGGATCACCTCCTTCCTCTCCGACAAAACCCCAAAAGTCTGTCTCCCCCTGATGCATAGGCTCACATTATTCTAATGAGACTACTGGATTTGAGCAACAGAATGAATCTCCTGCAGTGTGGGAGACTGAGGGGCATATTTATACTCTGTTTGCGCCGGAATTGCGTTGTTTTTTTTTACGCAATTCCGACGCAAAACTAACTCCATATTTATACTTTGGCGTTAGACGCGTCTAGCGCCAAAGTCCATGGAGTTTGCGTCATTTTTTAGCGTGGACACCTACTTTGCGTTAATGATATGCAAGGTAGGCGTTCCCGTCTAAAAAATTGACTCCGAGGCATGTGCGCCGTATTTACACTCCCGGGCAAAATTCACGACCGGGAGTGGGCGGGTCCAAAAAAATTACGTACGGCCGCTTTTGCGCCGTTTTTTAGCGCCTGGTCATGGCAGGCGTTAAGGGACCTGTGGGCTAGGAAGGAGCCCAGAGGTGCCCTCCCATGCCCCCAGGGACCCCCCCTGTCACCCTTGCCCACCCCAGGAGGACACCTAAGGATGGAGGGACCCATCCCAGGGACATTAAGGTAAATTCAGGTAAGCGTTTTTTTTGTTTTTTTTTGTGGCATGGGGGGCCTGATTTGTGCCCCCCTACATGCCACTATGCCCAATGACCATGCCCAGGGGACAGAAGTCCCCTGGGCATGGCCATTGGGCAAGGGGGCATGACTCCTGTCTTTGCTAAGACAGGAGTCATTTCTATGGGGGTTGGGAGTCGAAAAAAATGGCGCAAATCGGGTTGAGGCGAAAAATTTGCCTCAGTCTGACTTGCCCCATTTTTTGGCGCCCAAGCTCCATATCCCCCTACGCCGGCGCTGCCTGGTGTACGTCGTTTTTTTTCACGCACACCAGGCAGCGCCGGCGGCTAACGCCGGCTAACGTCATTGAATAAATACGGCGCCCGCATGGCGCTTCAGAATGGTGTCTGCCGGCGCAAATTTTTTTTACGCAAAACTGCGTTACCGCAGTTTTGCGTCAAAAAGTATAAATATGGCCCTGAGTCTTACCCACCACAGGTGACACCTGTTGCCCTAATCAGAGTTTTGATCTGGCTAACTAGCAGTGATGATTGGGCAGCCGAGCGCATGACACAATTGATTCCTCAGTGAAATCGTGGTCACTCAGCTCTCATACGTTTCTCTCAACTACATTGGTCTCATATACACAATGACAAATAGAGGCAGCATAAGTTTCAATAAGGTTTTAATGAAGCAAATGCATCTTAGATAGCAAAGCATGTACTGCATGACCAGGACGATACAGTATGACAGAATTAGAACTGTGAAAAGAAGAGTGAAGCATAGAAATAACACTGCCATATTGTTACTAAAGTCGACTGACTAATTCCTATGTAGGCTATAATAGAGCACAGCATGATAAGCTCTAATTCTGCCCTTCAGGTTCCCCTGGGAAGACATTATGGCCCTCATTCTGACCTTGGCGGTCGGCGGAGAGGCGGCGGTCGGACCGCGAACAGACCGGCGGTATTAAAAATGGCATTCTGACCGCGGCGGTCACCGCCGCGACCGACCGCCACTTCCCCACTCCGACAGCCACGGCGGTCATGACCGAGGGGCTGGAGTCTGCGCACTCCGGTCCGGCGGTCGACCCAAGACCGCCAACGGTATCATGACCCTGCTTACCGCCGCGGTTTCTGGCGTTCGGGACCCGCCATGCGAACCATGGCGGTAGGCACTATCGGGGCCAGGGAATTCCTTCCCTGGCACTGATAGGGGTCTCCCCCACCCCCCACTGCCCCCCCGAGTCCTCCCCCCACACCCTCCACCCCCCTGCCACCCCCCAGAGGTGGTACGAACCCCCTCCCCACCCCACCCCGACATGCACATACACGCACCCCGACATGCACACACCCCCAACATGCACATATACACACCCCCTACACACACACATACACAACGGGGACACATACCCGCACACATACATGCCGACATGCGCACCCGCCGAACTACACACATTGCCCATAGGCACAGCAGCACTCCCCGCCCGCATGCACGCACTCACACACCCCCTCTACACACTCACACGCACACCCCCATGCACGCACACATCACACAACACCCCCCCACCCCCTCCCCTCACGGACGAACAACTTACCTTGTGCGTTGGTCCTCCGGGAGGTGACAGGAGCCATGGGGAGGTGACCGCCAACAGAAGACCGCCAACAGAAGACCGCCACACAGAAATGTGGGTCGTAATTCTGTGGGCGGTGTTCTGCTGGCGTGGCGGTGGAGGTTGACCAGTCTCCACTTTCCCGCCGACCGCCAGTGTGGCTGCTGGCGGTTTTCCGGCGGAACGCTCCCAGCGGTCAGAATGCGCACAGCGGCATACCGCCGCGGTCGGCGGTCTTCACCGCGGCGGTAACTCGGCGGTCTCGCGAAAAGACCGCCAAGGTCAGAATGAGGGCCTATATCCTATACCTGAGCAAAGACCTGGAGTCTGCATAAGCAGCTGTAGCGAAGCATTCAGCAATATGAATACCGTTGTGGTCCCCTGGCTGGAATCTCCCTCTAACGTGTATGGGACAGTGAAGTGTTTTTATAATAAAACAGCTGATGTTCTGAGAACATGTCCCTACATAAGGATGTGTGTTGCTCTATGAATACCAGAGACAAAACTTTTACCACGTTCACCGGCAATCTATCTTACTGCAGCCTTGAAAGAAGCACAGAGTGAACAAGAATGTCTTGTCTGGAAACGTAGTGCTGACCTAGGGAAAAACAGCTAGATAGAGAGAAATAAAACAAGACTGCAAAAGTGGCTGTTGTTAAAATAATAAATTAAGCTGAATAAAATATATCTAGGTTAAAGTGCACAGTGGCAGGCCTAGTATGATAACATAATATGCATGGAGCTGTAACTAAAATGGCTACACAACACCCCCTTCTACTCAGAGGCCACCAAGATCATCTGCGGTGTCCTGCAAGGCTCCTCTCTGAGCCCCACTCTCTTCAACCTCTACATGGCCACCCTAGCCACCATCGTCAGACACAACCCACTCAACATCGTCTGATACACTGACGGCACTCAGCTAATCATCTCCCTCACCAACGACCCACTCACAGCCAAAGCCAACTTCCACAACGGAATGAGAGCAGTCACAGCCTGGATGAAGGAGAACTGCCTCGAGCTAAATACTGAAAAAACAGAAGTCCTCGTCATTGCAACAACCCCTCAGCCTGGGACATCTCCTGGTGGCCCACTGCCCTCAGAAGCGCTCCTGCCCCCACCTACCACGCCCGCACCCTTGGATTCATCCTGGACTCATCACTCTTGATGAACCATCAAGTCAGCACAGTCTCCTCCGCCTGTTTCAACACCATGCGCCTGCTCCGGAAGATCTTCAAATGGATCCCAACTGAATCCAAAAGAACAGTCACCCAGGCCCTCATCAGCAGCCGATTGACCTACGGCAACGCACTGTACACCAAGGTACAGAAAAGATTACAACGCATCCAGAACGCCTTTGCCCGTCTCATCAAGAACGCCCCCAAACACAGCCATACCTCCACCCTTCTGAGAGACCTGCACTGGCTCTCAATAGACAAGAGAATTACATTCAAACTTCTCACGCATGCATACAAAGCCTTCTACAATGCCGGACCAGAATACCTCAACCAAAGACTCCACTTCTACACGCCTACCAGCCAGAACCCAGAATGGGATCCAGCGAGGTTAGGGGATGGGTGACACAATAGACCAGCACAGCATTTGAGTGCCCAAGCAAATTTGTGCAGCGTGGACCTCACTCCCAGTGAGACCGTCACCAAAGGAGAAAATAGATGACACATTGTTCTACCATTTGTAGATAATTTAGCAGACTGGTCCAAGCAGTTAGCTCCACAAATAAGCCCATGGCCACAAGATGGGTCCTTTGACCCGAATGACATGGCGAATGCTGAAGACTGTATGGTGAGGGAGATCCAGATTGGGATTACCCTTACATGAGGAAATGTCTGCATATATGGCGGAAGTACACCAGATAGCACCATCCCCAGCGTGCCACCACCCCTTTGCATCTGATGCCCCTAATACATAAGTGACCTGGAGCACCACATTACGGCCCTCATTACAACCCTGATGTCGGTGATAAGGCGGCGGTAATACTGCCAACAGGCCGGCAGTAATAAATATGAAATAATGACCACAGCGGAAACCGCTCAGACAGACAGCCACTTTAACACACCAATCGCTAGGGCGAAATCAACAGGCACCACGGCGGTAACTGCCAACCGCCAGACAGAAGACAATGTACCGCCCACAGTATTATGACACACCTATCCACCACCTTTTCCGGGGCGGTACAAATGACATCAAAAGCCTGGCAGAAACACTGCACAGAAGGGAAACAACTCACCTCTGGACACTCAAGGAAGAACCACGTCGCCATGGAGCCCGAGTTGCATGTCTTCCCCATGCTCTTCTACCTTCTGCTCCATTACAAACACGAACGCCGTTGAAGTTGACCATGGTGAGTACAGCCGCCTAGCACACAGGGGAGGGGGGAGGAAAAAGAAAGTGACACACGCAAGCAACACCCCCACCCCCAACACCACACACACAACCAGATGCGGTAACATAATATATACACCCCATACTACTCAGGAAGAATGCAAGGACAACTACTATAGTGTAAATAGGCTGTAATAAGATAAATATAAGTGACATTTGGGCATCCAAATCAAAAAGTATATACATATTTACAATGCAAGAGACACTGCCCAGTCCTCAATGTCCGTGGGCCACAGGGCCACATCACAAAGTCCAAGGCCCAACCTCACTCCTGCAACAACACAGAGAGAACACTGCAGGAGCATCAGGTCGAAAATAGACAGGCACCTCAGGGGGACGGGGGGGCACCTCAGCCAGAAGATGGTACAACACCACTGGTCCTGGAGGGGGCAACATGCCCATCACTCTGTCCTGGATAGTGCAAGGCCAGTCTCTCAAGTGGGTGACTTGCCCACATGCTCTGGAAGGGGCAACATGACCTGTGCTTGGTCCTGGGGAGTGCAAGGCCACAGTCTCTCAAGTGGGGGATTTGCCCACTGACTTGTCCTGGTGAGTGCAAGGCCACAGTCTCTCTAGTGGGTGACTACTTCCACTAGTTCTGGAGGGGGCATTGTGCCCAGTGTGCTTCTTCCTGGGAAGGATGGAGTGACTGGATGGCTTCTCCACTTGTTCTGGAGGGGGTATTGTGCCCAGTGTGCTTCTTCCTGGGAAGGATGGGGTGACTGGATGGCTTCTCCACTGGTTCTGGAGGGGGCATTGTGCCCAGTGTGCTTCTTCCTGGGAAGGATGGGGTGAGTGGATGGCTTCTCCACTGGTTCTGGAGGGGGCATTGTGCCCAGTAATGCAGGTTTTGGGTAGTGCAAGGTCACAGACTCTCAGCTGGGTGTCAGACCCACAGGATTTGCAGGGGTCAGGCTGCACACAGCCCATGGACGCAGGACTACACACTGTCCGCCGGTGGTGACAGCTGGTCAGTGGTGGAAGTGGCGGTGCAGGTGTCGGTGCTGGCAGTGGTGGGGGAGGCTCCATCCACTCCCCTGCAGCCTCGGACGGCTGCCCACTGGGGCTGCTGCTGCTGGCAGTGGTGCCGGTGGTGGTGCTGGTGGCAGTACCGGCAGTGGTGGGGGGGAGGCTCCAACCCTTCCACTGCAGCCTCGGACGGCTTCCCACTGGGACTGCTGCTGCTGGCAATGGTGCTGGTGTCGGTGCTACCAGGGGTGGGGGGGAGGCTCCAGCCCATCCCCTGCATCCTCGGATGGCTGCCCACTGGGGCTGCTGCTGCTGGCAGTGGTGCTGGTGGCGGTGCTGGTGGCGGTGCTAGCAGTGGTGGGGGTTGCTCCAGCCCATCACCTGCAGCCTCGGACGGCTGAACCACCATGGTTGGTGGTGGGGGCTCGGACTGAGTCCCAGCACCAGGTCTCTTGTCCTTTTTGCCTGCTGGTGCAGGCCTCTTGCCCCTCCTGCCAGCAGCTGGGGATGACTCCTTGCTCCTTTTGGCAGCACCTGGGGACTGCTCCTTGCCCTTCCTCTCAGCAGCTGGGGATTGCTCCTTGCCCTTCCTTTTACCAGCTGGGGGTGGCTCCTTACCCTTCTTTGCAGCAGCTGGGGGTGCCTCCTTGCCCTTCCTTGCAGCACTTGGTGTAGGCACCCTATCAGTGTGGTTGCCTGGTGCCCGGGATCCTCTCCCACCTGGTGTAGCTGTGGACACTACTGTGCCCCTGGACTGGGTGGCTGAGGTGCTGGGCTGGGTTCTGACCACCCTGGCCTGACGCGGGGGACGGGGGAGGGCTACAGAAGAGGTCAAAGGTGAGAGGAAAAGCTTCTTAGGGACATTGGAGTGGGAAGATGGTTTGGTAGTGGAGGAAGAGGGAGTGGTTGTAGGAGGTGTCTGTCTGCTGTGTTTGGGTGCAGGTGCATAGGCTGGATGCTGTTGTGAGGTGGATAGCTGTTGAGTGTCTGAGTGCTTGCATTTGTGTACTTTGGGAGGAGGGGGCACAGACACAGTGGGAGTGGACACAGGGGACGTATGCATGGAAGTGGAGGTGGTGACTACCAGTGAGGGGCGTGTGCTGATAGGTGTGCTGGTGATGGGTGTAGTGGATGAGGATGTAGTGCATGCAGGTGTGAGTGTAGACGCAACTGGGAGCGAGATGGACGACAGGGAGGAGGGGGCCACAGTGGAGGCAGTGGATGTTGGTGTGTCTGCAACTGCATGGTGTTTGTGTGATTGCCTGTGGGATGAAGTGTGGTGCTTGTGTTTGCCATGTCCACTCTTGTGTGTTGTCCTGGGTGCCTGATCATCTGACTGTGTGCTTGGGATAGGTTGGGGTTGAGGGAAATGTAATTGGGTAGAGGAAGTTGGAGGTGGGGAGGCTAGAAACAGGGACAATGGCTGCCATCAGAGAGGAGGCCAAAGCCTGGATCGATCTCTGTTGGGCTGCCATGCCAGTGTGAATGCCCTCCAGGAATGCATTTGTCTGTTGCATTTGGGCTGCCAGCCCCTGGATGGCATTCACACTGGTTGACTGCCAACAGAGATGGATCACAGGAGGTCAATGGCCTCCGCATTCAGGGCAGCAGGGCTCACTGGGGCAGGGCCTGAGGTGCGTGGGGAGAAGGAGATGCCCACACTCCTGGGTGAGCAGGTATGGGAAACACGCTTAGGGGCTGCTGGGAGGATGGTGCTGGTACGGGGAGAGGCGGATGTACCTGTAGCTGGGGTGGGCACAGAGGTGTCCGCCACCACCAGGGAGCTTCCATCGGAGGAGGAATCTGTGTCCGAACTGTTCCCTCCTGTCTCAACTGTGGTGCTCCCCTCACCCTCCGTTGCACTGGTGCCCTCACCGTCTGTGGATTCGGCCTCCTGGGCCCTGTGGGATGCAGCTCCCTCCATCGCTGGTGCCTCAGCTCCTCCGCCAGATGATGCTAATGTACATAAGGACAGGGTGACAAAACAAAAAGGGGGTGGAAGAGACAAAGGACACACTTGGTAAATGGTGGCAAAAACACCACCATTGGTGTACACGACACACACACAAACAGGGAACAACCCTACGCCCTAGGCAATGCATTACCAGTCGCAATGCTAGTCTCCAGCCCATGGATAGGGACACCTAACGAAAATTCCAACATACCTGTGACCCACAAGCCCCTGCCCAGTGTTGGATGCATACTAGCTTAGTTGGAGGTATTTTACATCAGAACCCTGCCCCACATGGGACCTACTCTGCAATGTCAGGCCTGGCCTAGGGGCACCCACAGGCCCAAATCCCCCACCCGGATACCACCCCACCAGGCGCAAGTTGTATATTGGGGCACTATACTCACCCCCTTGTGGCTGTTGTGATGCCCCTAAGCACCCATCCAGCTCCTGATAGGCCACTGTCAGAATACAGGCCATCAGGGGGGGTCAGGGTTCGACGGGCACCCCTTCCTCGCTGAGAGGCCATCCCCAGCTGGGCCTCCGCCATCTTACATGCCCAGAGTCTCAGGTCCTCCCACCGTTGCTCCGCCTGCAGTAGACACCCAGGGTCCACATGTCCTTGGCGATGGTACACCATATACCCTTATTCTGATGGGTGCTGACCTGCAGGGAAATGGACTCAGGGAAAGATATGAGTCCGACCGTCCTGCCTGCTACACTCAAGGCCCACCATGCCCCTTCCTATCCCCATTAGCACAGACATGGCCCACCATACATGCAGCACGCTGCCCAGGGCCCATCCACCAACCCCCCCCCACATGAGGCCTTCACACACAGCACTCCATGCATTCATGCCCCATGCATCGTATACATGGTGTACTTACCTGTTGGTCTGAAGGCCCATACAGCATTCGGTTCTGGGGTAGGACCCCATCCACCAGTCGCTCCAGCTCCACCAAGGTGAAGGCAGGGGCCCTTTCACCAGTGACACGAGCCATGGTCAGTTCCAGACGCAGGTCACAGCAGCACTTCAAGTGTAGGTCCTCTCCAGTTGAAGGTCAGGTAGCAAGTGAGTGAACAGAGAAAATGGCGATGACGTCTGCGGCGGTGCATAAGGTCACCGCCGGCGTACATCACCATTGGCTACTGTACCCCATAGGGCCCAATGTTAACTAATGAGGAGTTGCACGGCGGTTTTCGACCGCCTCTCTCAATGGCGCACAACGTCAGCGGAATTACCTCATTTCCACCTGTCCCTCCAAACAGGACAGGCAGACGCCATTTCAGGGAAGGGTGCAGGACATGGCTCCTAACTGCGTCACAGTACACATATGCACCATTTGAAACTTTGCAATAAAATGTAGTGGTTGGAAATAAGACATACTGACCAGCTGCTCACCATTTTGCCCCATAGATTGCAACCACTGTGGATGAATAGGAGATGGAGACATACCCCCGTGTACAGACCCCCCGTGGACTTGGCAACAATGGAGGACAGGCACATTTTCCTCACCTATAGACTTGACAGGGCCACAATCACAGAACTGTGTGCCCAATTGGAGCCTTACCTAATATCTACTATCCATCACCCCACCGGGATCCCCCTCTTGTGCAAGTGCTATCAGTGCTCAATTTCCTGGCAACTGGCTCCTTCCAAGTGACAGTGGGCTTGGCAGCAGGAATGTCTCAGCCACTGTTCTCAGTAGTGCTGACCAGAGTGTTGTCTGCCCTGATTAAACACATGCGCAGCTACATCGTTTTCCTCCAGGTGGAGGATTTAGCCACAGTGAAAGCTGATTTCTATGCAATGGTACATATCCCCAACATTATTGGGCCAATTGATGGTACACATATTGCATGTGCCCCCCCCCACCGGAGAAATTAACAGGTGTTCAGAAATTGAAAGAGTTTTCACTTGATGAATGTGCAGATGATGTGCCTGGTGGACCAGTACATCTCCCACGTCAATGCTGAATATCCTGGGCCTGTGCATGATGCCTTTATCCTGAGGAATAGCAGCATCCTTTATGTGATGGCTCAACACCAGAGGCACAGGGTGTAGCTAATAGGTGAGCCCTGGTTCCACCCAGTGGATGCTGGTGTATGGTGTGGGCCCTAAGGGTTGGTGTGTGACTAACAGTTGTCTCTCAATATTTGCAGGTGACTCTGGTTACCCCAACCTCCAATGGCTACTGACCCGTGAGGAATCGACAAGGGCAGAGGAACGTTACAATGAGGCACATGGGTGAACAAGAAGAATTATACAGAGGACCTTTGGCCTCCTGAAGGCCAGGTTTTGTTGCCTTCATTTGACATGTGGATCCCTGTATTACTCACCCAAGAAGGTCTGCCAGATCATCATGGCATGCTGTATTTTGCACAACCTTGCCTTACGTTGCCAGGTGCCTTTTCTGCAAGAGGATGAGGCTGGAGATGGCCTGGGGAAGCAGTGGACCATGTTGATAGTGAAGATGAGGAGGCAGAGGATGAGGATGAGGACAACAGAAGTGCAATAATTTGTCAATACTTCCAATGACACACAGCTAAGACAGTGTAACTTCACATTTAATTGACAGTTTTGTGATTTTCCCACTTCTATGGCTACTCACTGTGGCATCTCTATTTGCAGATATTTGTGCCCCACTATCACTCCTGGTGTGCTGATTGCAGCCAACTACAGGTCATTCCTATGTATACATTACTGTACAGTTGATTTGCAGTGTTTAAACCTTGTTAAACTAATACATAGTTAAATCATTTGACATACTCCATACTTGTATTTTTTCAAAGGGTGTTTATTTAAGTGTTAATAAGTAGAGGGAGAAGTGCAGTGGGCTGGTTGGATGATGGAGGAAAATCCAGGTTGGGGTCCAGTCTATTTGTATCACAGGTGCATTGTCAAACGGGGCATAGGAAGGGGAGCAATGGCAGTTCAAGGTGGACAGGTTGACAGAGTGGGACACAAGGGTGACGATCAGGAGTGTCTTATTTCCTGGCGGGGGTCATGGCAATAGTCTCTGTCTTCAGCCTGGATCGCAGGGAACGTTTGCGGGGTGGTTCGTCCTCGGCAGGGGGAGGGGTACTAGTGGCCTGTTGTTCCTGTGGCGGGGCCTCCTGTCCACTAGCAGCAGCGGAGGAGGAGGGCTGTTCATCAGTTTGGCTAGTGGCAGAGGCCCGGTGGGATGCCACTGCCTTCCTCATGGTGTTGGCCATGTCTGCTAGCACCCCTGCAATGGAGAACAGGGTGGTGTTGATGTCCTTCAAGTCCTCCCTGATCCCCAGGTACTGTCCCTCCTGCAGCCGCATGTTCTCCTGCAACTTGTCAAGTATCTGGCCCATCGTCTCCTGGGAATGGTTGTATGCTCCCAGGATCGGTGTGAGTGCCTCCTGGAGAGTCGGTTCCCTGGGCCTGTCCTCCCTCTGTCGCACAGCAGTCCTCCCAGCTTCCCTTTTGTCCTGTGCCTCTATCCCCTGAACCATGTGCCCACTGCCACTGACCCCAGGTCCCTGATTGTCCTGTGTTTTGTGGGGTGGCCTGGGGTCCCTGTAGTGGTGGACACACTGCTGATTGACATGTCCTGGGGACAGAGGTATGAACCCGCTGGGTGGGTGCTGTGGTGGTGTTTCCTGAGGGGGGAGGCTCTGTGGTGGTGTGAGACTGTGCCTGGGTAACCGACTGTCCGGAGGTCCCTGATGTGCCAGGTTGGCCATCCAGATCCATGCAAGCAGAACTGCAGTCATCACTGTGGGCCTCTTCTCTGGGGGGACTGGATGTTGCTGGCACCTCTTCTCTAGTGATACTGGCTGGGGGACCTGTAGGGATGTAAATGCAGTGTTATTGTTTATGCGTGTGACATTTTGTGCATGGGTGTGTTACCCTCTATGGTTGTTGTTGCCCTGGCAGATTTGCCTTTGAATGAGCAGCTATTTGGTGGGCTAGGTGATACTCTCCAGTATGCATGCAGTGGTGATAGGTGTCCATGCAGGTCTTTGAGTGGTGTCCATTCATTGGTGTTACATGCAGGGCTTGGTAATGGGATGAGTGGGTTGTGATGGTGGGGTATGTGGGAGGTGGTGAAGTGATGGGAGTGATGGGAGTGAGGGTGGGGGTTTGTGATGGCATGCAGGTAGGGGGGTGATAGTAATGGATATTTGACTTACCAGAGTCCAGTCCTCCTCCTACTCTTGCCAAGCCCTCAGGATGCATGATTGCCAAGACTTGCTCCTCCCATGTTGTTAGTTCTTGGTGAGAAGGTGGGGGTCCACCACCAGTCCTCTTTACAGCTAGTTGGTGTCTTGCTGTTGTGGAACGTACCTTCCCCCGTAGGTCGTTCCACCTCTTCCTGATGTTGTACCTTGTTCTGGGGTTCTGTCCCACAGCGTTGACCATGTCCACGATTCTCTACCATAGCTCCATCTTCCTAGCAATGGATGTCTGCTGCACCTGTGCTCCAAATAGCTGTGGCTCTACTCTGATGATTTCCGCAACCATGAACCTCAGCTCCTCCTCAGATAATCTAGGGAGTTGTTGTGGTGCCATGGGGGTAGTGTGAGTGGTGTGGGTGAGGGTGTGTGGGGTGGTGTGTGGGGTGATGTGTTGGGGTGATGTGTTGGGGTGTGTGATGTAAGGTGCATGGATGGTGTATAGGTGATGTTATGTGGCTCTGGTTGTGTGTGTGCTCTTGCTGTCTGCCTCTGGTGGCAATTCTTTCTAGTTGTAGAGGGTTGTGTGTAGTGTGAGTGTGTGTTTTATAGTGGTGTGGGTGTGATGTGTGTATGAGTGTCAGGTATGTGTAGTTTGAACTGTCCAATGTGGTATAGTTTTGTTTGAGTGTGTGTATTTTGAGCACAGAGGTATGTACCGCCAATGGTTTACCGCCAATGAATGTCTGCCGCAGTGATTTGTGGGTCATAATGCTGTGGGAGTAGTTCTGTTGGCATAACGGTGTGGGTTTTGCTACTGCCAGTTTATCACCGACCTTTGGGCTGGCGGACTTGTGTATGTGGCTGTATAGTGACGGATTGGTATGTGTGAGTCATAATATGCTTGGCGGCTATCCGCCGTGGCGTTGTTATGTTAGCAGCACTCGGTATGGCGGTAAGCTGGATTTACCGCCAATGTCATAATGATGGCCTATGTTCTTTCGCCACAACTGGACAAGGAAAACCTCTGAAAACCGTTGCTGCTGCTTCAGAGGGAGCAGGGAAATGGATCAGGGTATTTGAAAAACAATCTGCAGGTATCACACTGGCAGTAGGGCCTGCTTAGTTTCCTCATAGGAGATGAAAAGACTTAGGGGGTCATTCTGACCCCGGCGGTCCTTGGGTCGGCAGGAGCACCGCCAACAGGCTGGCGGTGCTCCACAGGGCATTCTGACCGCGGCGGTATGGCCGCGGTCAGAACAGGAAAACCGGCGGTGTCCCGCCGGTTTTCCACTGCCCTGCTGAATCCTCCATGGCGGCGCAGCTTGCTGCGCCGCCATGGGGATTCCGACACCCCATACCGCCATCCTGTTCCTGGCGGTTCGCCCGCCAGGAACAGGATGGCGGTATGGGGTGTCGTGGGGCCCCTGGGGGCCCCTGCAGTGCCCATGCCAATGGCATGGGCACTGCAGGGGCCCCCGTAAGAGGGCCCCACAAAGAATTTCAGTGTCTGCTTAGCAGACACTGAAATTCGCGACGGGTGCAACTGCACCCGTCGCACCTTTCCCACTCTGCCGGCTCCATTCGGAGCCGGCTTCCTCGTGGGAAGGGGTTTCCCGCTGGGCTGGCGGGCGGCCTTCTGGCGGTCGCCCGCCAGCCCAGCGGGAAACACAGAATCACTGCGGCGGTCTTCGGACCGCGGAGCAGTGTTCTGGAGGGGGAACTCTGGCGGGCGGCCTCCGCCGCCCGCCAGAGTTAGAATGACCCCGGCGGTCGGTGGTATAGTAGAGGTATTACCGCCAACAGGCTGGCGGTACCTACCTCCACTATTATGACATTGTCGGTTTCACCAAAGCCAAACTGTTAACTCAAAACACCGTCCGACATGGAGGTAAGAACCACCGGGCTGGAGACAACAGTCTCCAGCCTGGCGGCCGTCACTAGGCCGCCCATGGTATTTTGACCCCACACACTGCCATGGTTTCAGTGGCTTCTGTACCGCCACTGAAACCAAAGCAGTAGGCACTATCAGTGCCAGGGAAGGAATTCTCTGGCACTGATAGGGAGTCTCCTCCGACCCCCTCCTGAGAGTCTTCCCCAACCCTCCCCGCCCCACTCCAGACCATCCATCCCCCTATTTACACACATACACGCACATACATACACACCCATACACACACGCATACACACAATCACCCATGCATTCATACATTCATACACACTCACAGCAACACTCACGAACATACATTCAGGCACACACGCAATCTCACGACACAACATGCACGTACACTTGCACACACTCATGCACACACGCATTACACATGCATGCACGCATTCACCCCCACTCACACACACCCCCACACATGCACACAACACCCCCCACCCCTCTCTCCTGTCAGAGAACCTGACTTACCTGCTTGAAGGGGATCCTCCGGCAGGAGACTGGGCATGGCGCTGCTGCTGGCAGCAAAACACCGCCAGGCCGTATAATGGAACATGATACCGTAGGCTGTGTTTTTCTGGCGTGGTGCTGCTGCTGGCAGCAGTGCAAACTTACCGCCGTCTGCCACCATGACTGTAGACAGAATTCCACCAGCCTTCTGGCGGAGTTCTGGCTACAGTCATAATGCCTTGGACAGTCGTTAGCCATGATGACGGTATGTTGCCAGCTGTCGCCATGGCGGTAGGTGGCATTTGCCGCCATTGTCATAATGAGGGCCTTAGTATTTCAAAAGGCTGAAGTTAGAAATGTGTCCCTCAGTGATACCAGGTGTGATGGGTCTCCATTTAATCTGGTCAGATCTGTAGTGTGGGATCAGCTGAGGAAAATGTACCCCAGTAAACCAGACATCGGATCCCTCATGACTCAGTCTATGCAACCAACTGAGGATCCTACACAATACATCAACAAGATGACAGAAAAATTAACCCAGGAAGTAGGTTACGGCTGGGAAGTGACAGGTGGTAATGCAGTATTGCTTTATAATCTAGTCAAGAAAGGTTGCTCCTTGATGTGCAGGACAGCTCAGACATTGTAGCACTGGAGGACAATCCCTGGACCGAAATTCAAGCAAGGAGCAATTGAAGGTGCTGTAGTGGCAGCCGCCCCTCAGATGACTGCAATGTCTGCAGGAACAGTCCCAAGGGCAACCCAATAACAGTACCCTGCTACAGCAGAATGATGTAGGGACACAGGGAAGTAGTAGAGGAGGAGGAGGAGGAAGAGGTAGGATGGGTCCTCCAAGATGGGATCAGGCATCTTATTATTGTGAGAGGTTTCAGCATCTTATTAAAGACTGCAATATGAAGCGATGGGATGAGCAAAATGATCAAATGAGAGTTTATGGCCAATCAGGACATATGACAGTACAGCCACATCAAAGTCTACCAATAATATTTGTAAGCCAGACACACTCACAAAACATGCAGCTTAAGTGTTGAAGCAGATATGCTGATTAGAAAATTATTAATGATGTTTATGTGCTTCAATAATGAAAAGTTTGTAGAAGAATTAATCATAGAAAAAAATAATGTGCAGTTTGAAAATGTGCCTTCTGGGCATAACAGCCATGTATACGAGATTGTACTAATACAACTGAAACTGTATGAAATAATGAAAATAAACGAGAAAAATGTAGTAATATTTCATATTGAAATATATAACCTGTGTTTTACTTTCATTTGTAGTGTTAACTTAGCTGAATTTATGGCCTAGTGTTCTTAGGCCTCACACACAGAGAGCAGAAATAATAAGCGCGTTTGCAAGAAACTGGATGCCTGAACTGTCCTTGACCCACCCGATGTTAAAATTGCTTAGCTAGAATTTTCTGCAATGTACCAGTGGACAGGAGATGATGAAGACAATTTGATACAATTATGTGTAGAGTAGGCTAAATGTACTTTCCCAGAACTTGAACAATGGAGGCAGTGACTGAAGAGGAACATGCAGCAATTTCAATACCTGAAGAGCCGGATGATGAGGACATCATATAGCGGACCAATCCGCATCTTGTGAAAGGACTAATATTGAAATTGGTAGATTTGGTAAACAAATACTATAGGTAAAAGCCATATCTGCTGACCGACTGACCAATTAGGAATTAGGGGGATGGACTTGGAGACCCTAATAAAAAGTCATGGCAAGGGGCTATAAAGAGAGATGCGAGGGGAGAATTGATGACATCAGGCGGCGCTGTCTGAGGTTCTGTCATTGGGCTCATACTCTGAGATGCGTGACTGACTAACTGATGACCTGAAGACGAGGACTGACTTTGTTGCTGATCCATTCTGTGGATAGGTAGCTATGAAAATGTGACTGACTAATTGTGCCTTTTCTTCTAGGTACCAACTGCGCTGATTATAGAATTTTCACTTAGATTATTCCCAAATTAATGTTTTCTCTAGATTGTTTTGCATGAAGCCCCACATGCTGATGCTAATCTTTGCAAGGTAGGCTGTTAAGGGGTGACGTTGACAGTGACAAATGACTGACAAGCTATTTGCGGAACTTTGCTATTAATGCTGGTATTTTTTTGGCATATGTAGATGCTTTTATACATGTGTTTTCTTCAAGTTCTGAGATGATGTTTTCATTAATGAATTAATAATTGGACTGATTGAATAAAGATTGATCTAACAGATGATTTAGTATTGTAATCAATAGGGAAATAAAAATTGTTTAACTCTTCACCAAGTTGTGGTTATTCAAGAGAAGATGGTTTATTATTGGTAGCTATGCTGATTATTGATTTTGATAGTCACTACATGACTAGGATACTTCATGCGATTCAAAAGGTTTATCGACCTATACGATTCCCCTTGTAAGTTTACTTACTAAAGACCAGGCGCGCTTGCACCAGCAATACCCGAAGCGTAGCAGGGACTGCCTCAGCAGGATTACCAAGCATCCACATAGAGATTCCTCTCCAAAGTGGACAAGGAGGTGTAGTGATGAGGGGAGTAAATCCTTTCCAGGTGAACTCTATGGAAGAATACGTACATTGTGGATGTCCACAGAGTATTTTTATGTTTCCAGAGGAGGAACCCACTGTGACAGTAGCCATCAATTACAAGAGGTATGCATTCCTCGTAGATACATGAGAGAGCAAACTCATGTATTAGAGAGGGAGGCATTTACATTTCCAACAGATCCATGAACACAAAGGGATTTTATGGCAAGACAGGAGGCTTGCATCATGCATTATTCCTTTATTCACTACTTCCAAGCAACTTCCAAGCAGCCTCTTTAAAGCTGCATGTTAGAATTATATAACAACTTAAACTTAAAGAACGTTCAGTCCATACAACTCTGCAACACTCCACACTTTTCCTCTTTTGTTTACTGCTTCTGAGCAGATAAATATATTTTACATAATCTGTCAGTTTAAAATCTAAAATATAAATATTTATTGTTACATTATGATGGTAACTTTTTAAATAGAGTTTTGGTTATGGTAGATCTATCACAGCCCGATTCATGGGATCTGTGTTAAAGTATTAGAGATATTTTGAATATTAATAGATACACATTTTAGATGTGTAATTTATTGGTAAATAGCTACATCTGGCTAGATTAATATGTCATATGTTGTTCAACTACAGAATTCGTTTTAATTTATAGCAGCGTTAGTTTTATTATTTAGAAAACAAGAGTTTAAAGTATGTTTATTTGCAAATAATGGAAACATGACTGTAAATTAAAGAATGTTTTTGTAAGCAAAATGTAGTTTGTTTTGAATTATGGAGGATCGGTAAGTATTTGTTAATTGCAGCATATTTAGAAGGAAGTGATTCAAATTACAGTTGAAGACGCATTGTTGAAACATCTAAGCGTCTTTTGAATTGAGTTCACAGATTGAGTCATGCTTCAAGCTTGCTCGAGACACATCTTCATGAAGAGTTGCTCTTCACGAGGTAGCAGGTTTAAGTGCAAACATGAATACAAAAAAAGTATTTTAAGAGGATTATCAGACAAAATAGATATTACTTTACCAAATTTTCTCTTTTGAAGGAAAGGGACGTTGTAAAAGAAACAGGAAGTGCACTACGGTGCATTGTGTTACATATCAGCATCTTTATGTAGTTTTGGGTCTTTGTTTTTAGACAAGAACAAACGTTTTTCAAAACAATCTTTTTCTGAGGAATTTATGACCTTGTCAGTGCAGTTATTGAGTACTTAGAGATTAATTAAAGTTTAAAGTGTAGGGAATCATAAGAATAACATATAATTAACTAAGACAGTGTATTTGGGGGATGGCAGAGTCAAATAGTGAAACTAATATACAGGACGAAAGGATGAGAGAATTAATTAGGGAGGAGTTAAAGGAGAGGATGAAAGAAACTTTGTGTGATATTTTTAAAAATAAGAAAAGAAAAGGGCAAGGTGATGAGGAAGAGTATTGGACCTTGTCTGAAGAAAATAATTCTTCTAATAAGGGTCCAGGTGGAATATGTTTGAGAAAAAAGAAACACTTGATGGTTGAGGAGGTGTCAGTATCTTCAAAGTATGGAGTCCAACGATACCTGTAAGATAAGGTGACCCAAAGCGGCACAAGTTCAGGTCAGTGAGTGTGGCCTGTGAATTCAGTCATGTTATTAGAGGGAAGGAGACTAGCCCATATTATGATGAATATGTTTTTGACATGGATTAGAAGGAAGGAGAAAATGTAAGTGATTCAGAGTATAGAGATAGTGAGCTGTCCTTACAGAAAAAAGGAAGTCTGAAAGACCCTTTAGGACAAAGAATGTTTGGTCCTAAAGAGACAAGACATCCAAGGAGTTCAGACTGGTGACCTTTGGGTCATGTAGTGGAATATGTTAAAAGTAAATTAAGAAAGCCCTTGGAAAAAGAAGAGAGAAACATTCTGAGGGCCGAGTGTTCTAGGCCTATTATTAGAGAAAGGGTAACGATTACTTCTATTTTGGATCCTGAGTTGATTACTTATTTATTCAAACTTGGTAGAGATCCAAGGAAAGGATTGGAACACTCGCTGAAACAGTGTGAGGACAAGTTGTTGGATGTCTTGGATCCTCTAACCTGTATATTTGATTTATTTGAGGAAAATCATATTAATTGGGGTGATATAAACCTGGAACGCAATCAGAGGTTGGAGTCCGAGGGCAATTTGTTTTCTAGGAAACGCAAATGCAAGCCTTGTGGCAGAAAGCAAAAAAGCAGTTTTGTTTAGCATCAGCCCTACATTGGGTGAATTAGCAAAAAAGAAAGTGGTGAAGATACTAAGGGCCATATTTATACTTTTTGATGCAAAACTGCGTTAATGCAGTTTTGCGTCAAAAAAATTAGCACCGGCTAACGCTATTCTGAAGCACCATGCGGGCGCCGTATTTATTCAATAATGTTAGCCGCCGGCGCAGTCTGGTGTGCGTTAAAAAAAATGGCGTACACCAGGCAGCGCCGGCGTAGGGGAAAATGGAGCTTGGGGGCCAAAAAATGGGGCAAGTCAGGCTGAGGCAAAATTTGCGCCGCAACCCGATTTGCGCCATTTTTTTTTTACTCCCAACCCCCATTGACATGACTCCTGTCTTAGCAAAGACAGGAGTCATTCCCCCTTGCCCAATGGCCATACCCAGGGGACTTCTGTCCCCTGGGCATGGTCATTGGGCATAGTGGCATGTAGGGGGGCACTAATCAGGCCCCCCTATGCCAAAATATATATTTTTTTTAAACTTACCTGAACTTACCTTAATGTCCCAGGGGTGGGTCCCTCCATCCTTGGGTGTCCTCCTAGGGTGGGCAAGGGTGACAGGGGGGGTCCCTGGGGGCATGGGAGGGCACCTCTGGGCTCCTTCCGAGCCCACAGGTCCCTTAACGCCTGCCCTGACCAGGCGCTAAAAAACGTCGCAAAGGCGCCTGTACGTCATTTTTTTTGACCCACCCACTCCCGGGCATATAAATACAACGCACATGCCTTGGAGTCAGTTTTTTAGATGGGAACGCCTACCTTGCATATCATTAACGCAAGGTAGGTGTCCACGCTAAAAAATGACGCAAACTCCGAGATCTTTGGCGCTAGACGGGTCTAACGCCAAAGTATAAATATGGAGTTAGTTTTGCGTCGGAATTGCGCAAAAAAAACGGCGCAATTCCGGCGCAAACAGAGTATAAATATGCCCCTAAAGGTCTTCTTTTCAGAGAAGGAATATTTAAATAATTCGGGAAATTTGTAGTAACATTCACAGCTTTCGACAAAGCTCAAAGCTCCATGCGTAAAGTATTCCATCAAAATGGTTTATATCAAAGGGCTGGCAGGAGAGGTCCCCCTTCCGGGCGAAGTTAGTATAAGACCCCTGTTGGATTGGGAAGAACCAATTACAGAGGAAGTCAAATAATGTCATATTTCTATCCACAGAGGTATAGAGAGAGCAGAAGCAGATCTTCAAGAGAGAGAGGACAACTGTCTTCATCTTCAGGTAAGTATGAAGATTACTACTGTTTTTTTTCCATTTAAAGGTGGAAGGAAGGTTGAAGTATTTCAGGAAAGAGTGGGAAAAGATTACTGAAGACAGTTGGGTATTGAATACTGTAAACGGTTTCAGAATAGAGTTCGCAGTATTCCTTATCAGGACAGAGAGCCAAGAGAGCTTCATTTAAAAGAGGAACAGGTAAAATTTGTAAGAGAGGAGATAAATCAGATGTTAGGGAAACATGCCATAGTTCAGATAAAGGAAGACAAAATATATTTTATAAGCACGTTATTCTTGGTGAAAAAAAGGACAAAGGTTGGAGACCCGTAATAAACCTTTGACAGGTAAATCAGTATGTGACTTACCGGAGTTTCAAAATGGAGGGGATTCACATGCTGAGAGATATTTTACAGGTGAAAGATTGGAAGGTGAAGCTAGATTTGAAAGATGCTTATTTCACAATCCCAATAAAAAAAGGAAGTCAAAAATATCTACAACTCAGATAGAATGGAACTCTTTACCAGCTCAGATGTCTTTCTTTTCGTCTTTCTTCTGCCCCATGGTGTTTTACAAAAATGTTAAAACCCATTGTGGGTCTTTTGACAGAACAAGGTATAAGAATGGTGGTTTTTCTACATGATATTCTCATCATGAATCAGGACAAGTGAGTTTTAGAGAAACACTTGCAGATGGTGTGGAATTCTTTGGAAAAACTGGGTTTCATAATTAATCTGGAGAAATCAAGTTTTAAAGCAAAACAACAATTGGAATGTTTGGGTTTTATTGTGGACACGGTAAGGGTGCAACTCAAGTTACCAGACAGCAAAATAAAATTGATAAAAATAGAAGTGAACCAATTATGAAGAAAACAGGAAGTTTCTTTGAGGGATATAGCTTGTGTGATAGATCTCTTATCTTCCTCGATTCAGTCAATATTCCCAGGGCCTTTGCATTACAGGGCTCTTCAGAGATTGATAACATCAGGTTTATCAAAAGGCTTATGTTATGGAGACAAGGTGAAAATGTCAGTAGATGCGAAGGAGGAGTTAACCTAGTGGTTGGAAAATTTAGAAGCATGGAATAGGAGCGCTGTGTTTGGAACAGTCCCAGATTATGTACATTTGGTTGGGGTACAATGTGCCAAGTCAAGGAGACAGGTGGAACGTGGAGTTTGTTGGAGAAACAAGAACACATAAATTTATTAGAAATGAAAGCTAATGTTTTTGCCTTGCGGAGTTTCAAAGAGACTTTACAGGGTTGTTCAGTATTACTGAGGCTGGACAACGTTATGGCAGTATCTTATATTAACAAATTGGGTGGAAGCAGATCCAAGAGGTTAACTGAGATAGCCAAGGAACTATGGGAGTTTGTTGAGAAAAAGAGATAACATTGTTAGCTCAGTGCTTACCAGGGAAGGAGAATTCAATTGCAGATTGGACTTCATGCCACTTAAGTGACTACAGCGAATAGATTTTAGACAGGGAGATTTTCAAGAAGATAGAAAGTTCTGTAGGTCCAATGGACGTAGACCTATTTGCTTCTCGCTTGACTACCCAAAAAGGAGTTTTCTTCAGTTGGCGTCCAGATCCGGAAGTGTTGATAGTAGATGCTTTTACACAGGCTTGGACAGACTGGAAGGGTTATGCATTCCCGCCTTTTGCTTTTACTCAGAAGGTTTTACTACATGTGAAGAAAGAGAGTTGTCAAATAATTTTAGTAACTCCTTTCTGGAATACTCAGATTTTGTCTCCAACAGTTTTGGAAATTACAGTGGAGATTCCACTCCTAATACAATGTCATACAGGAACGTAGAAAGGTATAGACGTAGAAGAACATCCTCTTGTGGAAAAGGGTTCTTTCATCCTTCTAGTTTGGAAGATATCAGGAGATCAGAATGATTCAGAGGACTTTCGGATAAGGCTTGGGAACTCCTCGATGAGTCGTGGGCTCTGGTACAAAGAAAAGATATAGGGGAGCATGGAAAATTTGGACATGTTGGTGCTTGGGAACGTAATCTGGATCCCGCGGAGGTTAATGATGTGGAAATAAACAATTTTATAGCAGAATTGTATGAAAAAGGTTTGGCGTATAGAACATTAAATTTCTATAGATCAGTTATTGCAGCAGGGCATTCTTTGGTACAGGGTTTATCTGTAGGCAGGAGTGCTGTGTTATGTAGAGTTATGACGGGTATTCGTTTGAAGAGACTGCCAAAATCAGGATATGATAAATTATGGGGCTTCTGGTTTTATTTGACAGATGGCCCTCAAACAGATATTTAGAGCTGAAAGAATTATCATGGAAGTTGGCAATTTTATTATGTTTAGTTTCTGATGTTCAGGCCTTAGATTTCAAGACTAGATTTTATCAACTAGAGGGAGTTTTATTTGAGCCACTTAGGAGGACTAAATGCATTTCAGAGTCAATATTTTATCCTTATTTTGAGGAGAAACCACAGTTGTGTGTGGTCAAATGTATAAAAGAATACAAAAGAAGGATGGAAGAATTTGGGGCGGATGGTGTCACTCAGTTATTGATCTCATATGTGAAACCATATAGAGCTGTTTCAGCAGTGATAATTGCTCTTTGGTTAATGAATGTTATGAAAGAAGCAGGTGTGGATGTGGAAAGATTTAAATCTCATTTGTTAAGAGGGGCTATGTCCTCACAAGTTTTCTATAGAGAAGGTAGATTAGAGGAGATTTTGAAGGCGGCAGATTGGTCTAATTCTGAAAAATTCAGGAGATTTTACTTCAAACATCTAGAGCATGTCTCTAGCTCTGTGTTAAGGAGCTTTAAACATGCATAATGCTAGCTTACTGTCTTGACATAAAATGTTGATTCTTGTAGTTTTAATGTTTAGAGAATCATGACTTTATGAAAGACTTGGAGGGAGGGAAAAAAAGGAAAATAGAGAGGAATAGAATAATGGTATGATTAATTATTATTTTGATTATGATTTATTTGTTTAACCGATGTTTGAATTGTTTAGTTTGAGGTAAATGTTAACAAATGTTTAGGTATGTTTTACTTGGTATAACACATGTAATTTTACATTTCTACGATGCATTTCTTGTAGAAAATTGATGATATGTTTGCTGAAGTTATAGAAGATTACTTGAAGATTCAGAAGAGCACCAAAAGAGGAAGAGTGCAGAGTGTTGGGGAGTTTTATGGACTGAAAGTTCTTTTAGTTTATGGTGTCATATTTAATTCTTACATGGAGCTTTAAAGAGGGAGCTTGAAATTTGCTTGGAAATTGTGAATAAAGTATTAATGCATAATGCTTGCCTCCTTGTCTTTAATAAAATCACGATTCTCTAAACATTAAAACTATGAGAATCGACATTCTCTGGGGAAGTTATATTGGTTCCTTTTATCAAACCAGCGGAGATGGAAGTAGGAGGGAGGCACATTGATGGCTGTTTACTGTTCTCTCCAGCTGCTCCAGCAAGTTAGTTAGGAAGAGATCTGATGGTCACATTAAATATGACCATTCATTTTGAACAAGATGGTAGCATAATTTGTTCCACACCTGGAATTCCACCTTCCATAATAATGGCACTAATGGTTAATTCCTCCAGCAGAGACCAAATTAGAAGATGCCCCACTGACATGGAGGCATTTACTACAGCGGTATACACCATCATAGCAGAAACTCCAGAATTACTGGGAAAGGAGGTTCCTTTTAGACAACAGGGATAGGACTCTGGGCTGTCAGATACTGAGGTGATATTACAAATAGAGGCTTTGGAATTAACACCGATCTATGGTGCTTTAATACCCAGCGACCATAAAAAAAAATTGTGGGCATGTGTCCACTTCCTTGAACCAGGAAAGATGGTTAGGGAGACACTTGATGATCAACTGTTTGATGATGACCCCAAGAAAAGTGTTGTACTTTTTCAGGAAGACATACCACTATGGACTGTGTTAGGAGCCAGAATGCCCACACCAAGCAGAGCGTTTGATTCAGTAAAAGAAGCAGATCTGTCACTAGTACCAGACACAGTCTGGACTAAGAGTCCCCAAAATGTTCACCTTATCCACACTGCCACACCATTCAGGATTACATTGAAGGAAAAAACTCTCTTACCCAGAGTGAAGCAAAATCCAAGGAGGCAGATAAGGTCATTGCCCCTACTATACAAGCATTACTAGAACAGAGATTAATGTACCCTGGAGTACCTCCTTGCAACACCTGTATTTACCCTGTCAAGAAAGCTAAGGGCAATACTTGGGAGCATGTTTCAAGACCTGCGCCCTTTGAACAAAATAGTATTACCAGAATATTCCTTAGCATGCCAGGTTTTTCTTAGTTATTGATCTTAAGAACGCCTTCTACAGCATTCCCCTCCAACCGGACAGCCACTATCTGACAGCGTTCTTATATTGCGGGACTCAGTACTTGTACTCTTGCATTGCGAGTCTCCCAGCATGTTCAACAGAAAAATTAAGAATGATCTGGTAAATGTTCAATGTGACAGCACTCTGTTGCATTATGTCAATGACATATTGGTTTGTAGTCCTACTGACAACAGTGCAGAAAAGACACTATGGGACTCATTATGACTTTGGCGTCTTTTTGCAAGACCGCTGTGGTGGTGGGCAACAAAAGACCTCCATGTTGGCAGTAACACGACCACTGTATTAAGAGTCATATCATGAAGACCTCCAAAATACAGCCACAAACCTGATATCACCAGGGCACAGGAGGGGGGGAATGAAGCAGTTCCACCACAAGTGCCGCCACGCTGACACCCTTGCTCCCACCACATTATGACCGGCAAATCACCACAGCGGTTCTATAATGGCGTAAAAACATTGGCGGTCCGAACGCCACGCACAGAACCCACTCCTGCCAGCACAGAGCACCACATTGGACAGTTCGAATACCCCACACCTGACACATATACACACACACCAGTCACCCTTACTCACTACACTATGTAACACACCCCCACACAACCCACAATCCCATGCGACCAAAGCAACCAACACATATACCGAGAAGCCACATCCTAATTACTCAGCACTCATATGCCACAGGCACATTTACACTTCACACTCATTACACACCACACAACACTATACACACATCACAACTACACACAAACACCACAAACTACCACCATTCACAAACAAACACCCCCACCCCACCAAGCACCTTACACTGCACCCTATACACACAGCACCCACCCACAACACAACCACCATGTCACGTCCAAAGCACCCACGCTTCATTATGATGAGTTGAGAGTCATGGTCAATGAAATCATCAGGGACGAGCCACAACTCCTAGGAGCACATGTACAGCAAACCTCCACAGCCAGGAAAATTTAGTTATGGCAGAGAATATTGGACAGGATCAACTCAGTAGGCAACCATCCACCCAGAAGGGAGTACATTAGGAAGAGGTGGAACAAACTACGGTGGAAGGTGCATTCCATGGCATTGAGACACCAAATTGCTGTGCAAAAAACTGGTAGTTGGCCCCCACCTCCTCCCCAAGAGCTCACATTGTTTGAGAAGAAGGTCCTGGACAACCTGCATCCAGAGGGCCTGACTGGAATACCCAGAGGACTGCACTCTGGTGATTAACTACCACTTCCCTGGCACTACTTCGACCTGTCAAGCATGCATCCTCTCCATCCAAACACTCCCCTTTATACCCCATCTTCCACTGCAGTTCCAACCTAATCACCTAATGCCCCTCTCCTATATGCCACACCACCACCCTTCCCCAATGCCCATACACACCCTGGAAAGTGAACAGATAGCACAGCCAATTACTATCACTCCCACTCCCACAATGCACTGGCCCATTTATACCAAAACCTGCAATGTGCACTTCATATCACATCTCTTGCATGTATGACTATTGCACTAGCCACAACAAATTGATGCTTCGACTGAGGACCACTAGATGACAATGACAGCAATGTTAATGCACCACACAATGCCAAACAAGTCCTGTTGAGCATGGTACACATGTAACAATCCACTGTCTACAAACAGTGTCAGCACAGCTACACCTGTCATTGTCATTGATAGGAATCAAGTCAAGTCACCATATGCATCAGACAAACAGACAACCAATCACACCTCCACCATTAAACCCCCTCTCACTCCATCCACAGGTACCCCTGCCACTGCCACCATGGAGAGGATTCCAGAGACAGCCAGCCCTTCTCAGGATTAGGGCCCATCTGGGACCCTTGTCAGTCTTGCACTCCCTGCCTCACCCTCCATATCAACCCCCCCCCCACCCTGTGGCACCACCGTCTCAGCCAACCCTTCATCTCCAAACCTGTGCCCCAAGTACTGTTCAATCAAATGTGTGCCCCACAGTACAGGGACCTGAGTCACCCGTTCACACCCAAAACAATGAAGGTCTTGCTGACACTGGGAGTGGGCACACCGTGCCAGGCGCTCAGGCAGATGGGGCTAGGAGGCATGGGAGGAGACCTGTGGGCCAGAGGACAGGGCAGCCAAGGCAGTCACCTAACCAGGAAGCCACCGCCCAAGTCCTGGAGCATATCATCAATCCCAGGACAGGACTGGCCAGATCATAACCATGTTGGGGGAAAACCAGAGGTTGTAGAGGGAATACCACCAGGAGGTCATGCAGCAGTAGCAGGCCCACAATGCCACCATGGCCTCAATTACAAGGGTGCTCAAGGACATTAACAACACCCTGTGTGCATCATCCACCCACCAGCAGGCCCCTTCCACTAGCCACGCCATATCAGAGCCTTCTACATCTGCGGCTGTTAGTGGAATGGAGGCTCTGCCTGGGAAATCACAGGCCTTAGGCACCCCTTCCTCTGTAGCTAAGGAACACGTCTGAAGGAGGCTGGCCTGGTTTTTAGTGGGTACCTTGGGTACTTACACCTTACACCAGGTCCAGTTATCCCTTGTTAGTGAATGTAGTAGTGTTCCAGCAGCTTAGACTGATAGAGGTAGCTATAGCAGAGCAGCCTAGCTCATGCAATACCACTTATAGTTACACAGTACTTATACAC
This sequence comes from Pleurodeles waltl, assembly GCF_031143425.1. Lineage (NCBI taxonomy): Eukaryota > Metazoa > Chordata > Amphibia > Caudata > Salamandridae > Pleurodeles > Pleurodeles waltl. The sequence continues at coordinate 899,246,401 of NC_090445.1, forward strand.
AAGTAAAGAAAATACTCAGTGTTACCCAAAAAAAAGGTATTTATTTGGGTGACACAGTACCAAAAATATCTTAGAGACAATACTCCTTCTGGAGGTAAGTATTATACACAATATATACACTAGACACTAAAATTAGACAATTAAAAAGTCATAGAATAATGCAAACAGTAGTAAATCCTATAGAATGCAATGGGAGAAATTAGGTCTAGGGGCAACACAAACCATATACTAAAATGGTGGAATGTGAATCACAAATTCCCCCCTAGACAAGTGTAGTGTGTGAAGAATCGCTGGGAGAGTAAGACTGCAGTAAAGGTAAGTAAATTAACCCACACCAGAGCCCAGAAAAGCAGGAGTAAAGTACTGCAAGTTTCCTTAGGATACACTACACCTCGTTTTGGGGATTTTGCAGCAACCAACCAAGTCTGCAAAGAACAACTGCTGGATTTTTGGACCTGAAGACCTGCAAAGGAAGGGGACCAAGTCCAGAAGTTGAAAGACGTTCCAGGAAGGGCAGGAGCCCCTGCCAATGCAGAAAAGGGTGCAAAAGAAGAGTCCCTGGTAAGTAGAAGACTACAGAAATGCACCCTAGGAAGAAACCAGTGGGTTCTTGCAAAATGCAAAAGATGTCCTATGGTGTACAGATCGTTTCAGATGAGATTTCGCATTGGAAGGCACCAACAAGCCTTGGCTACAGCAAAAGTGCATTTTCAATCAAAATGGTGCTGGATGGACCCAGGAGGGACCTGGGGGCCTCAACTCTGTGTGAGGAGGAAGACGGGACTCTCAGCACTTTAGAGAGCCCTCAAGATGCTAGCCAGCACCATCAGAAGCCACAGGATCTGGGTTCAAAGGAGGTGCAAAATGCTGTTGTGCAGCACAACAAAAGAAGGTCCCACGCCACTGGACAACAATTCAGTGAGTTGAGCATTGCAGAGTCAAGTGCTGGGGACCTGGGCCAGGCTGTGCATGAAGGAATTTTGCAAAGAGTGCACAGAAGCATCAGGAGGTGAAGAAGATACAATACACAGGGGTACCATCGTTCTCAGGGAAGGGAAGGTCTTACCACCTCCAAATTGCATCAGCAGGACCTCAGGATAGTCTATGTTGATGATGTCCACCCTGTGTGTCATTAGAAGCATGCTTGTTGCTGTGAGAGGAGTCCCAGGGTACCAGTCGTCACCTTGGAAGGTGCCTGCTTGGAGCAGGGGAGTGATTCCGTCACTCCATGGGAGATTTCTTTGGTTCTTCTGGTGCAGGATGAAGACAGGGAGTCCCCAGAGCGTGCACACCATGGAAACTGTTGCAGTTGCTTACTTGGAGCTGTGGTTGCTGAAGAAAAGTGTCTCTTCTAGAAACTTTGTTGCAGTTACAGCATTTCTTGGAGCAGGCTGCGGTTGATCCGAGGTCAGAAGAGTCTGAAGTTGTTGCAGAGGATTCCTGAAGGAAACTTGCAAGCAGAATCTGAAGAGAACCCACAGGAGTGACTCTGAGAGGGGGATTGGCTACCCTATCAGGTATGGACCTATCAGGAGGAGTCTCTGACCTCATGGATCTAACTATCTCCCATCTTTTCATATCTGCCTACCAGAATGTGTTTCAAACAAGAGGTGAATTGTAGTGTTGAAATAGGAAGATTAATAACCCCTTGTAGTAACCACTCTGCCAATGGCACGGTTCGGCCACGGTAAAAGGCAACCTTTCTATTTTCTCAATATTAAGCATGACATAAGTTGCTTCTTTCTTAGCCATTAGTTGTTGTTGTCACGTTAGATTAAAAGAGGAAAATATCTCCCTTGCACTGACGTGCTGCCATGGAACGCGACCCGCCTTCAATTTTTTAAGCGTACAACCAAACTGCATAATGGACCTGATCTGACTTTGTCCATGGTATAAAGAAGGCATATCAGATTGTATAATGTTTATAGCAGAAGAGACAATGTTGTTAATTGTCTATATACCCGTCGGACAAGGTATTAATCCCATTATCCACAACAGCTAATGCCTTTTTTTTAATTTTCATGATCTAGTTGCCATAACCGGACAGCAGCATCTTGTTGGGAAAGTTTCCATATTTCATTGTATACTGCATATAAGAAACGCTTCCTACGTGGTGTTCTGGGGCCTGACAAGAAATCTTGTAAATCAGTGGAGTTAGACAGGAGATTGAGGTGTTCTTTAACCGCGTTTAGTGAGGATGATTTTAGCCACTGTTGACATAATTTCCCTACACTATATGTTGTAATGATATCTGCATGTTCTGGAGATATATAGCGAGGGTCTGGCCTTCTCTTCCTAAAACCCCCTGAGGAGTTAATAAAATGTTGATGACACCCATTGGTATCTATTGGCCACAATAACCACCCACCTGAACGTGTCAGTGATGCATTAAACGTACCATTCTGGACCCACTCAGCAAGCTCATCTTGAGATGCATTAGTGTATTTTTGCCATTTGTAAAATTTTGCAGGGGCAGGTATACTGGGCATGTTTAATTCCCTGATTGTGGCTAAGCCTAAACAACTTGTTTGTTGCACTGTTTCATTTAAGAAGATCATTTGAACAGGAATAAGTCATGCTCTAAACAATGTTTCTTTTCCCTTAATTTGCCAATTTTTTGTTCCCCAGACACTTTTTAGATCAATTGATTTGGACCAATATTGATAGCCTTCTATTGATAGCCGGGAAACAAAAGATTCCGAATATATAAATTTCGTATTAGTCAATAACATGTGTATATCCTTAGTAGGTGGTACTTTAAAGTAATATGACTCAGCAATCTTTTGGTTGTGCCCAGAAAAATATGCAAACTTTTCAGAATATATTTTAGAACTCCCTTGCGGTGGAGTTGGACAATGGGGGTTATTCTAACTTTGGAGGAGGTGTTAATCCGTCCCAAAAGTGACCGAAAAGTGACGGATTTACCACCAGCCGTATTACGAGTCCATTATATCCTATGGAACTCGTAATACGGCTGGTGGTATATCCGTCACTTTACCGTCACTTTTGGGACGGATTACCACTCCTCCAAAGTTAGAATAACCCCCAATGTTCCCATTGCGTGTAATTAAATACCATTTTGGGACTGCTCGCTCTATGTATGAAGTGGTGCCTATAATAATTATAGCAAAACATATCACCATAATTTTCTTTGAATTGGTAAACATCTTCGTTTTCAAAGACAGTATAATATTGCAATTCTGTCATCATAGAATCAACTGTTTTCACATCCCAATCATCAGATACGATGCCTGGTATCACTATATTATTCATTGATAATTTGAACACATACAGTATTTGAATAATTTCTGTGGGACCAAATATATCAAACATTACTTTGTCCCAAACAATCCCATCAGGAATTGGCACTGCGGAAATGTTCACAAAGGATAAGTTTCTTCGGACTTTGTGTGACGAAAAATGTGGTTTCAAAACCTCCTCCACCTGTTCCACTGTTGATCTCTCAGGCAGAAAATGACCATGTATTAATAAGAAAAAGGTAATAAAAAAACCAATCCAAAGTAGAAAGGCTAGGACAGTCAGAAAAAAACATATATAGTTCCATGGAAAAATGAAATAAATTTCTTTAAGCCAGTTTGTTAGCTTACGTGTACTTGACAAATTAGCTGTCGAAGAGGCGAATGAGTCTGAGAAATCATTGTTGAAGTCGGCAAAATAACCAGAGGCAGTGTGTGCAAATGGCGTAGCCGTTGTCAGTGGTGGAGTTGGTGTTTCCTGTGGTGGCACACTATAGACAGCACCATTCGTTTGGGTTGTAGTTGAATTGACTTGGTCGAATGTTTCTAAATTAGTTGATGTTAGTGGAACTAATGCAAGATCATCTTCCACCCTCTCCAAGTTCGGAGTGGTATCAGTGTTGGTATAAATAACTTGTCGTGGAACTTCTTCGCCAGTAGTGAGAGGGATTCGCGAACTACTGGATGTTCCTCTTGGTCGGCAGTGCAGGATCGGCCACATGGTGTAATTTGACATTGTCAATAGATACAAAACGATTTTCTTTGGCACCTGCCAACGGTGGTAGAATAACAGTTCTGGTACCGACTATCCCTAGTACAGGGACTGGTGCTCGATAAGAAGGGCCAAATTCTTTTTTCACTGCAACTTTTTCACATACAAGATCCCCAACTCTGGGAATCCAGCCAGTATATGTTAGTGGTACATCCTTAATTCCTGTGGAGGCGGCACTTTTGGAAGAATTATCATCACAGAACTGTTGCAATTCCTGTAAGACAGTGACACGTTCATTTATGTCAAAAGGTGTTTCTGCTGCCGCCACGCCAGGACCATCAAGATCCAGAAAATACATTTGAGTTCTGAACAGGCACTCATATGAAGTACGACCCCCCCAGGGACCTTCTAGACAGGTTATTTAGTGCTCTCTGGACTCCATACAGGTGATTAAGCCAACTGTGACTCGTACCTGAGACTCTGGCTGTTAAGGATTGCTTTAAATCGCGGTTTAATTGCTCTATGACACTGTTTTCCTCGGGATGAAATGCAGACAAGTACTGGAGTTGGACCACCAATGAAGCCATGGTGTCCCTGAATGCCCTTGAGGCGAAAGCAGGGCCCTGGTCCGAATAGAAGGCCGCAACTGCATATGTACCTATAAAGACTCGCACATCTTTAATAACAGACCGAGCGTCAGCCGAGCGTTGTGGCCATATCCATACAAATCTGGAGCATGAATCAACAGCGACTAGTATATATTTGTATGCACTTTCAGGTGTTAGAGGACCGCAGTGGTCCAAGTACACACACTGTAATGGTTTGTTTGAAATTAAGAGGGGTGTCTGCGGCGGGCGCTTGGCAGTGGAAACTTTGATTTGTTGACAGATGTCACAACAAAGGACATACTGCTTAGCTTCTTTATAGAGACCTGGCCACCAATAACGGACCTGTAAGATTGAAATTGTAGCCGCCACACCAGCATGTGCAGACGCTACCCCTCATGCGCTGCTTTAATCAATTGTGGTCTTACATCTTTGTTAGGGATGTCTCGTACGCCCACGCCTGGCATCTTAACTTCAGCATTCAGCATACTTCCCATATGATAATGATATTTGTTAGGTAATCCTTTAGGATGGGGCATACCATCAGCCGTAGCTTTCACGGCAGCCCAAATGTCTGCGTCTAGTTTGGAACTCAAGCGAGTCACTGCAGCTACAGTGGCTACTGCCACTGCTGTCTTTGCGGCTTCATCAGCCAATGTGTTTCCAGCAACATGTATTCCAACGTACTGGTGTCCAAGTGTATGTACAACATGGACATTTGGTAGCGTCTCCTTCAGGTCAGCTACTTTCCCCCACAGTAGCCTGTGTTTAATGGTGTTGCCTTTGGAGTCTCTGAACCCATTCTGGCGCCAATAATGCAGGTATTCATTGAAGGACTGGACACAGTAATATGAATAACAAACAATCAGCGTAGGCTGTGCCGGATCCATGTGTTCCAGAGCCATCAGCAGAGCTTTTAGCTCAGCCAATTGTGCTGTACAATCCCCTAGGTTCTGTGTAAAGGTATGTAGAGGACAAAATGTATCCCCTTCCATATAGCCACTTACGACTGCGCAAGAAGCAGAATATTGATGTTTAGTTCGTATTGCAGGTTGTGCAGAGCCATCGGTGTACATGACTCTATGATATGATACTGATCAATAGGCAAGGTATTTGCTGGAACTGGGTATTCTACTTCATATTGTAGGAATTCCTGAGTTTGTAACTTTGGGTCGAAAATGTAATCTACATCAGTGGCTGTCAGAGACGTAGCCCATTGTATCCAACGTGGATGTAGTGCTTTTGTGTTCGGAATGCTAGCTTTTGTAACAGCCTCTAGGGGTGGGATCAGAGAAATGACAATAATGCGTTTTCCTTTGGCAAGAGGTCTTTCTTTAATGACTGCCATCTGTACAGCAGTGAAAATTTTCTCTGTGGGAGCGAAGCGTTGTTCAGCTGCCGAATACAAATGTCATTTGTATGCAATCAGAAGTGGCTCACCTTCATTGAATGTCACATAGGTGAAACCGATGGCCCCAGCTATTACCCTGATGACCAAATGTGTTTTGTTGTCCCTTGTGTGTAAATGTTGTGCTGCAAGCATGTCTGTCTGCAATTCTCTAAGAATGCATGTATGTTCAGTTGTCCAGAATTTACCTGAGAAGTCTGGACTTATAAGGTCATGTAAAGGTTTTATGCGCTTAGCTTAATCTGAAATGTAGGTTCCGCCAAAATTTAAGAAACCCAATAATGATTGGAGTTTTTTAATCGTATTCAGTGGTTGTAACTGTGCGCATATTTCTAAGAATTGTGGCGCTAGGCTCTTCCCTTTACTTGACAGCTCATATCCTTGAAACAGGACGCTGAGGAAGGCTATTTTTGTTTTATTTAAATTAAAATTGTAGCCAAATTCGGCAAACCCTACAACAATGCGGGCTACCCGTCTTAAATGTTGTAGTAATTCATCATCTATGAGATATATATCATCTACATAGAACAATGATTCAGGGTCGATCTCTGGTAAAATGGCAGTGACACGAGCCGCGAACAGTCCTGGGCTGTTCTTATACTCCTGAGGTAAACGACAGAATTAGTTCTGAGAGCCTAGTGCGCTAAAGCTTGTTCAGTCTCTGCTATTATTTTAGGCAGCTCTCGTTCTTGATTTTGTTGCAGTACGTCACAAAGCTGCATGCGCACTGCAAGTGTGACTGCTTCCCCTTTAAGGTTACTTAAAATGATTGAGGACACTGTGGCAAAATTGCCCATCAATTGCATCCCCAAATCTAGGGCAGGGGCAGCCCCATATTAATCTTGAATTTGTTTCAGCACTTCCGGTAAATTGGCAAGTGTCAGTGCACCGTGTGCAGTTGTGTAGAGCGCGGCAAATACCATACCCCAGGTATTACAGTTTTCTACTGTGGGGACCATCCCAAAAGGAAAGCACATCGTTAATATTCTATGTTTAGCCTGAGGTCCCGTATGGGGAAATACTGCCTCCAGCGTATTAATTTTCTGTGCTAACTAAAACGGAGTTTCTTCTCGTTTGGCGGGTACTTTACCCATAATCGAATGCACAGTTGCAGAATTTATACCTGGCATTACTGCGTGTGGATGTGCTGGAGCAGCACGTGCTGGGTTTGTATTTACTATTTGCATCACAAATTGTACTAATCGTCTATATATTGCTGTTAATTCAATGTATAAGCGACGAACCTCAGCTACTGCTAAATTTCCAGCCACAGGATGTGGTGTATAGGTGGCCAATAAAGGCCAGGTAGGACCGTCATTGCTTAGTGGGCCTAACTTTACTGGTAATATTGTATGGGGTAGGGTGCCTTCAAGCCTATTATTATGTTCTTGATGAGATAGAGGTATCTCTAAATATGCGTACGCTCTGTATTATCCAGGTGTGTTCGCAGGTGTATATTGATGAAATGTATTAGTATTCCCTTCAACTGCTGGAAATGGGACCCAAGAGTAAAAAAGTTCTGTTCTATAAGCTGCATGGGCGTCCACCACAAACGTGACTGGACCTCCCTGGGCTGTTAGGCCATTTGCTAGTAAGTGTGCTGTAAGAAGTTGTCTCATGTTAACAGCTATTTGTACATGTTGGGGATTCACCACAATAGTAACACTATTAGTTCAGAGAAGGCACACCAAAATGGGGTTTCCTTTTAAAGTTTAAGCTTGAACAACCGCCAGTTGTAGTAGGATTACCTACACAGCTGTGGTGGAAATCCTAGGTACCACGGATGTCTCCGCATACGACATTGAGGTATCATTATATATAATGAAACAGAGATACTCCGGAGGACCCGAAAAATTAGAGCCTGACCAAACGTTGGCTGCTCCATGTCGCGTAGGCTCTCATTATTCTAATGAGACTACTGGATTTCGAGCAGCAAGATCGTCCACGGTGTGGGAGACTGAGTCTGACCCACTATGGGTGACACCTGTCGCTCTAAATCTGGGCTTTGCTCCGGCTAACTAGCAGTGCCTCGTCTCTCCCGAAAAGGTAGAGATGATTGGGCAGCCGAGCGCATGACATATCATTCTTCTCAGGGAAGTCGTGGTCACTCAGGTCGCATTCGGTTCTCTCATTCACAATTCGGTCTCATATATAAATGACAATGAAAGCAGTATAAGTTTTAAAGACTGGTTTAATGAAATGACTGCATTTTAGATAGCAAACGGTGAGCTGTAATAACCAGAATGACACAACATGACAATATTAAAATGGTGACGATGAGAGTGAAGCATAGGAATAACACTATCACATTGCCACTAGAATCAACTGACTATTTTCTATCTAAATCATAATTTGAGCACAGCATGTTAAGCTCTAATCCTGCCTTTCAGGTTCCCCCGGGAGGACATCGACCCATTACCTGAGCAAAGGCCTGTAGTCTGCGTTAGCATCTGCAGTGAAGCATTCAGCAAACTGTAGCCTTGACTGAAGCAAAACGTGATCAAGAATGTGTTGTTTGAGAACACAGTGCTGGGCTAAGCAAAACAGTTAGATAGAAGAAATTAAAACAAGACCATAAAACTGATTATTGTAAAAATAACAATGCAAAGCCGAATAAAATATATCTAGGTCAAAGTGCACAGTGGCCTAGTGTATTAAACTGACGTGCATGGAGTTATAGCTAATATGGCTACACAACAACTTAAGTGCATTGAAAATGGCTGTGAAATAGTGTGTGCACTATTTCACGCAGGCTGCAATGGCAGTCCTGTGTAAGGGTTTGTCTGAGCTCCCTATGGGTGTCAAAAGAAATGCTGCAGCCCATATGGACCTCCTGAAACCCAAATGCCCTGGGTACCTAGTTACTATATTATAGGGATTTATAAGGTCCAGTATGTCAATTGAAATTGGTAAATGAAGTCACTGGCCTACAGTGACAAATTTAAAAGCCGAGAGAGCATAAGTATTGAGGTTCTGGTTAGCAGAACCTCAGTGACACAGTTATGCACTACACAGGCATACACATTAGGCCATAAATTATGAGCACTGGGGTCCTGACCAGCAGGATCCCAGTGAGACAGGCAAAACACACTGATATATAGGTTTTTATCTATGGGCACTGGGCTCCTGGCTAGCAGGATCCCAATGACACAGTAAAAACACACTGACACACACTCACGAACAGACCAAAAGTGGGGGTAACCATGCTAGAAAAGAGGCTACTTTCCTACACCCCCGCAAACATGGACATCCATCCAGACATCTGCCTGGAGCAGATGCCAAGACCAAACCCACTGCCAGGAAATGACCCTCTCCTGATTACTCTCCCTTGTGTGCCACTGACACACCCTGTTGAATGTTCAATGTAATTACTCCATTTCCCAATGGCCCATGAACACCAGGCCTGTGCTACATATAGCTGTGCCACCTACTCTGAGGATACCATCTACCTTGATTCCACTCATCACCTTTTTCCCACTGTATGCACAATTAACACTAAAGATCACAGCTACTGCTTTTGTGTTTTTATTTGTACACATACAAATGTTATGTGGGTTTGCCCCTAATCTAACAGGCAGTGTCCCAGGGTAGATGTATCGGAGTCACTAGTACAGCCACACACCAGAGTATATACAATTATCCAACCTGAATAAGTAACATGACAGAGACTACCATCAGGATTGTAGGCATGGTACCACACAAAGCACATATGCAGTTCAAAGTTGTTGTGTCCAGTGTAGATATCCATCTCAACAGGGCACAACAGAATGCAGGACACATAACACAATACAGGCTTGTCCATAGGAGATGCGAATCTTGCAACCTGAAGAGAGTACACATGGTAGAGATGATACAGTTTTCAGACATGGTGTTTAGCCATGTGAACCGTGAGGATGGGTATGTGTGGGTCTGCTGTTTATAGTCCACTGCTGTTGGCATGGTGCCAGTCTACATGACTTTCTCCTTCTGTCTGTATCCCCCATGCAGGTCAACGTCCATCATAAGAAGGATATGGCGTGCCATCGCCAAGCAAGTGCAAACCCTGGGGGTCAATGCCCAACGGAGCACTCATTGTCGCAAGTGGTGGGAGGACCTGAGACGCTGGGCCCAGCAGACTGCAGAGGCCCAGCTAAGGATGTCCTCCCAAAAAGGGAGGGGTGCCCATCAGACCCTGACCCCCCGTAATGGCCTGCATTTTGGCTGTAGCCTCTCTGAGGTGGATGGGCATTTGAGGGCAGCATAGCAGCCACAAAGGGGTGAGTACTGACTGCATCCTGCGAAAGGCTGACCTTAAATGGGATTGGGGCCTCACTGCAGGCAAAGTGACGCTACATGTGTATCAACAATTGGTTATGAGTGTTGGGCACCCCGGCTGAGCATATGTTGTAGATGTCCCCCTATGGACAGTGGGTGTACATCTCCCATTTCCATAGCTCCCCATGTCTCTAATATGGAGATGCACTAATGTCATAGGCACATGTGTGACTCCATCCTGTTCATACAATGGATGTGAGTGTTAGTATCACCCCAAGCGTTGTGTATGAGCAGTTCCAGATGACTGTATTAGTGGCTCTGAGATGTCAGTGCACTCCAATCTGTGTAGCCTATCCTGTAAATGCGACTATGTCACTCTCCTGATATCACTGCAACTATAGAGAACATGTACTGGTAATGGTTTTGACCAATTGTGGGGCTGCCATTACAGCTCCACCACAGGACTGACCTTCATGGCAGATGAGTATTGGCCTGATAGCAAACCAGGCAAATACATAGCTGGTCTGCTGACTGTGGGGTATGTGTAGGTAGCCAACCTGGAATACTCTAACATGTTGAATTGATGAAATCTGATAGCACAGGTGATGCATTCCTAGGAGCTATACTTGTGGGATGTGGGCTTCCAATCTGTAGGTTTGTACTGGAGGTGATATGTGCCCTGGGAGATCCGTTATTTGTCAACATGGGGCATATATGGCATGCAGGACATAGTCCTAGCAAGTCCTATGCTGCATTGCTGACTAACTACCTACATCATTTGGTCATGGATAGTTGGGGGCACATTTGATGGCCTATGACTATTACAGCCTGCCTTGGCTATTAGGTGGTGGCAGAGTAGGAGTGGTGTGGGTTCCTGATGACACATGGCGTATTGATGTGAAGGACAATTTGTATACAGTCACCTCAAGCTGCTTATATGGTAGTGGGATGTCTATTTGGTGTACTGGCAGTGGTGTTTCTCCATGTGTGCCTAATGCATGTAAATACATATAACCCCGAGATGTGTGTTGTCCGGCATCAGTGACAGGTTTTGCCATTTATGGAATGCTGTGTGTGAGGCTGAAGCTGTCATGGTGCGTAGTCCAACTGGTGTACCTGAATGTGTATTGGCATTGGTCCAGGTAGGGGTACTATTGTTCCTGATGTACATTTGTTGTGACAGTGCACTCAGTGGATGTGCTTGGATGCTTTACATGTGGTACATATGCCATTGGAGATGTGCTTAGAAGTATGCTGGGTATGTGTTGTGTGTCACCTGGTCTAGCTCTGTGATGGGGTCAGACAACTGACATGCCTAAACCACAGATTCACATTGTGCACATCAGATGAGAACTGTTTGGGTATCTGACTAGTATAGGCTAAATCGGATTACTCCTCCATAGTAGCAAAGGTAAACTGAGTGGGCAGCCATGTGAAATGACAGGTAGGTGCTGTGTGGTCTGTGAGTGGAGTTGTAGTCACTGAAACGGACATGTTAAAGAGGATATGGACATATGAGGCGTTGTGCTTATAGATGCCTGATGTGTTGTGTCTTGTCAGCTGAACATGCAGTGGGTGAAAGGGGTATTGAGTGGTTAAATGTGTATTCTAGCATACTATTGCTTCTGCATCCAGGGCATGCAGTACCAGCTAAAGGGCTTAGGTGGGCATCATGGGGATGAGTCTAGTAGTACACTCCTACTTAGGTACAGCTGTAGGTGTGAGGGTTGGCAGACAGGTGTGAGTAGTAGTGACATGTAATGACATGATGTAGGTAATGTGTATTGGCATATGCGCTGTCCTAGCCATGATATGTATTATGACAGGTGTACATGTGTACCTGTCTCAATGGTAGGTATATGGTAACCATTGTGCCCCCTCTCTCTCTCTCTCTCTTTCTCACTCCATCTCTTTCATTGCATGCATCAGCATCATCTGGTGAAGTAGAAGGATTGCAGGCGAGGAGAAAGCAGCAGCCCTCGGGACCCAGGAAGCTGGCAGCAGTGACACGGAGGGACCCAGTGGGATTGAGGGCAAGGGGAGTGCCACGGGGGAAACCGTATCGAACACCTCATCCTCAGAATCCTCCTCCAGTGGACACTCCCTGGAAGACCCATCAGGGACCACCCCAGCTCCATTTATGTCTGCCACCCCCCTTACTACCACCACTCTCCCTGTTGCTCTCCAACCAATTTCCCGTGCCCGCTCACCCTTGTGGGTGGGTGTCTCCTTTGCTGCAGGTCCCTCTGCCCCTGCCCCAGTCAGCCCTGCTGCCCTCAGTGAGGAGGCTATTGACCTCTTGAGGTCCATCTCCGTGGGTCAGTCTACCATTGTGAATGCCATCCAGGGACTGGCAGCTCAGGACCAACAGAGCAATGCATTCCTGGAGGACATTCATGGTGCCATGGCTGGCCTACAGAGATCCTTTCAGAATCTGGCCTCCTCTCTGATGGCAGCGAGTGTCCCTTTGTCTCCCGTTCCCCCTCCAACTACCTCTTCCCAATCCAACACCCCTCTCCCTGTACCCATTCAATGCACATGTACACACAAGTATGCATCCATCTCAATAGACCAGGGTAGCTCTGACAAGCACCACAAGATCCACCACTGGCATGCACACAAGCAACACCCACCTGCAGACACACCAACATCCACTCTCTGCACTGATTCCCCTGCCAACCCCTTACACACCGACACTTCATCAGACACACCTGCAGCCACAACACCATCATGCATGGATCCAGCCTCCAGTCCCATCTTATCCAAAGCAGCACAATAGCAGACTCGCAGTCACCACATCCGCACCCACGACAATCACTGACACCCACATATGCAGCACATGTACCATACCTGCAGACACCACTCCAAAAGACAGTCACCCATCCACCACAGCACCTCTTCCTCCCCTACTTCGAAAACATCTAAACGCCCTCACTCACCGACCCAACAGACACCCCGTACCCACAAGCATTCCTTGCATGTACCTTAACCCAAGACATCCACACCTACACATTTGACAACCACTCCCTCCACTCCTAAACCCTTTTGCCTTGACCGTCTTGTGTGCCAAAAAAGCATTTCCTATCACAGTTATCCCTGTTCCCTACCCCTTTCCCATCCCGTGACACCCCAAATATTCTGTGTCCTTGCCCAAGTTCCACCCTACCTTCTCCAAGTCCTCCCATGCCTCCCCTGCTAGTACCCATGCCCCTCCCCCTAACAAGAGAATTGCCCCTCCCAAGCCCTAGCCAGAGGTCCTCCTCCGAAGCCCAAACCCAAACCCCCCCTCCATCAGCACCCCTAATCCCTGAGGTCCTGCCATCCCCACTTGATGCACCTACCATTTGGATGTATTTTTGCAGTCTGGAGTCAAGTTGGGGCACAGTGAAGTGCCATTTGTGCCTTGGGCACCAAGGACTATGGACTGGCCAATGGCCTTCAATTTGTATATAGTTCATTTTAAATGTTTTAATATTTTGATACATCTGGTCCAACCTGCAATTGGTATCGATGTTGACATACTTGTCCTGCCTTTCTTTCTGCATGGCTGTTTGGTGTTTGCAAGCTTTAATTTGTATTACATGTGTGTGTGTGTGTGTCTTGGTTGTGCTACCTGTTGTGACTGGCCTGTATGTGTGTGTGTGGCCCTGCCATTGGTCCAGCTGTCATTGCTGTGTTTTGTCTGCAGGGCATGTTTGCGTTTGGTACACGCATGTGTGTAGCCAAATTGTGTATTGGTTGTGTTGGCATGTGTGATGGTAGTGGTGTGTGCCCTTGTGTGGTTGTTGTGTGTGTGTCCGTGTGTGTGGTGTTGGCTATGTCCTATGTGTTGTGTGTGGTGTGTGTCATATGGTTAGTTGAATGGCAGTGTTGTAGTGTTGCATGCTATTGTGGTGTTGTTACATATTGTTGTATGTATGTGTTGTCATGGGGAGGTGTGCAGTGAGAGTGGTTGGTGAAGCATTTGTGTAGTTGCGGTTGCGATGTCGCTGTGTGAGTCGGTGGTGTTGTATATGATTATGTTAGACAGTGGTGGTGCTGTGTGTGTGTGTGGGTTGGTGTGTGTATGGCACATGTCTGTTGGCCCTGGTGTGTGTTGTTTGGGTGTGCATGTGTGGTATGTATGTCCGTGTGTGTATGTAGGTGTGTGTGTGTGTTTATATAGGTGTGTGGTTATGTGTGTGTGTGTGTCTGTCGCAAGATGTGTGTGTTGTGTGTGCATGTGTACTAAGGCCTTTCCCTCCAGTGTGTGCTAGGTGTGTGTACTTATGGTTGTTGACTTCGTCGCTGGTTCCGAAGTCATTGTGCATGCAAGAGCAGTGGGAGGACCTCAAGTTCAGGCCCCATGGTGGCTCCGGGCACATCTGTGTTCCTGAAGGTTAGTGTTTCCTTTAATAGAGTTGGTTTCTGGCAGGGTTTTGGTGGCGATGCGACGTGGCTGAAACCCTGGCAGTGTGCAGCCTCATAATATGTGCAGCGAAAACATGCTCCCCGCCTGTCTGATGGTGCTTACTACCATCCGCAGCAGCCTGATGGTACTGGCGGTAGTTTGGTTATGTTCTGTTGGGAACACCGCCATGGTCATAATTTGGTGGTCTTCACCGCCGGGCCGTCAGTGGTACAACCGCCGCCGTAAACATGGCAGTCCTGTGAATGCCAAACTCGTAATGAGGGCCTATATCTGTTCTGATCACTCTTGCCCAGAGGGGATACAAAGTGGAGAGGGAGAAAATTTAGTACTGCCAGAAAGAAGTTCAATATTTAGCACAATTACTGTTGGCATCTGGTAGGCGTTTAACACCTGAAAGGGCAGCTTCCATCCGGTAAATGGCAGAGCCAGAAATTGTCAAAAGAATTCAGAAGTTTCTGGGTCTCTGTAACTATGTGAGATTGTGGGTATTTGACTATAGCACGCTAATAGCCCCCCTTGTTAGCTGCTACCAAACAGGCAAAAGACAGAGAGGACAGGGTAATATGGACACCACAGATGAAGGAAACTTTTCAGAAGTTGAAAAGTGAAATAACAAATGCTCTGGTTGTGAGAACTGTGGAAAACTCCAAGGGGTTCTATTTATCCTGCCATTGCAGGTGATGACAGCTGTCCTCACACAGAAGTACCCCCTAGGGCACAGATTGATTACATACTTCTGTGAGCTTCTGAACTCAGTCATGAAAGGGCACCATCCCTGTGAGCAGGCCCTGGCCACTGCAGCCTTTGCAGTACAGAAGAGCACAAACATAGTTATGGGGATACCCTTCTATGCAGAACACGCAGTATTTGCTATTATTCAGAAGTCCAAGACCACTCTGACTTCTCAAGGAGTGTCAGGATATGAGGTAATACTGCCACTACCATCTTTGAAGGTTATGAAGTGTCATACAGTGATCCTTGCAACATTCTTTGCCCACCCAATATCAAGCCCTGAGGAGGGTGCGCATTACTGTGCAACACATAGTGCCAATCATTGCAGTCAAGCTACAGAGGACCTTATACCAGGTAGCATTATCTACTTTGCTGAAGGTTCCTCCACGATTGACCTAGAGACAGAATTTAGACATGCAGAGACCGCAGTAGTTAACGCTCAGCAGCACAGTTCCTCTGATACACTGCAGGTCATAGAACAATTAACATTACTTGCACATTATTCTACCCAGGCAGCAGAACTAACAGCATTAATAGCACCTTTTAAGTCAGGAGCAGGAGCAGGACAAGCAATTACCATATACTCAAATTCAGCATATGTAACAACCACTGTGCACCCAAGCATGATGAGATGGAGTATAAGACAGTTTCTTTAGTCAGATGGTAGTCGCGTGATGCGTAAAAGTCTCTTAGAGGCTCTAATAGAGGCACTTGTGTTACCACAGGCAGCCATAGACAAGGATGAGCCTTATTTCACAGCAAGTCAGCAAGATTACACCTGAGAGATCTGCTGGAAGCTGCTTCTTTGCACCTATGGGAAGATCGTGGGTTCATCCAGTCAGGCAATGACCTAGTGTATAGACAGCAATCTACAGGAAAACAAGTAATGCCACAGGCTTTGCATGCAATTGTCCTAGATCAGATCCATTTGCCAGCCCACACTTCCAGGGACTATTTGGCAACACAAATGCAACAAGACTGGTTTGTCCCCAATTTACACAATATAATTACTATGTGTCTGCACAGCTGTACTATCTGCCAGCAGTACTCCCCTAATCCCACCTTTAAAGTGATGAGTTCCACCATTCCACGACCACAAGGTCCCTTTAAAGCCCTTCATTTGGACTTTGTGGATGTGATTGATAGATGCAATAACTACAGCTACCTCATTGTGGTGGTTTGCCCTGTCTCCCGATGGGTCGAAACAGGGCCATTCGTCCATTGTGATGCCAACTCAGCAGCCACATACCTAGTTCAGGAAGTGATTCCACGATGGGGAATCCCAGAAGGGGTAAGATGAGACAATGCCACTCATTTTTCCAATGCGATATTTGAACATATCACAACACTGTTACGGATAAAGCACACATTGACCTCTGTGTACCACCCCCAAAGTAATGGTGTGGTAGAGTGCCTGAACAACTTCATGAAGAGCAAAACCATCAAGCTATGCACTACTTCAAACAAAAAATGATTGTACTGTTTGCTAATAGCACTGTTTTCCCTAAGGAATACGCCAAGTTCAGATATCACATGACGCTCCATCAAATAGTGACAGGAAGATCTATCGGTGTAAACGTCCCTGCCACTAGAAGCAAACTTCAGGGAGAAAATTTGTTACAGGTACTGAATGTTGAAATGCAGATGTACTTGTGTGAACTGATGAACTATTCAAATTTCGACTCCAAATAGGTAACCAAGGGAAACAATAAGCTTGCCAACACTGAGGTCGACCTCCCAGCTGTGAAAGTCGGAGATCAAATGTTTATACATAATTGGGTCCATAAATTGAAGGAGAAACATTTTGAGGGCCCCTACCCTATTCCCATGGTCACACCAACCACCCTCAAGGTGGACGGCAAGAAACCCAGGATTCATTTGAGTCTCGACCCAGCTTTTCACCAAAAGCAAGGAACAATGCAAATGGAACAAGAGGGGGGACGAAGATTGTCACCTCAAAAGCATCCCTCTCCAGCTATGTTTTTGGACTATTTTTTGAAAAGGTAGCACAAAAGATATGTATTTTTGTTTTTAGGCTGCTCCTTTTTCTCTTAATACTATCATTTTTGATCTTTGCTAGCAAGGTACCCTCTAATTCTAATGTCTTTCATGTCTTGAGAGAGCTCTCTTATAGCAATCTGACCCGTAATGACCACGCTAAACTATCAGATAAATGAGTCATGCTTTGTGTGCTCCCTAATTTCTTTTGCTAATGGGTCAGATAGAGTGCACTTCACAAAAGAAGTACCCCCAAACACAGCTCACTGTTAAATACATCTGTATTTGTGAGGCCCAAATGCAGTTAACATATGTCAAAGTAGCACACTTCCTAGTTAATGCTACAAAATATGGTGCTTTACCAGAAGTGGTATACATTCTCACAGATAGGCAGGACATCAGGGAAGAAATATCAAATATGAGAAAGACAGGTCACCCCACCACTGTAGATTAGACCTCTTTGGTCCTAGATCTAGGATTTCTAGGAGTAACACCACCACCAACTGAATGTATTTTTTTAACTCTTAACCACCAGATTGTGTCCAAAGGCCAGGGTTTAGAGTGACATGGTTGGTTTTTGCCCATGATCAATGGCATCCCAACATTCAATTTTCCTGTAGGGCTATATCATTATGGAATGGCACTGATGTCAGCCAGGATGCAATACAGAAATGTACATCTACTTGGGATGAGAATATTCAACGCTATTCTTGAGTAGATAGTACTGTAAGTCCCCATACTGTCATGAAACGGACTTCTGTTTCCTTATGTTTCAGGGGAAATGGCACCATTTACTTAGGTCAAAATATTGGGTGCAGGGTCACAGTCTTCCATGCTGACTTGAAGGAAGGCACGTCCCACCTTGTGGGATTGCTTCTGGCAGTGTGGAGAACTGCTGTATGCAGAGTTGTCACCCAAATGGGGAGGATCTGTTCCTTAGTGATGTTGCATTCTTAGGTTTTGGTGATCCCCAGAATAAACATATCTACTTTGCATAAACACCCTAAGAGCCATCCAATGACCTTGCTACATCAGAGACGAAGGAAGAGAATTGTGGAGTATTATGGCACAAGCACCTGGAATGAAGTATCCCAAGAGTATCGCCCATTCAATGACGCAGACATTTTCTTTGGGAGCATCTTGCCATTTGTCCATGCTAAAGCAACAGGTGTTTGTTCCAAATCACAAGGTGGGAACTCCTCAAGGTCATCAACACCACCAATGATGGCTTCAATGCCATAAATGAGGAACCGCACTCCATAAGAATTATGGTGCTGCAACCCTGTTATGTTATGGACCTTAGGACAACCATGCATGGCGGGGTGTGCAGGAAGATGAGAACGGTGTGCTGCATGTTTATTCCAGAAAATGATGCACAAAATGGAACATTTTCAGAAGTAATAGTGACACTGTATAATTTACAAACTAAAATGATGGATGATGGAGGTGCCCCATTTAGTTGGTTAAGGGGTTGGATTTTGTCACTACCATCCTGGATGTCCGGACTGTTGGGGGCTTTGTTACCATTGACTGTGTTCTTGATACTGATATATTGTATGATACAAGTAATTTAGCGAGTGTTTGTAGAATAGGCGCTAAAGCAGGAGGGATGTTTTCAGTAAGGACACCAACACAGGTAGTAGAATCCCAGGGTACCAAGGACAGACCAAGATCTAAATAAGTAGTTGAAAGGTCAACTAGAGGGGGGAATGTTGTAGAAATGTAAAAAACTAAAAACAATGTAGAAAATATGAAACACAGAAACATTGCACAACATTAAGCCCAAGCAGAAACCACACAGCTGTTCATGCTTAAAAACAAGTTTAGGCCCGACTCCCACACTTACACGAACAAGGTGAAAAGTACACTTAAGAATATAGTAGAATAAGAAACAAGATAAGGTTTTTTGGTAAAGGCCAACTCATGTGTAACTGACCCGAAAGCATTTATGACATCAGCACATAAGTCCCCCAGCATACACTCCGTGCCTTCAAACAGATTGTGTCCTGATTAGACAATAGGTTCATAATCGAATCAGCTCAGAGTACACAGGTGCTTGATTAAACAATGTGTGCAGGGAAGAAACTAAGGCCCTGATTTAAGAGGGCCTAGCACCACTTTAGTGCCGTCTTAGGCCCGTATTTATACTCCGTTTGCGCCGAATTAGCGTCGTTTTTTTCGACGCAAATTTGGCGCAAAACTAACGCCATATTTATACTTTGGCGTTAGACGCGTCTAGCGCCAAAGTATGGGCAAATAGCGTCATTTTTTTGCGTGAACGCCTTCCTTGCGTTAATGAGATGCAAGGAAGGCGTTCCCGTCTAAAAAAATGACGGCGACGCAAATGCGTCGTATTTATACTCCCGGGCAAAAATCACGCCCGGGAGTGGGCGGGGCAAAAAACCCCGCATTTGCGCCACTTTTTAACGCCTGGGTCAGGGTAGGCGTTAAGGGGCCTGTGGGCTCAAAATGAGCCCACAGCTGCCCTCCCCTGCCCCCAGGGACCCCCCTGCCACCCTTGCCCACCCCAGGAGGACACCCAAGGATGGAGGGACCCATCCCAGGGACATTCAGGTAAGTTCAGGTAAGTATAATTTTTTATTTTTTTTTATTTTTTTTGGTGGCATAGGGGGGCCTTATTTGTGCCCCCCTACATGCCACTATGCCCATTGACCATGCCCAGGGGACATAAGTCCCCTGGGCATGGCCATTGGGCAAGGGGGCATGACTCCTGTCTTTACTAAGACAGGAGTCATTTAAATGGCGTCTGGGCGTCGAAAAAAATGGCGCAAATCGGGTTGAGGCGATTTTTTTGCCTCAACCTGACTTGCCCCATTTTAAGACGCCCTAACGCCATTTTCCCCCTACGCCGGCGCTGCCTGGTCTACGTGGTTTTTTTCCACGCACACCAGGCAGCGCCGGTCTGCTAGCACCGGCTAACGCCATTCCATAAATACGGCGCCCGCATGGCGCTTCAGAATGGCGTTAGACGGCGCTAAATTTTTTGACGCTAAACTGCGTTAGCGCAGTTTAGCGTCAAAAAGTATAAATATGGGCCTTAGTGTCATTTTTATGATGCTGATGTGACCTTTTCCCCACGCTATTTTTACAAAGTGGCGCAATGTTTTCGTTGTGCCACTTTGTAACCCTTTGCGTGACATTATGCGTGCGCCTGACATAATGTATGCAAAGGGGGCATTCCCCCATTAGGGGGCCCCAACAAATGGTGCAAAGAAATCTGACAGATTTCTTTGCGTCATTTTTTTCTGCCCTTTTAACGCATGCTCAGAGCAGGAGTTAAAAGGGGACACACCATTGTTTATCATGGGGCCCTATGCACTGTTCAGGGTTAGCACCAAACCTTTGGCGCTAACCCTGAACAATACAGCAATAGTGTCAGAAATTCTGATGCTATTTCCCTCTACCCTGTGCCATGGTGCACCATATTTTAAATACAGCACACACGTAGTGGGGGTAGGGAAGCGCAAGGGGTCGCAAGAAAGTGGTGCTATATGTAATGTAATGCCAGTTTTCATGAATCTGGCCCTAAATTCTGAGCACACGGAGGCCTCAGACACACAATGCTGTGAGCACACGCGCTAAGGAGATTGCATCTACCATGAAACACCCATGCATTTTTAGGTCAAAGAATGCCCTGTCAAAAAGCTTTCTCAGAAGTATAATGATGAGTGTGGTATGGCTGTGTTCAGGAATTCAGGGTTATGGGATCACATGGCTTTAAGTGTTTTCCATCTTATATCTGTAACTTGCAAGTTGCCTATCATTTACAATGCATAATAAAGCATTGTATTGATTTGTATAAAAAGGCCTGCCTGCAAACACGCATTTGAGAAAAACCACAAAGGTAGCTTGATCAGGACTGAGGTGCAGTCCATAGTGTTTTTCTCCCTGTTGTGATAGTAAATACTGTCTTTGGATTGGCAAGAAGAGTCTGCATGATTATTTGAGTTGGTAGCGTTTGTCTATCCCTAATAATGGTATGCTATTCCATAACCATCAAGCAAAAACATATATAAACTGGTAACCTACTTAAATATTCTCTTCCAAATATAGACTATGATTTATTATTATTTTCAAAATGTGAGTTTTAAAGTTTATGGTATAAGTACCTGGCGGTATGCTTGACTTGGCCCTCTCTGCAATGTCACCCCAAATAATTTGGCTTCAGGCTCCTATTTTTGCTGAATCTGTTTTTGTTCTACTTATAACTCTGTGCACATTACCACTGCTAATCAGTGCTAAAGCGTTTGTGATCAATCCCCCAAACATGACAAAATTAGCTTACAGCTGATGGCATTTGTAATCTTCTTATAAGAGCCTGGTAAAGTTGTGTACCATATAACTAGGGCCTGCAAAGTAAATGCTACTAGTCGGTGTGCAGCATGTATTTTGCCTCCCACTTAAGTGATCCTTTAAAATATGTCGCAGGTTTGTCATTGCAGCCTGAATACAGCTTTAAACTGCCAATTCAACTTGGCACGATAACACCTTGCCAAACCTTAAACTCCCTTTTTATTACTTACATCACCCCTATGTTAGGCCATGGGCAGGCCAGAGGACAGGGTGCCTTGTAATTAAAAGATTGGACATAAACTTTTCAGTTTTACATCCTAGCAGTGAAAAACTCACAAATTTATTTTTTTTACAACTGTGAGGCCTGCTTCTCCCGTATGACAACATTGGGTTGCCTATTACATTCAATAGGTGCTAATGTTTGACTGGGGACAGGCAGGAAATTAATGTTTAGTGTCTGGGAAATTAAAATTTAAAACCCTCTTTAATGGTAAAATCAGAATTCCTGTTGCAATTTTGAAAATGCCTTGTTTAGAAAGTTGGCATTTTCCTGCTCTATTTGGTGCCTGCAGTCTCTCCCTGGGTCACATGACTGGGTATAGTTGCAGTTGGTCTTTGTATATTTCTCCAGGACACCCACACAATAGAGGGATTAGATGTGCCTGGATGGTCCCTAACAGTTCTCAGGAATCCCCAAGGTGCCTCCTGAGTTATCTGTCAGCATCCCCAGGGATTATGGTTAAATCATATCTCTGTTCTTGGTTAAACCCTCATCTTTCTAAGTAAACATAGGGGCATATTTATACTCTGTTTACGCCGAATGTGCATCAAAAATGTTGACGCACATCCGGCACAAACCATGCACCATATTTAAACTTTGACGCCCGAGCCCGCGGATGTCAAAATTCCTCTGTGTGAGTAATTTTTTGGATGCAGGAAACTGCCTTGCGTTAATGACATGCAAGGTAGGCATTCCCACCTAAAAAATGACTTTAAGGCATGTGCACCTTATTTATACTCCTGCGTCATTTTGACGCACATGAGAGGGCGGGCCTTAAAAAACGGCGCACAGCCTGATGTGCGCCATTTTTTAATGTCTGGGTCAGGGCAGGCGTTAAGGGACCTGTGGGCTCACTTCCATGGTCTCTGACCATGGAAGGAGCCCAGAGGTGCCCTTCCCTGCCCCCAGGGACACCCCCTACCTCCCTCGCCCACCCCTGGAGGACACCCATGGATGGGGGACCCTTCCCAGGTAAGTACAGGTAAGTTGAGGTAAGTATTTATTTTTGTGGCATGGGGGGCATAATTTGGGCCCCCCTATATGCCACTGTGCCCAATAACCATGCCTAGGGAACAGAAGTCCCCTGGGCATGGCCATTGGGCAAGGGGGCATGTCTTTGCTAAGACAGGAGTCATTTCAATGGGGTTGTGCGTCATAAAATGGCGCAAGTCCGGTTTGAGGCATGATTTTTGCCTCAAACCTGACATGCACCATTTTTTGACGCACAACCCCCATTTTCCCCTACGCCTGGTTTGAGTAATTTATTTTTACTCTGACCAGTCTGCAGCGCCGGATAACATCATTCCTTAAATATGGAGCCCGCATGGCGCATAGGAATGGCGTTAGCTGGCGGTAAAATTTTGGCGCAAACCAGCGCCAGTGCTGGTTTGCGTCAAAAAGTACAAATATGGGCAATAATGTGCTGTGTTACATAATTGGTTTTATCAAAGATAGTTTTACCAATGCTTGTTTGCTAATGTGAGCAGGTGTAGACATGTGCTTCTAATTGGGTGTGGTGACTCATCCATATGTGGAAACTCAACTGCTTCCTGATTGGCTATAAATAGCAGAGTGAAGCATGCCTCCCTGCTTGGCTTTGTTTTGCTTCCTCATCTCAGCATCTGCTTTGGCAGTCTAGCCCCTGCTGTCATCCTCGTATTCAGGACTTTTGAGGCAATTATTTTCTTTGTTCCTGTACCAGCTGACACCAGGCATTCCTACAGCACTCCGGAAAAGACTGCTGCTAAGTGACTAGTATTCTCCAGGGAGCTTGTTCTTTGAGCGCTGCGCTTTCCTAGAACAGCTGGTGTATTTCAGACCTCGTATTTTGGCAGAGTGTTGATTGTTCTACATTATTATTGTAGTTACTTGCCTAAATGTGCTACAGGAAATCTGCTTGAGCTCAAGTACTACAAAAAGTGAAAGTGCAATTTTAAAAGAGCATTTACGTGAATTTTCTTTCTTTAATAGCATAACTCTTGGATTTAAATTATGTCATTCATGCCTGTGTTTCAGGTTTGAGGAATTTGCTTTTGAAGGGTTTTTCACACACACAGTGAAACCAAACCAAACTGTGCCACCCTAATTGTTTAAACCCAGAGTGGCTATTTGTATTTCTTGCATTGTTTTTGTTCCTTTTAGTTTAGCCATATGCATGCAGGAAAGTTATATGTGATATAATTAATGTCCTTTTTTGTCTTTCTTGTGCATGATAAGTGCAACCACAGTTCTAATTGCATTGTGCAACAGTGAATCTCTGTGAAGCCAGCCCTAGTGTCACAGTACTCATTGTAATGGTACTCAGTTTGGGTTTTTGGTAATGCAGTGTTAGTAATTGTGCTAACAGTTATTATTATCCAAGAAAAGTGCTGGAGCATCTTGGTGTTCTTCTGCCACACCCGTGCCCATATCAGAAAGAGAGATTCAGTTTCAAGGAAGTTGAGTGCATTAACTGTACTATCACTCTGTCAACAACGCCCCCCCCTAACATACAGGGTGCCTGGCTGGACCGGCAAGACGTGGCAGTGTTTTGTCTCTTTCTCTTCCACTCCCCCTTTCCTTTTGGGACACCTGCTGGGGTTTCTGTGTCCACCAGGAAGTGCCGAGATGTGTTCCTTCCAGGAGGTCGGGGGCATACCATCGCCCCTGCAGACATCCTGCTTTTCAGGTGAGTGGCCCCGTCTCGACAACAGTCAGGATGGGAGGGCAGAGCTGAGCACAGCCCCACTTGCAAATCAATAGACTGTGCCCTACCTTCACACAAAGAACTTTACAGGAGTCCATTTTGCCTGCAGTCAGGCTGGAGGCAGGGATGTGGAGGCAGGAAGTTCCAAACACTTCAAAGAAAAACTCTATAAACTTCTCCTTACTTCAAAATAGGCACCATGGTACAAAAATAGATCCCTCAGACACACTCTTCATTTCACTTTCTGGACCTTAGGGTGGACCCTCGGAGGACCGCCTTCTGCTTTGTACTTCAGAAAACTGCTTTTGCTGCACCTGGAATGACATTATTCTGCAGAACAATGTTGAGAAATGGCTTGTAATGCAAATGTGCTTTAAATAAGCTGAACCCTCTGAGCATCAGAAGCCTGGGATTAGTCATAAACAAGTGTTCATGTTGTCAACAGTGAATCATCACCGAGTGTGATCAAGCAGATGCCTGATCACATAATACGTTGATTAGAGTCATCCTGGAGCACCTGTGAGAAGGAAGGAGAAGGCAGAAAGTGTACAACATGTAAACATGATAACAAAAAACTACTTGGAACGTTATTGAGCAAGAAGGTTCTTGAATGGACAGTTGCCAGTGTTTTGTTCATTAAATTCTATGCCACATACATGTGGGTGGGTTGCAAGATAGACCTTGGATCACAGTGCTAAGTCACATGGCTGCTCTTCCCACTGATGTGCATCAGGGCAAAGTTGGACTTATCTCTGTGCTGGTCTCTGCGCAGTGACAAGAAGCAAGTCTTTGCAGTATCGAACTAAACAGGCTGTATTGTGTTGTATTCATTTTGGATTTCCCTCCCATTCGTAATGCATATATGAATATTATTTGCCTATTTGTTTCATAATAACAATGCATGCTGAAACAAACCTCTAATCAAGGTTTTGCTTGGTTCCTTGAGTTGGGAGCTATTAGGTCATGCTTCTGTCCAAAGGACCTAGTGTCTGAATTTTGAAATTCCAACTATTATCACTGTTATGGGTCATTTTTGTAGTATGAGGCACATGCTGGATTTCCTTTTCCTGACATATATAACCTTTGACCTGAAGATTACTGCCTATCACCCGTTAAAGGCAGACCTCATTTAGACAATGGTGGGTCAGAAGCACCACTCCAAATCAGTGGTACTCTCACCCTGTTAATCCTGTGACTCCCCCTCTTTATTTTGAGGCAGAGGAACTACTATATATATATATATATATATATATACAGGAAAGCCTCTAATGGCTGTATCGGTATATGCATTTTAGCTGGAACATGGTACCCACTTGAGAACCCTCTAGTGATTTGAAGGGAGATGCAAAAATGGTTGGTCTCTTTACATCAGATTGATATCTACCAAGCAGGTGAGGTTCTCCCAATAGGGCTTACTCTCCTGCGTCTGGAGCTCATCTCACCATATTTGTGAATTAATGATGGTATCTTTCTCATATTTGGGAGAACCTTCTATCAAGACTGGAGGTGCATTACTCCTTGTGTCAGGGATTGCAGCCTTAATCTGGGAAGCATGGATCATGTGCCAGTGTGTAGGAAAAGGCAAATGAACAACTGAAATGGCCACCTTCCTGGCAGTAGAAAAGGAGCCACAAAATAAGCTGTAAATGAGACCCCAAGATTGTCAAATGTTTTGTAGATAACTTCCTATGGCAATCTGCAAAGCAGATATAATTGACTTGCAACAAGTGTTGGTTTGGCTATTTTCTGGATGGTGCACATACTGTGGAGTAAGTCTGTAATGGTGGAAACTTCAGAAGCTGAAATCTTAGCTGGCAACATCTGGGGAAGAAATTCATAGGAGTAATAAAACAGAGTTCTACCCAGTGATGGATACAAATAGTTATTATATATAAATTAAGGGAGTACAAACCATTGATATAAAGCATTTTGCCAGTCCAACAAATATTGCCTAACCTATTGCTATATGGATTGATTTAGTCTCTCAGTTTGCCCATTAGTCCAGGGGGTTAGCTGGTAGATATGAAACAATTTGTCCCTTTGGTTTTCATCAGTTCTGTGCAAAAAAGAGCAATGACAAGTCATGCCCTACTTTCTTCTGTTATCAATCTCTGGTAGTCCATGTAATATTCCAGGCAGTTTTATTCTTGGTGGTAGTTTTCTTTAGCAGAATGAAATTCCCCATTTCTTTTAAATAATCCACCCCTATGAATAATGTACTTGTTCATTGGAATGAGGCAATACACTAATGAAGTCTGTTGAGATCATATTCCAGCTTGTAACAAACTGGCTGTCAGTATATGAGAGCTTTTGGCTTGCACACAGATAGTGCATCTCTTGATGAACTTATGCACCAATGTTTCTACATGAGGCAGCCAAAAGTATCCACTGAGCAGTTCAAACATCTTTCTTTGTCCTATGAGCCCTGCTGAGGAAGAATCATTACTGCACTTAGGGACAGATGTATCAAGCTCCCGGTTTGCATTTCTTAAATAGCGAATTTTATGAAATCGCTAGTTTAGAAATGCAAAATGGGATGTATGAAAATTGCGAGTCGGTAATAGCGATTTCTTAAAATTCACAATCGTTATTTGCGAGTTGCAAATACCAAATTGCAAAAAATAGTGAATCAGTATTTTCAAATCGCAAATTGCAAAAACGGCAACCCGGAACAGCCCAATGACATCACAACCAGGAAGTGAGTCAGCCCATGCTGTTTTCAGAAGCCCCACCCACAGGAGCAGGCAGGGAGACCCAGCCAAGCACCAGGGAGGCAGCCTTGAGAGCCAGCCTGGACCAAACAGGATCATGGCTACTGATGGGAATGTGAAGGAGAAAAGAGACAGGAAGCGCAAGCCCAAATTCAGTGGGCAGGAATTGGAGGTGCTCACTAAGGAGGTGGTCAGGATCCACAACAAACTCTGGGAAAAACTCAGTAGAGGCATCTGAAAGTGAGAAGAGGAAACTGTGGCCTGACATCCAGACCAAAATATGCACAGTGGGTGTTGTGCAGCGCTCTGTCAAGGAGATACGCAAGCGCTGGTACGAATTGTGTTCAAGTGCCAAAGAGAGGGTAGCCAGCAGGCTGAAGGAGGCAAGGAGCACCAGAGGTGGACCACCCACCCAGACAGCAATGGAAGACATGGTGGAGTCGACACTGCTTCCTGAAGCTATCAGCGGTGTCACTGACATTAACACCTCAGGCACACCCAGTACCAGCAAAGGTAAGGGCAGTAATGATGTGTTTCTATATATGTGCATGTACAAATGCCCCTTAGAATATAGCTATTGGCACTATGCAGTGTGATAAGTAGTCCATGCCACCTCTTACATACAACACAACAAAGCCTTATGGGATGGGTAGTCCACGCCCCTAAAGTGCAAATACCACATGAATAGCGAGATAGTGTTAAGCCAAATAGAGAAACAACACAAAAGACTCTCAGTGATACTATGCCAGTGTACATTTAATACTATAACGCAACTATTTGAGTACTATTCTAAAATGACATGCTGCACATTGTTGTTGCAGATGTTCTGGGCCCTGACGCAACAGAAGGTGGAAATGTGGGGGATAGCGAAACTCAGCCGCAGTCCGACTCAAACACCAGTGAGTCCTTTATACATGCACCAATTAGACGCAGAGCAAGAGTGCTACCTCTCCCTGAGTATAACCTGGACTCTGATGAAATGCCGGATCAAGAACCCACACCCTCTTCAGACGCTAGAAGCACAGACAGACAGCAGTCCCTGCACCAGCGTCAGTCCACTCCCCTCAGGAGGTGTCGCAAAGCAGGCAGACAGTGCACAGAGGAAGGTGAGGGCCCATCACTCTCTGCCAGCCTTCAGGCTTCCATGCTGAAAGTGCAGCGCCTGCAATGTAAACACATGAGGTCAATGCACAGGCAGTTGGTGTCAATCAATCATAACATGGGCGCAATGCACAGCCAGTTTGAGTCTCACAATGACAACATGGGAGCAATGCACCAGCAGTTCGAGTTACTCAATGAAAACATGGGAGTAATGTACAAGCAGTTCGATCTCTTAATGAAAACAGGTGCAAGCTGCATGAGGGACAGCAAACAGCAGCAGAAAACGCGAAGGAGATGACATGAGAGATTAGGGAACTCTGCACTGTGATGCAGCTGTAGCATGTCAGCCACCATAGGCGCGATCACCAATTGATGGGCAGGTTGGATGGGGTCTGCAGATCTGGTAATCGGCTCACTACCACAACTGCCTTGGTATCACGACATACTGTGGACCTACAAGTGGAGATGGCACATCGCAGTCAGGACATTGCACATGGTTTGGTGCAAATAACCAATGTTTTGGAGACAATGCAGACAGCACGGAGTGCTACAAACAGCGAACTTGGTGGTGGGGATAGTGAGGAGCTCTCTAGCCTCAGCAGTCTTACAGCCCCTATGATGGATCCTAGGTGTCGCCGTACCAGACACAGTACTGTCTTTGAACCTGCTACAAGAGGTGCCACCGAGGCCACTGAGCACTCAAGTGGAGTGCGTGGACGTAGGAAGTAATGTTGAGGGGTACAAGGGGCTTGCATAACATGTAGCAAAGCAGTAATGCCATGATGCTAATAGTGTGACACTGTTACTCACACCCCTTTGTGTATGGTGCATAGCTATATCTTAATCACGCATATATTACCTGAAGTCAAGGCAATAAAGATGCTACCTACAGCAATACATAAAATAAACGTGGTATTGTCATTAATTACATCAGAAATAGTTGCACGCGATGTCCGGACGTCTTTGTCTGCCCTCTGCTGCACTGCTTCTGTACGCTGGGTGAACGGGTGGCAAGGGATCACCATCTTCATCTGAGTCCGGCTCAGTGGGTTCCACAGGTATGCCCCTAGTTGTTGAAATGTTGGGCACAAGTAGCCACGATTTTGCATGTTGTTTCAGGGCTGTATTGTAGTGCACCACCACTCTTGTGTAGGGATCTAAAGCGGCTCTTCCGCAGGCCAAAGGTCCTCTCTACAACGCTGCCGGTTGTCCTGTGAGCAGCATTATACCTCCTTTCAGCTGGCATTGCAGGATGCAGATACGGCATCAGTATGAATGACCGCACGGCATAGGCACTGTCTCCTAGAATGACAGTAGAGTAAAATGAGTAATTGTTATCTGTGACATCACATATACATCAAGGTGACGTTATCAGCTATAACATTACCAAGTAGGTATCCTTCGCCAAACTGTTAGGGTTTGTGCACAGCAAAGAGCATGTCCCCTCTCACTGCACTAGTGGGTTCTGTAATAGCTCCCTTTTAAACTTACTATTCAAACCCTTTCTTGTTATCTCACCTTCCCCCCCCCCTTAGGCTTCTGTGTATGTTGTTTAATGTGCTGTTTTGTTTACACATTGGGCCTTGCTTTTACCAATGCTTCTTTAAAACACTCCTCCCTAGGCCATGTGTTAATTCAACTCATTTGCATAATAACTGAAACTCTGCACACCTTTCAAGAACATGTGCAGCATGTGAGGACCACACCCAGCCCTTCAAACCACACCCAGCTCTGCTCACCTTTCAAGAACATGTGCAGCATGTGAGGACCACACCCAGTGCTTCAAACCACACCCAGCTCTTCGAACCACACCCAGCCCTGTCTATAAAAGGCAGCCCCCGAGCCTCACCCAGTGCTTGTGCTCGTCTACCTCCCGCTTACCTGAGAACAGATCCCTCGCGCTGGCACTCCTGCTCTCTACAGACTTTCATTGGCTTCAATGGGCGCAGCTGCTGGCTCTTCCTTCTTCTGGTTTCCGGTTCCTCCTTGCCTCAGCCTCTCTCCTACAAACAACCTGCAAAAGAGAAAGAAGACAAGGTTAGACTGATCAGTATCTCTTGCCAGCAACAAGTAAGTGCAAAACTTTTTATTACCTGAAGGAACTTTGACAACAATTTCTGGATTCGTGTGTGGACGGTTTGAAGCAAGATACCTTCCACGAACATTGTGATTCAGGCTCTTTGTTGCAAGAATACCTTGCGGAGCTTTGTGAAACAAACATTGTTTTTTTTGATGGAACTTTTAAGAATCGAACAGTGGAAACCATTAACAGCAAGGCAAACAGTAAATCAAGGACTTGCACAAATTACATGCTGTATTTTGATGTAAAAGTACAGTATTTGTTTTCTAAAAGATTCTGGAGATATGGGAAAAGTGAGTCTGCTATTGGGAATTTAGGCTTTAGTTATATTAAGATGAATGTTTGATATTGGTAATTCTGATAACGGTATTTGTTTAATGTTTTAGAAGCTTTACAGTAATAGAAAGCACATCCCAGAGCAGTAACACATTCCAAACCTGGAAACTAGAGACCAGGATCCAAGAGGTACTTTTAGAAGAGAATTTCTAATAAATAAAGGGATAGTCAGGAACCCATTTAGGAATAGGTTGCACTTATCTGTTCTTTGTTTATGTTTCATTAGGCACCAGTTTCTACAGAAGTCAGAAAGGGACGCAGATTTGTGCAGCACTTCAACAGTGGAAACGCAAGAACGGTGTTGTCTCTTTTTTATTTTATCCACTTCCCCCCTACCCTTGAGCTTCTGTTCTTAGTGCACTGTGTTAAAAACTAGTGTGCTGGAACAAGCAGTTTCAGGGTGGGGTCGGATTGTCTTCAACCTCCATCAGAACTGAACAAGAACTCAGGTGAGCTGGGCTTTGACAGAAGCACAAGCCTTAAAAAATTTCAGTTCTGGTGGACGATGAATACCGGGGAAGAAATAGAGGGCATTGACGTCACGGATATGGCGCAGGCCCTAAAAAAGGACTCGGCTCATAATGAATCAGTGTCTGGCATCTTGCAACAAATGCAAGAGGAAATAGAGAGATTAAAGATGGAGAATACCTCTTTAAAACAGGATTTAAGCAGGTATAAATGTAGGGGATCTCAGTGGAACGCAGCTTTTACGCCTTTGTTTAAAACCTCCTCAGAGACAGGGGCGCCATCAAAACATACAACTTTGCCTCCCCCAGTTGAGGTTACTGTTAATGTTCCTAATGCTGTGCCCTTAGCAGCACCTGAACGTTTTCATGGAGATAGTAACAAATTCCATGTTTTTATCCATCAATGTCAATTACACTTCGTTTGTAAGCCACAACAGTTCCCTACTGATGCTACGAAAGTGGCATTCGTCTTGTCTTATTTGGGTGGCACAGCAGCCAATTGGTCAATTCCTTTCGTGGATAGAGATGATCCCATCCTCCATAATTGGAATCAATTTAAACGTACCATGACCAGCCTTTTTGCAAAACACACTTTCATGCAGGCAAGTGATAATGAGCTTTTAAATCTTAAACAAGGTAACAAGGATTTATTGACCTATCTCACTAGTTTTAATCGTTTACTCACCGAGACACAGTGGCCAGAAGGAAAGCGTGTCTCCCTTTTTTATAAAGGTTTGAGAGACGAGTTAAAAGACGCGCTGGCTCATATCGTTGATTTGCCAGAAGACTATTCGGACTTTGTAGATTTAGTTGTGAAATTAGAACATAGACTAGGAGAAAGAAAGGGAGATAAATACAAACTGGAATCACGGTTAACTTTTATTAAACACGAGAAGAAAGACACAGATAATAAACTCCCTGAACCCGAGCCTATGCAAATAGGGACACTCAGAGGTCCACTCACATCAGAGGAAAAAGAAAGAAGGAGAAAACTTCAATTATGTTTATATTGTGGCAGGGCAGGTCACTTTGCCAGAGAATGTCCAGTAAAGCTTAAAACTCCACGAAAGGGTGCTGTTTCCTCCACCTCCTCAACTGAATCGGGAAACGATTAAGCTCGACAAGGGGAGAGGTTACTTGTTCGAGAAAACATCTTAATCACACCTCTAATGTTGCAGCCTTCATGGTACCGCACATACCTAGACATTTCATAATTCAGGTCGTTTTAATTGTTACTACCCAAGTGAGGCATTCTCTCCCTGTCCTACTGGACTCAGGCGCGACAGGAAATTTTGTGGATAATAAGTTAGCTGAAAACTTAGGACTTCCTATGTGCCTAAAGCCTTGTCCAGAACCAGTATGTGCAGTGGATGGGTCAGAATTGACCTCTGGATTAATCACAAAACAAGTCAAGTATCATGGCTGAGCTTAACCTGTACTTATCATATATCTCCTCCTCTGTCTGGTCAAAAAGGGTAATGCACATTCTAAAAATGCGCTCTTGTCTCCTCCTCCCTCTCCTCAAACCTGCCAGATCCTCATCCTCCTCACTATCACGTAGAGTGCAGCCATTATGGAAAAGAGGCTGAGCCATTCTGGGCCTCTTTATATAGGTTGCTCCTGTTTACCACCTAATTTCACTTCGTGGTAAATTGCACTTGCAAAAGGCCATTTTGCTAATATTCGTTATTTGCGAGATGGAATTTCCGAATCACATTATGCAATTCGCAAATTCAGAACGCATTTTACGAATCGCAGAATGCGAATCGCAAAATCAGGTTGCTATTTGCGATACGCAGAATGCGACCTGCAAATTCTTGTCACAGTTGCATGGAATAGCTTATATTTGCACTGCGAATGCCTTTCATACATTGCAAAAGATGATTTTGCATTCGCAGACGGTGAAATTTACCGATTCGCACCATTTGCGAATGCAAAATCCTTTGATACATCTCGCCCTTAACTACTTTCTGTTGTATCTCTTCTCCTGATAGGAACAGTCTGTCTGTCTCCTCCATAAAACATGTTTCTCTTGCAGGATCTTATGTTTGGGTCTTTTTGTATCTGCTGCAGAAAATCATTTACTTGCTGTTTCCTTTTCACAGTCTCAAGAAATTTTGAGAATTCTTTGGCTCATTTGTTTTTCGCTGCTATTAATCCAAGGTGGGCTGGTACTTGACTCAACTTTGATGTGAAAGTGCATCTCCTTTTCCAGACTTATTGTGTGATCAAAGGGTGAGTGAATAGTTAAACCATAAGAAAAAGAGAGTATGTTGAGCATGTCAGGCATTGGCATACTACATTGAGGTGAGGAATTGTACCTTTTTATGGTCTGTCTATAATATAGGCTGATGAAGGACTCCTTTCATGTATTGTCTCCAAAGTGCAACTGCTGCATTTACAGCTGTCAGAAATGGGGTCTTTGGTTGGCAGTCAGGTTACCCCCTGTCCAAGCAAGGACCCTCACTCTAGTCAAGGTAAAAGAGAATCACCCTCAGCTAACCCCCCCTTGGTAGCTCGGCACAAGCAGGCAGGCTTAACTTCAGGGTGCTAGGTGTAAAGTATTTGTACTAGCACACACAGTAACAATGAAAACACTACAATATGACACAGAAAAGGTTTAGAAAAATAGAAAATATTTCTCTAAATAAAACAAGACCAAAACGACAAAATTCCAACATACACAAGTCAAGGTATTAATTAAAATGCAAAAGAGTCTTCATGTTCTTTTGAACACAGCACTAGCGCTCTTAGGGCCACATGTACGAAAGCTTTTTCCCATAGACACAGAATGGATAAAGTCCTTTGGTACATCTGGCCCTTAGTGTGAAAATGTACCTGGGTTGCGTCAAAATAACCTGCACGGGCAAGTGTGCATCGAAAAAGGTAATCGGTGCGTCGATTTCTCACCCACAAGCGAGGCCACGCATTGTTTCTCCTTCTCCGGTCCGATCAACGTGCGTCGTTTCTTTCCCCGCAGGAGAGAGATGCATCGATCTGGACAAAACACCTCGGGTCCAGGC
Organism: Pleurodeles waltl; assembly: GCF_031143425.1. Classification (NCBI taxonomy): domain Eukaryota; kingdom Metazoa; phylum Chordata; class Amphibia; order Caudata; family Salamandridae; genus Pleurodeles; species Pleurodeles waltl. The sequence continues at coordinate 899,280,776 of NC_090445.1, forward strand.
AGGCTTGCGTTGTTTTTCTGCACCCAGTGATGCTGCATCGTTGCAGCCTACGTCAGCGATGCTGAGTATCATTTCTCCACCCGCGTGTGTTGATTTCACAGCCGCGCTGCAAGCGCTGTGTCGATTTCAGCCGCAGAGCCAGCGGCGCAATGTTTCTTCAGCCGCTCTCGAAGGTTGCGTCGGAAATTTTCCCGCACGCCGATCTGTGCGTGGATTTCCAACCTTGGCCCACCAGCTTCACCTGTCAATTCCCCAGGAACGGGATAGGGCACTAGTTGGCAGGGCAGGAGTCACTACAGAGGCTACAGGTGCTGGCAGAGAGAAATCTTTGCTGTCCCTGAGACTTCAACAACAGGAGGCAAGCTCAGTTTCAAGCCCTTGGAAAGTTTTTCACAAGCAGGAAGGCACACAAAGTCCAGTCTTTGTCCCCTTCCACAGGCAGAATAAGCAACTGCAGGATAGCTCCACAAAGCACAGTCACAGGCAGGGCAGCTCTTCTTCCTCAGCTATTCAGCTCTTCTCCAGGCAGAGGTTCCTCTTGGTTTCCAGAAGTGATCTAAAGTCTGTGGTTTTGGGTCCCCTTATTATGCCCATTTTGCCTTTTGAAGTAGGCTTACTTCAAAGAAAAGTCTCTCTTGTTTGTGAAATCCTGCCTTGCCCAGGCCAGGCCCCAGACACACACCAGGGGGTTAAAGACTGCATTGTGTGAGGGCAGGCACAGCCCTTTCAGGTGTGAGTGACCTCTCCTCCCCTCCCTCCTAGCACAGATGGCTCATCAGGATATGCAGGCTACACCCCAGCTCGCTTTGTGTCACTGTCTAGAGAGAGGTGCAAACAGCCCAACTGTCAAACTGACCCAGACAGGCAATCCACCCATAGGCAGAGTCACAAGATGGTTTAAGCAAGAAAATGCTCACTTTCTAAAAGTGGCATTTTCAAACACACAATCTTAAAATCAACTTTACTAAAAGGTGTATTTTTAAATTGTGAGCTCAGAGACCCCAAACTTCACATGTCTATCCACTCCCAAAGGGAACCTACACTTTAATCATTTTTAAAGGTAGCCCCCATGTTAACCTATGAGAGGGATATGCCTTGCAGCAGTGAAAACTGAATTTAGCAGTATTTCACTGTTAGGACATATAAAACACATTAGTATATGTCCTACCTTAAACATACACTGCACCCTGCCCATGGGACTACCTAGGGCCTACCTTAAGGGTGTCTTACATGTAAGAAAAGGGAAGGTTTAGCCCTGGCAAGTGGGTGCACTTGCCTAGCCGAATTGGCAGTTTAAAACTTCACACACAGACACTGCGGTGGCAGGTCTGAGACATGATTACAGGGCTACTCATGTGGGTGGCACAACCAGTGTTGCAGGCCCACAAGTAGCATTTGATTTACAGGCCCTGGGCACCTCTAGTGCACTTTACTAGGGACTTATTAGTAAATCAAATATGCCATTCATGGATAAACCAATCAACAATACAATTTACACACAGAGCATATGCACTTTAGCACTAGTTAGCAGTGGTAAAGTGCTCAGAGTTCAAAAGCCAACAAAAACAGGTCATAAGAAATAAGAGGAAGGAGGCAAAAAGATTGGGCATGACCCTGCAAAAAGGTCAGTTTCCAACAACAGCCAATAATCCTCTATAGCCCAGCATGGTGTATATTATTTTCTGCTTCAGTGAGGGTACATGAGAAATATGCCGTTGGATGTGGGGCTTGGTTCTTGGAATGTTGCAAAAGTACTGCTCCAATTGCAAAGGAGAATGTGTCAGTTTCAGCTACAACTGGTAAATTCACCAGAGAATGTCTGAAGATGGTAACTGATATGAATGCTCTCTTTAGTTTATGAAAACTCTGCCCTTTGTCCTCTGAAGCATAAAGCTGAGCCTTTTCTTAGTAAGTTTATTCATGGGTTGAATAGTAGAGCAACAGTTTTTTTGTGAATTGCCAAATTTGATCAATCATTGTACTTTTTTCCTGTTCAGGTAGAGGCCAACTAAGACACTGTCTTGACTTTTGTTAGAAGCCTTACTAATGCCTCATCTGGAGATTATACATTCTAGAAAGGATATTATGGCTACTTAGAACAAACTTTCCTCTATCTTGACATATACTGAATGTTTTTCAGGTTAACATAGAATTTCTTAAATGTGAGACTGATGTTGTTCCAGGGTTTCTAATTATGTCAGGATATCATCGCTAAATACAATCATGTGCATATACAGTAGATGTCAGAAAATATCATAAACATGATGCTGAAATGTTGTTGGCTATTTTAAAGACCAAATGGCATCACTAAATATTTTGAATGGCCATATACTTTGTCACACCATCTTGTACTCACCCACTTCTCGTATACTAACTATATTGGATGCATCTTGCAGAACAAGTTTGGTGAAAACGTTAGTGAAGTCGACCTGGTCCAGAAGAAATTATACTAATGAAAGGAGACACAAGTTGCTGATAATAATATAATATATATATATTTGTAAACAAAGTATCGTCTATACCCCCACTTCACTTTGGTTACAAAACAATGGGGACAGCATCCGGGGACAGAAAATGCTCAACAAAGCCATTCTCCAAATTTTCTATTAAGTATTCTTTCAGTATGTCATTCGTCTTGACCCATTAGGGGTTTATTTTTCCAAGAGGAGTGGGTTCTCCTAGCAATAATTTGATGAAACAAATATATTAGAGTGTATCTCTGGCTTTCTTGCTGAAGACACCCCTAAAGCCTCTGTACAGTTTTGTAATCAAAGTATCTTCTTCATCCTGTCTTTGATTCTAAAATCTGTCTTTTCAGAACAAAACAAGATGTAGCCTAAATCTCGTTTTTGTGTTGAACTTGAACGTAATGTTCAATACAGTATTTTGAAAATTGAATGGATGTTAATGGATGGACTCTCCCAGTCTATGTGAGGAGTGTGATGTCAAATCCAGGTCACTCCCAGGTCTCCCGGAAATGTTGAGGTTCAATAATCTTAGTAGTTCATAGTAATAGTACAACCAAGACTCATGCTTAATAAATTTGGTAAGGGTTGGCTCGGTGATTAACCCTTTGCAGGGTTCCTTATTCAAGATGGATGATTCTCAATCTTATGCCTATGAAACAACCCCAAACAATATGACCTGTTTAGTCCCTATGCCTCTACAACTTTTTCCTGCCTTTTAAAGTTCTTAGATGCTTTGGAAAGTGAAGTGCAATGTTTCCAACACATTTTTCACTAAGATCGCCACCCAATTTTTGTTTGATCTTAAATTTTTCCTTTGTTTAAGACTCCTAGATTGTAATCCTCAAATTTATTACTGGATGCTTGTCTATTCTGCCTTGTTTTCAGACTTGTGTAGTCCCCAGCCTTTACATAATCCTGCACTCTTTCATCCTTCCTTCTTTCTGTTGGTTATTGTATGTTTATGCCTTTTAGTGCTTACAGATAAATACCTTGAATGGTGAGCAGAGAAGAATCACCCATTCCTATATCAAACAAAGTTATATAAAGAGGCAAAATCTTTCTGTCTGGCCTTTGACAGCCAAACATGATGACTATTGAAATACCTCCTGCATCAGGACCCATCCCAAAAATTATTGAAACGAGGAGCAGTTGAGCCAATTCCAGGATAATTCATCTTCTTCTACCTGCATATTCAATAAACAGAGGGTAGAACATTTTTACTTACTTAAGTACCATGACCAGAGGTATCCATGGTGTTGACTTAAGGGTGTCAATATTTTTCAGACATCTGCTGGTCTCAGCTCCCACTTGAAACTTTCCGTCTGAACGGGCAAGTATATCCCTAGCTAACATTGACACATGGGCCTAACTTCTACTCTGTGAAGCTAAATTCCTGCACACTGACTCCTAAAGACATCTATTAACTCCTTAACTACTTAAGTATAATTGGGTTCCTATAAAATTAAAAAGAAAATAGTAATGTTGTTATAATACTGTTAATTAACTTTACGACTTTAAGAGAGACAGTAAACTTTTTGTGACTGCCCAAGTCAACGCTGTCACCACCTCAAGCTTCCATACTCTGAAGATGGTGAGCAAGATTTTCAAATAGCTCCCAATTAGCACCTGAATACCATCCTGCACCGCCTCGTCATAAGCAAGCTAGTCTACTGGAACACCCTCTATGGTGGGGCCAGCAAAAATCTCGTCATAGGGCTGTGGACCACACAGAATTTGGCAGCCAGAATCACTATCAACCTTTCATGCCACATTCACATCACACCACTGCTTGAAGAAGCTCCATTGGCTCCCCCTACACAAACGTGCTCAATTAAAATTTCTCACTCACACTTTCACGGTACTAAAATAACATTGGCCCAGCATACCTCAACAATCACATTTTCTTTCACAAACATTCCAGACACCTCTGCTCATCTGGACTCCTACTTGCACACATCCATGCATATGGAAAACAAAATCCAGTCGTCAAGCCTTCTCCTACATTGCTCTTAATGTGCGGAACGACCTACTAAAACACATAAGAGGCCCCTAATCGCTTCTTGAATTCCATAAGCTGACAACCTGACTTTTGGAGTAGTCCCACTAGGCCCTAGGTTTTGCTAGACTCAGACCTCCTCGGTACCAGATACCCTCCTGTGTGATAGCCAACTCAAAAAATCTGCATAACATAATATAACTTAACATAACATAACCTAATGTAACATAACATAACAACATTTGTCCTCGCTTTAGCTTATCACAAAATACTTAATAGTATTAAAATCTTGGTATTTTTGGAATTGTATAAACTTAATGATCTCTATAGATCAATCTTATTTGAACTTTCTAAACTTTTGTTTGACTAGAGAGGCCTAGTAGTCCATTTTATGCCATGATTACACTGCAGTACCTTAAGAAGGTTGTGGCTCACCTGTACTAGGCAGGTAGAAACTTAAGTGTGCAAGGGATGTTAGTACTAATCATCATACGCTTAGGCAGAGCTGCTTTCTTTTGAAGCCCACTCATTGAGCTCTGGGAAACAAAGTTATCCCCACAAGACTAGAACACTGCCGACATGTTGCTTTTAACTTTTTTCTTTTAAATAAACTGAAAAGTTGCAATGCCTCTCTTGCCTTAGTTTGCTATAAAACATGCAACACGAAATATTTTATTGACATCAAGAATGAATTTATGTTTTTTACCCCGAACACTATCAGCATTTGCAAAACCTCTTTTGAGTATATACCTCCTGGGCACTAATAGAATAATTGTTTTGTTTTCATGGAATTGTGAGACACACTCACTGAATCAAAATATAAAAGGATTGTATTCCTCTTCTCTCAGTGGCATTAATAGAAATTGAAAATCTAGGCTGACACATTGGTGGCAAATGTTCTACCAGGATAACAGCTATTCAAGTATTACTTTTCTTAGGAACTGTGTTTGTTTTAATCAATAGCTTCTTAATGCTCTGCCTGTCTTGCGTAGCCTGTGGAGTTATTTATGCTACACTTTGCTGCAATTTACTTCGTTAGCGTTCCAGTCACACAAAATAAGAAGGTGAAAATCCAGCTAAATCTTATGGTTATGTGACTCAAAATTGTGAATAGGTTGAAAGAAGTAAGACAATTGTTTAAAAGCTATAGGAATATGCCTGAAAGTTTAAAGGTGTGAAAAAGAGTTATTGTAATGAGTTTACTCTGCCACGTGGCAGTTCCAGCTAGAACGTAACAGCAGTGTGTTGCCTACAGGCTGCTGTGAATGATCTTTGAAGGTGCTAATTGAAAGGAGGAGGTCGTGTGATAGAATCTCCAGTCTTTGATTATTTGAATATTTTTAAGCAAAATGTGTGAGCAAAGTAGAAACAAACTGCATTCCACTCGTAGCTGGAATATAGTTTGTGCCAGGACGGTGGGACCGGTATTTGGGAGAAAGATAACAAGTACACATAATAAAAAAACATTCTGTCAAATAAGGTATTTATGTTGTATTCTCTGAGGTTTCTGCTCACTGACTTGATGGCATATTTTCGAATGCAATAACTGTAACTTTAAGTAGTCAGCTGTTCCGGAAGTATACAATGCATCAAGTTGACCAGCACCTGCATACAACAATAACAAAATGCTTTAATAGGGTGGCAGCATCTGTGTGGGCATGTAGGGACAGTGTACTTTGTTTGTTTGTGGGACACTTTGCCTTCAGTAAAAAAAGCCTTCAAATGTTGGTGATAAAGTTGACCTTTACAACGGGAAAGTCACTTAATTACCGTTAGTCGTCTTTTACTTCAAGTCTGATGGTTTTGGGGAAGGAGAATTTTAATTTTCACAATTATCACTTTGATATTCTTCTCTGCTCCTCGGAGAGCATAGTTTTGCTGTGCCACTATGCCTCTTAAAAATGAACATGAAAGGGTGGCTATTTTTCTTCATAACGTGAAGAGACGTTCTCATTTAAATGATGCACTGCAATACATATGAATAAAGTGCACAGTTGGATGTAACATTTTAAGCAAGCTACAATTGATCATAGTTTTGAAAGCATGTTGTTATAATGTTTTAAAAGTATTATTATACAGAATCATTCTGTGTTTCATCACAAGCAATAGAATTCATTTCAACTGAAAGTATATTTGTATTTGATTAGCTTGACTAGAGTGAAGGCCTTTTCTGTGCCTAATCTTCAACATGAAGTTTGCTTTTGCATGTTTCTCTACAAGCTTTTCTGCATTATCGCTATTAAGATACTTGTCTTCACATGTTTGGAAAGCTTAACTCTCCTGGTGATTTTGTACATCTATACCATGGTTTCGAGACTATTTTATGCAAGTTTGACTTTGAGTCTGTAACAAAGCCTTTTGAAACTTTGAGATGGTTCCTGAGACTTAGGGGCATATTTATATTCTGTTTGCATCGGATTTCCATCATTTTTTTACACAAATCCGGGACAAACTCCAAATTTATATTTTGGTGCTAGACATGTCTAGCGTCAAAATATTGGAGTTAAAGTCATTTTTTGCCTGCGGAAAACTGTCTTGCATCAATGAGATGCAAGGTAGGCATACCCGGGCAAAAAATGACTTAGGCCCTAGCGCTTTATTTATCCTCCTGTGCAAAAATCACACATGGGGAAAGGGTGGAGGGATCAAAAAATGGTGCAAAGCTTGTTTTGCTCCATTTCTTAATGCCTGGGTCAGGGCAGGCATTAGGGGACATGTGGACCTATTTCCATGGTGGAATACTATGGAATAAGCCCACAGGTGCCCTCCCCAGGCCCCAGGGACACCCCACACACAGCAGAGGGACACTGGAGGATGGGGGACCCCATCCCAGGTACGTATAGGTAAGTACAGGTAAGTATTTTATTTTATTAAGGGCCATTGCTGCCCTGAAATGGGCCCCCCACATGGCACTGGGTGCAATGGCCATGCCCAGGAGGCCCTGGTCCCCTTTGTTGGCCACTGGGGTGGTGGACATGACTCCTGTCTTTTCTAAGACAGGAGTCATGTGGTATGGATGGGTTTGCATCAGAAAATAACTCTAGGCAGGTTAGAGTCATTTTTCTTTTACTCTAACCTGCCTAGAGTCATTTGTTGGTGCAAAACCCCCCTTCTTCCATACCGTTAGCCCCACCAGACTAATGTCATTTTTTTTTAACGCTAGCCTACCCTTTGCACTGGCTTGCACCATTCCATAAATATGGTGCCCAGTTTGTGCACAGAAATGGTAGCAAGCTGGTGCTAAATGTTTTGGTGCAAAACTGTGTTAGTGCAGTTTTGCACCAAAAAGTATAAAACAGGGCCTTAGTGTGTGGCTCACTGAGTTATACTGCAATTGCTCTGAATAATTTGATGCATGTCTGTTTCTTCCCTCAGAACTGAGCAGAAAAGATTTATCGGATCCCAGATTTGAAGATATGGCTCAGTGCTAGATCACTCCCCATCTTGTTTCTTTTATATATAGAAAAATATCTAGTGACCTTTCTACCCAAGATAGATAGTAGATTAGGAATAATACCCCAAGCCAGCCCCTGTGAGTTCCGGACAGACAGTTAATCATTGAGAGGTGTGGGATGGTTCATGTCAGTTTGAGCTGGCCCCAACACTATTTCCTTTTATTTATTGAAAAATCCCTGGTATGTAATGAGCTTTCTGTCCCCGAGAATGACTATTGATACCATTTGGGGTGGGGGTATGCTACGATGCCAAGTCAGGCTAGGTCTCAACTTTTATTAGATACATTTAAAAATCTCTAGTGTTTAGTGCGCTTCCTCCCCTCCTAGGGGTTGTAAAATGGGGTAGATCTCTCAATTCCCCGTCCAGAAGTGGTAGAAATACTTTTGTTTCCTTTAGGAGTTGGGTATAGCCTAATCCCTGGGTGAGACCAAGCACCGTTCTATTCCCTTTTTGATATATAAAGAAATTACTGGTTAACAGTGGGCTTGTTCCACCCTGACCCCCACCCTCCCGGGGAGATCGGGTTGGTAAAAAAAACCCTAGGACTAACAGTTCTCTGTTCTCCACCGGGGTTGTGGTGGGGGCAGATTGGCAGAAAAACCCTAGTGGGCGAACAGAAAAACTGACTTTCCAATTTTTTGGGGGGAAGCACTTGGCCAGGCCTGTCCTTCCACCCCCCACCCACCTCCAGAAGAAATCCCTGGTGGCTAATGTATGGATTCCCACTTGGGGACCACCCTCCGCCAGCTGGCAGTCCATAAGCCAGGATCCACAAGAGACTGGTACCTGTGAGAAGGGCATATTCTCCCCTTTCCAACAGCACTGCTCCCATCAAGAGAGAAATATCCACCCTGAACAAAGATTTTGTGACTTCCTCTTTACATTTGCTCGCCCCCTTGATTTATCTGCATGCAACTTGGCATACCAAAGAAAAAATAAAGGTTGCCCAGATTTTATGCTCATTTGTCGCACAGTATTAGTTATTAGTGTATGAACGCTGTTTGGACCCCCTCATGGTAATATGCCTCCACTTGATCAATCAGCACACATGCAAATACTTTAATAGAGAGCTGAACATGCTGAATGTCTCATCTGTTGTTTTTGTTCTGCAGATCTGGATCAGTGGATCCAAAATGATCTGACTGGCTGTTCACAATACTGCTAGAAAGTGTTACCACCACTAGTACAGGGACTCAGTACCTAAGCCTTGAAAAAAGTTAAGATAGCGCACATAAGGGGGAAGGGTAAGTACACCATGACCTCCAGAACATGAGAGGGGGCATGAAAGGGACCACTCTTTGATTAAAATTGAAAAAAGTCAATATTTAGTCACAGTATCAATGTAAACAAAAAAAGGAAAGAAAGGTGTGGCTGCAGGCCAGGCCCTGCTGCCAACCCCTGCTGTGCAAGCCTGAAGGTTTTGTGCTGCATGGGTTGGATGCTCATGGAAGAAGGGAGTTTTGCCTCCCTAGAATTGGAACTTCGTCTTTGGTCAGGCCTACACAGCCAACACAATCTACACAGGGCCAACGTCTATACGTAGTGGGGGCTAACTGCCCACAGAAAGTTGGGTGCATGCTTGGCGGTGGTATATGATCCACTAACCTAAAAAAATCACACAAAAAAAACCCCAAGATTAAAGTGGAGTTATCGTTGACTTTGTTATCCTAAAAAACCTCAGAAATTCACCTACCCCACAATTAAATTGCAGGTATGTTTCCAATCTAAAACTGACAACTCACAGAAGTTCTCAAGTATGACTAGAATCACAATTCCTAACTCACACACCAAATGCAATGCACATGGCCTCACAATATTTATACCAAAAAATCACAACACCTAAAAACAAAAATCCAAAAACAGCAACACAAACAGTGGCAATTAACAACAATACATTCATAGTCATAGTTTTCTCAGTGGTAAGGGTAATGTGATCTGTGATTTAATATGTGGGCCTATTTATACTGTTTTTAATTGCATCTATCACTTTAAGAGTGAGGTCATGAGCTTTGGAGTTGGTGTGCCATGTATGGTTTACATTGCTGTTGTGTAAGATATGGATTGTGTTTCTGACCATAACTTGTGGATTTCATTGCTTTTTTTCTTTTAATTGAAAACCACACTTTAACTGTGATGTTTTAGTTGAAAACATAAATATGTAAAACTAGTGTACATTGCATATACACATATATACATACATATCACCAACATTCAGAATTACTTTCTGCAGTAATATTTTTATATAATCGCATGAATAGCCCAGAATTGTTGTGAAACAGTCTCTTAAAGTCTGTTTTTGTTAAATCATATGTACAGATAGTTCAAAGTTCATTTCCTTTCAATTCAACTTGATTTCAGACATATTTTGCTGCATGCCAAACTGTCCTCTTAGTTTATCCACTACCAAAATACAAATCCAGTCTCAAGGCCACGGCTCCAGCAACATCGTAGCATCCCAAGCTGTCGGCTTCCTGCTCCAAACAATGTGATTCTTCAAGGTTTACTAGGAAATGTAGTTTCAATGTCAGACACTTGTGCTCCACAGACCGAAAGCCTTTCATCACGGTCCAACATCCAATGAGCACCACAAGCTTTTCCTTCCACTAAAGCAGTTGTGGGTTTGGAGAATTAGACTTCTGCATCTGCAAGCTCTGACTGGTAAGTTATGCATTCTGCCAATTAAAAGGCAGTCTCTGAACATAGTTATGTTTCATTATTATTAAATAAGTTGAAGACTCTTTCGACTAGGTGGCTGATATTGCCATGATTCATACTGGACGTGGTTGCCCTTATTAGGATCACTATGCTTCTCTTATTTTATTCATTTAGGAAATACTTGACTTGTTTCCTCAAACAAATGTTTTCAAGGTGGTTGATATAATGCCAATGCTAGGGTCACCTTGCTTTACCCAGTTTAACCTCGCATAGTTTTGCCACAGTTGCATTACAGGCTATTCACTTTTCAGATGTACTCATTCATTTTTTTATGATTTTTCTTTGATTAAATAAATTTTACTGACAGACAGCATAACTGATTTGGCTTGATAATGTAGAATTCTACAGCATCCTCAATTAATCTAATTTAAGAATTTAACAAAAGATCTGTATGTATTTTTTTAAATTGTAAATGTTGCAGTCAACGACTATGCTGACCAACTGTTTTAAGGTCTTTCATTCCCAAGATCAGTGATCCTTCGAAGTTTTACAGTGTGATAACATTTGGATAACTAGTGAGCGTCAAGCGGAGGACTTCTAAACAGCTTGGAAATTATGTTTTTAGTTGGAATATGTATCAGTAGCAAAATCTAACTTATAAATGTATCTTTTGGAAGTAAACATTGTCACTGAATTATTACTGAATATTGAAATTTAGAAAATATGGTAACCTAGTTTTGGAACACACAAAAAGCTATTGCTTTGGACAAGTCCTATCGCTATCAGGGGAAATGCATTATTGATCTCCTATATTTTGGTTAAACTGGAGAATATGACACATATCTATTTGTTGGTCAGTGATTGCTATCAAATCCACTGCATCATAAATATTTTTGTGGCACCAACTTTATATGAATGCAGCTTTATGATTTGTGTTTGTTCTACCATGTACCAGATAGCTATAAGTTAGCATCCCCACAAATGTCCCATATTATTAAACTCTGGCACTGTGGAATGGCAGCATTTTAGGTATGCTCCCATTTGAATTCAGTTTGAATATCTATAATCTCTATTTTTGCATCACTCTGTGTGTTAGGTTATGCTCCCCCCCAAGACTCCCTTGGTTAGTATTTGGCCGACAAATCACCCCAGTACATTTAACAATAATTCTTTCTAATGACCTTTGATTAGAAATCTTCTCAAACTCTAACATTTATCAGTTAGATTAACAAAACAGTAAAGCTCAGGCAAATTGAATATGTTTATCCATTAATAAATAACATTGTACATTTAGAGAAAACAGACTTTTTATGATGCATTTATCGAAAATGTGGATGAAAGAGATTCTTCATAAGTGGTGTATCTGTTCTTTCTTTTATCTGTGACTGCCAGCACTGAAGGAAATCTTGGATAACACTTTTTGAATGCTGATGTTGGTGTTGCTGAGACCTGAGATATAGTGGAGAAGCTGCGCTTGATTGTGTATCCATATTATCAGCCTGTGAATGAACAGGCTGATGACCCTCCTGAAGAAACTTGCCTATCTATCTATTCACTCATAGATTTATGTTGAACACAGGCCTGAGATACCTTTTCATATCACATGATGGTGAAAGTGGAAAAAGTGGAAAAGCTCAGAGTATCATTAAAAGTCAAGCCCAAGCGTAGCCCTCATACCAGTTACCAGCCAACTGATACGCAAACTAATCTAAGTGATAACGTTCTGGTGTATGCTGGAAGAGTTTAGGAACAAAACACATGCTTAACAGCAGTTCTAAAGATGTGACTAAAAACAGCAGACTGATGCTCAGCAAATGCAAAATGTGACATTTGAATACAGACTGTTGAACGTTTTGTAAAGGCTTATAATGGCGAAACCATCAAAGCTGATTCCAAGAATGTAGACAATGGAAAGATAGTGGTGACACCATCCAATATGTCAGACCTCTGTAGATGTTTGGGCATGGCTGATATCTATGATGCAGGACTTACGTTGCTGATCTAGTCTTTGACTGCATTACTGAAGCTTAATTAGGAGAAGGGGCATTTCAGTAATAGGTCTTTCAAAGTTTGAAAGATGTGATGCATTGCTTTTATGCTATTGTATCACTAGAATCTATAAACTAGCAGATCCGTCCATCCTTTTACTGTGTTTGAAAGGAAAGGGCGGCTTCATTATTGCATGTGTGTTCAACAGGTTACAGGTTTACATAAACTAACTGGACATTCCTAGGCATGCCTTTTATTTGGTCACCACTTTCTCATGTTAACGGGCTGTAAGCCCATGATCTCTGTATTGAATGATTTGGTTTCCCATCCTACAGTTATCGCAAAATGGGTGATTTAATTGAAGGTTCCCGCCTTTAAAGTAATGTGCAAATAATGAAGATGCACTCATGAAGAGGACGTCTTTATAACCTACCTTGCTGATAACCACAAATCTGTGCTTGATCATATCATGCCAAGAGGTTTTACTTTAAATTAGTTCAGATAAGATTCCACAGGGAACTGTGCATTCACTTTGCTAGGTGTCCATCTCATATAATTCCTGCAGGGGGTTATTATGATGAAATATTCATTCCACATGAAAATTGCTGACATACTGAACGCATAAGCAAATATATCTTCTGAACTATTGAAACGTGGAATTACTACTTGAATCAACAGCAAACTGGACATTCCACAGGCACTGTGAGTTCACCTTCGTGAGCCTGTACATAATAGACACCCCACATTCGGAGTACAGCCATATGGAAAAATATGGTTCCCATCAACAGAAAACATGCAGAATAAGTGGTAGGCCGTGTCTCTTTTGCAGATTGAATCCCTTGAGACCTAACCTACTTTCTAATGCGAATGGAAATCAAAAGTATGGCGAAGAGCTTTTGCAGATGTTTAAACACTACCTAATGGCCAACATGTTATGCCTCTGTAACAACTTCCCACAGAGGTTAAACAGCTACTCAAGAGACTCTTATAAACCAGTTCTACGTCTTGCTTCAAAGTATCAAATACCTTTGTACAGTGCTCCTTTGTTTTATTCTGCAATTTCCCCTTCATAAATACGTTTGTATTCAGAAACATACACACATACATGCATGCACTCACGCACACAGAAACACATACACACCCATACAATACTTCTTGGTAGTGGTGAAAGGGCTCTCCACATATCCACTGGTAGAATTCCACTCCTAAGCTTCAGGGAGGTAGTGGTTCCAAATGTTGAAATAATCCTAAAATCCAAGGGCATTCTCAAAAATTTTAATAATGATCTACCATTACAAGCACATCGTTACAGACATTCTAGACCTAACCACAAGAGAGTTAACACTGATAGATCATGTTGTGGTGCAACCATACTGGCCCACTTCTGATTGTTTCTGTGGCAGTTGACATGAGTGCAAGGGAGACATAAAATTAAGTGCATTGACTAGCTCGGATGTACCCTTATTCTTCCACCTCAATGCCCACCCAGCTTGACCAATTTTGTTGCCAATTAGCCAGTTATCACTTTAACCAATAAATACATGAATTATTAGCTTGTACCTGTCGCTGGTCAATAGTTTGTGTTCAAAGCTGAAGCAGCCAGCTTCCCTTCCTGATCTCAAAGATGAGAGCAACAGGCTGGCTGTAGTACTGCATGACCTCATTAACCCCTTCACATGCCAGGGTAGAATTGGGCAGGTGCCCCAGAAAAAAAGGCATGGTCACTGGTTCTCATTTAAAACCCCAAGAAAACAAAAGAAAGACCACTGGTATGTGCATTGAAAAGTGTTAAAGAAAGGGAAGATAACCTAGGGTACATCAAAGAGGAGTGGGAAACCTTGTCTCAGGCAGAAAGCAGCCCTAACGCAGTGAATGGTCTAAAATGTGTATGTTGCCTTTCTATGATGCTTTCGCAAGGGCAGTACATATGAAACAATGGTTACTTGGGAGATATTCAGGTATACATAAACCACTGGTACGTGCTCATCAGTACATATCAAATTGAATAAACACAAAATAACTAAAGTGCATGGAAATTAAAAGAAACATGAAAGTGTGTATATTGCAGAATAAGCAATGGAAATATACGGATTGCTGCAGGTTGCACTATTTAAGTCATTGATATCAAGACAGCAAAAACAATCAATGAATGAAAGGTCTAATTGCTTCAAGCGTTGACAGCGTTTTGACCTGCAATGATGTGCAGGGTCATGGTCTGCTCATAAGATTCATAAGGGATACTTTGTAAATGAAAGTTGGGTGGGTCAAAAGTATGCTTGCCACTTGAACTAAATTGTTAGACGGAACATGCATGCTGGGTAAGTTACTTACAGATGTACTTATATTGAGTAACTCTAGAACAAGGAGACATGAAAATGCTGTAAATGTGATGTGGTAGTTAATTGAGGCAAACTGTAGGTCATCACCTAAAAACAAAATGGAACTTACTCAGATATTGGTAATATTAATTGATGCAACCTGTTGGTCGTCACCTAAAACAAACTGGAACTTACTCAGTACTTATAAGTAATATCACCAACCAGTGCGCATATGTGTGGTGTCGAAAATGACAGCCTAAAATGAAACTAACTGCTTTCGTCAAGAATTATAGCTGTATGTATAAAACTGAATAAAATAAATGATGCCTGAAGAATTTAAATAAATT
This sequence comes from Pleurodeles waltl, assembly GCF_031143425.1. Lineage (NCBI taxonomy): Eukaryota > Metazoa > Chordata > Amphibia > Caudata > Salamandridae > Pleurodeles > Pleurodeles waltl. The sequence continues at coordinate 899,296,005 of NC_090445.1, forward strand.
ACCCAGTATGTCGAAGGTCCAGCATGGGCTAGGTTTTTTGGGGCATTTCTGCTGCAGTCAGAAGAACGCCTGAAAATAGCTGAAAAATCAGCCAAGTGCTTGAGACTATGCGAAAGGAGGGTTAATAAATATGCTACTCCTCACCACCTTGTACGAAGGTCGGAAGGACCTAAGCATCAAGTAGGAAAAGAAGAATGCGATGAGGAGTTTCTCCTTTGTCCAAGGTGGTCGCTGTGCGCGGTAGTGACTTGAAATAGAAGTTACGTTATTGCAACAACTAGAGCAGGTCCAGGAGAGAAATCATCTGTTGATCGAAAAAAAATGTAAAGGGTTAAATCTAAAAACTAAAAAAATCGCTCTAAGTGAATCCTATTTTTTTATCAGGCAACAGGAAGAAAGACTAGCTATATAGTACAGTGTGTGACCATGGGGAATAAGTTATAGTGCATACTTAACTATTTGATTATCAAATGGAGAGATTTCATGTCAATTACATGGTTTGCAGATTGAGCCAGCTATTGTTACAATTAATATTAAGTATTAAAATATCTTGAAACAATGTATGATAAGACAGAATAAATCATGGTGCTTAGTCAGTGTCTTGGTCATCAGAGAATGTCACATTTTGATGAGTGTGAGAAACTGGGTTGTTAGTGTGGGGGGAAGCCCTACTCGTGCACAGCCGCAGTTCTTCTCAGGGTGTCCCACAAAAATTCACTCAAATAAGTTATACTTAACCTTCTGGTAGCTGGGCACAAACACAGTCAGGCTTAACTTATTTTTAAAGTATTTATGCAGCACACAAACAGTTATAAAGTGGAAACACAGCCCAAGAAAAATCCCATATCAATTTAGAAAAAAAGGATTACAATGTAATAAATTATTTGACACCAAAATGACAAAAATCTAATCAGTGGAGCTGGAGAAATGCAATTCTAAAGATTTCAGGTAAGTATGGCCAAGCAAGACTGTATGAACTCACAAGTTAAGGCAGACAGCGATGGAGCATGGGCTGGATATAGAAACAAAGGTAATTCCACTGAAAAAGTTATCTTATAAAGTCCAGCATGTAGAGTTCCATTTGCGGTGGAGGAGGCCCGAGGAACAGGGAGAGTGTTTTGGATGGTCATGGCTGTAGCATGAAGAATAGATCTCACATTGCAGTTATCACTGGTGGTTGCTGTAGTGTGAAGAGTTGGGTTCACCAAAGGCTCGGGTTGGTGGCCAGTGCTCGACACAAACAGGCCTGTTCATGGTTACGTCAGGTTTTCTCCATTTTCAAAGTGTAGGTCAACTGATGCCACACCATGGGTCCAGGACCTGGGAGGCATCACTTGAAGATTGGGAACTCACCCCATCGGAGGCCAGCAGAGCTCAGGCAGGTCCAGCTACAGGTCCAGGCAGATCCAGTTGCAGGACGTCAGTTGAGCAGTTGCAGAGAGGCCTCTGGAGCTTGTTGTTCCCCAGTAGCTCAGAAAAGGTCAGTCAGCTGACCCTTGGAGACCCTCCAGCCTGGGGTGCAAGGAACAGGTTCAACAAGCATGGCTCAAGCAGCAGAGTAGCAGGTCATCCTTCTTCTGTAGTATCCACAGGTCCAGGCATGTACTGAAGAGTGGGTCTGATAGTCCCATTTTTAAAGTGGGAGGAGCTTCTGGAGTATTCCCCCTAGAGAGGTATCTGGAATTTGCTGCCTTCCTGCCTTGCTCCCTGTCTGACTGGGAGCACAATAGGATAGTGTGAAGTCCTTAGTAAGTGTGCTGGGCCAACTTTCTAAAAGTGCCAGTGTCTGAATTTTGACTTTAAATCTGATGTTAGAAATGGGGTCTCTAGTTGGCAGTGGTTTGCACCCTGTCTAAGTAGGGACCCTCTCTCTAGTCAGAGTAAGGAAGCCACACAGCTAAGATAACCCTTGCTCACCCCCTTGGTAGCTTGGCTCAAGCAGTCAGGCTTATCAGAGGCAATGTGTAAAGTATTTGTACTCACACACTCAGTAGCACAGTTAAAACACAACAAAAGTATTCGAGATTAGAAAAATTGCCAATATGTTTCTGAGGAAAACAAAACTAAAAGGACAAAAATCCAACAAACAAAAGTACAGATATCACTTTTTAAAGGTTTAAATGAGTCTCAGATAATAGGAAGCAATGGATGTATCTCTTTAGCACAATGTACCAGGGATAAGTCAAAAACAAAGACGATGCGAGCTGTATGGAAGGTGAGCAGCAAAAAGCAAAGTGATGCATTGGTTCCTTACTGCGCAGGGGAGGTGATGCGCTGATTCTTTCCTTGCAGGAGAGGCGATGTGTTGGTTCCTTACTGGCAGGGGAGGTGATGCGTTGATTCTTTCCTCACAGGACAGGTGATGCGTTGCTTTCAGGACACGCAGCCTCGGTTCCTTGATGTGATGCAAGGTCGATAAAAAACTGATACCCCAGGGATGATAGGTGGAAAGTCCAGAAGCGCTGAATTCATGAGACGGCCGTAAAACAGGCTCTGCGTTGATTTCACAGCTGTGAGACAGGTGCTGCATGGATTCTTCAGCTGCGGGACAGGTGCTGCGTTGATTTTTCACCCACGGCACGTCAGTGCATGGATTTTCTCCTTGAGGTCACCAGCTCACACTTCGAAGGGCCCAGAAACTGGAATTGGCACTACTTGGTAAAACAGGACTCTCGGCAGAAGAGCACAGGCACTCGCAGATGGAGTCTTTGATGTCTCTGAGACTTCCTAACAGGAGGCAACCTCAGTTCAAGCCATTGGAGAACCTTGGGAAGCAGGATGTAGAAAGCAAAGTCCAGTCCTTTCACTCCTAGGACAGAAGCAGCAGACCAGCACAACAAAGCAACAGGCAGGGTGGCAGTTCCACCTACATCATCCAGCTCTTCTTCCTGGCAGAATGTCCTCAGTCCAGAAGTGTTCTAACTATGTGGTGTCAGAGGTCCAGAACTTATACCCGTTTTTGTCTTTGAAGTAGGCAAAGAGAAGTCTTTGTAGTGCACAAGACCATGCCTTTCCCTGCCCCAGGCCCAGATATACTTTAGAGGGTTGGAGACTGCTTTGTCTGAGGACAGGCAGAGCCCTCTTCAAGTGCAAGCATGAGCTCCTCCCACCACTCTAGCTCAGGAAGACTCTTTGTGTAACTGTCTAAAGTGAATTTACAAACAGCCCATCTGTCATCCTGACCTACACATGTATTCCACAGAGAGGTAGAGGCACAGAAAGGTGAAGCGGGAACATGCCCACTTTCTAAAAGTGGCATTTTCAAATTTACAATTCAAAAAACAACTTCATGAAAAGTTATATTTTCAAATTGTGAGTTCAGAGACTCCAAACCTCAGATCTCTATCTCCTCCGAATGGGAAATTACACTTAAAAGATATTTCAAGGCAATCCCTATGTTACCATATGGGAGAGATAGTTCTTGCAATAGTAGAAACCACATTTAGCAGTATTTCAATATCAGGACACGTAAGCCACACCATGGTGCACTGTTCTAGGGACTTACTTGTAAATCAACTACGCCAGTCATGGAGAAACCAATCACCAATACAATTTAGACAGAGAGAATATGCACTGGCTAGCAGTGGTAATGTGCCCAGAGTCCTAAAGCCAACTCAAACAGGTCAGAAAAAATAGGAGGAAGACGGCAAAAGGTTTGGGGATAACTTTGGAAAAAGGGCCAGGTCCAACATCCAACTTTACCCTTAAAGAGGGAATTCATTTTTAATTCCTCATTCACCAAACATGACATTCCACCTTCTCACATACAAGATATTACTTTTCAAATGTGATATGGTAGCACAACATTATCCTTTGGGAGAGGTAGGCCTTGCAGTAGTGGAAAAATTAGCTTAAGTGTTTTTCATGTACAACTTAAAAGTACATGTCCAACTTTTTAAATGAAATGCATCCTGCCCTTTGGGCTGTTTACTGCCTTTGTTGAGGGTGGCTTATATGTATTTAAAGGAGTTGTATGTCAGGTATAAAGTTTATTATGCCAGGTCAAACTGGAAGTTTAAAACTGCACACACAAGCTGCAATGGCAGAACTGAGGCAGGTTTCCAGTGGGCTACTTAAGTGGGTGGCACAATCAGTGTTGTGGGCCCACTTGTTTTTAATTTATAGGCCCTGGGTACATGTAGTGCCACATTACTCAGGACTGAGAAGTAAATCAAATGTGCAAATTGGGTATAAGCCAATTTTACCATGTTTAAAGAAGAGAGCATAAGCAATTTAGCATTGGTAAACAGTGGTAACGTGCTAAAACCAAGAAAAACAAGGTCAGCAAAAGATTAGGGGTGAAGGGAAAAAGTTTGGGGACCTACCACCCAAGGCTGTCAGGTCTAACAATGACCAGTTACCAATGGTTTATATATTACTTGTTATCCCACAAGGAGGTATTGTTTTACATGTCCTTCCCTTCTAGAGGTTTATCACCCCTGGTTCCAGGTTGTTAATGGGAAGCCCCTGTTGTAAATTACTCCAGGAGGTCAGGGACACCACAGAACATTGTATTTGTACTCTTGGGGTGGGGGAGGGCACCAACAGCATCAGCGAGCTCCCTTTAGTGTCATGAATACAGCATTTAAAGAGTGTAGATGTTGAAGCCAATCCCTCAGTCTCCCCCTAGAGGTTGCCTTAACTCCTTGTGTTGGACCATGGACGGTAAGGAAGAACCAGGCTAAGTGGAACAGGAATAAGGAGAGAGAGCTACAAAGTTCTGCAGGCTAGTGTTGGGAACATTTCAAATGGATTCTGGAGGTATAGAATCTCAGGGCCAAGTTATGAATATCGAAGTCTCTACCTGAAGATGAATGAACACAGTTACTAAGGGATCCACTACATAGAATAGACATAAGGGTAGCACAGTACAGAACTTTTCCTGTCAAGTAACGACATGCTGCAACTAGCCCTTGGTGCACCTTAAACCCTACACAGGATACAAAGATGGAATGCCCTCACTGCACCAGCAATGAGGATTCCTGGACATGGGGAGAAACTAACAAGAAGGTAACAGGAAAAAATAGCAAACATAAGGTAATAAACTCTAGAATCAAGGGGAAATGAACACTGAAGGTGACAGGTCGAACAAGCTGACTGTGAACTATAGCAGTCAGCGAAGAGTCACATTGACTTCTGCTGCCAGGAAAGAGAACTCCATTCAGGTAGGGTTGAAATACTTAGTTTGTCACTGTTGACTTAGGAGGGTGCCTTATTGTGTTGGTCCTCTATCAGCTAGGGCTGTACATATGAGTTTTGAAAATGTATTGTTTTTCAAGTGCTACTGCATATTATTTACTGTCTTTAGGGCCATCTCTTCCAAGGTTTCATCTCCTGTGTCCAAACATGTTTTGGAATCTGACATTTACTTCCATGTGAGAGGGAAATTCACCTGAGCATTCCTTATAAAAGGTGCTGGGAAATCAGAGAAAAAACAGCTACGCAGAGTAGAATCTTGCTATATTAGACTAATGGACTGCAAAGCACTAAGGGATTTAACCTGTGAGGAGAAATTGTATACACATCTATGTGTTTACTTCACAGCCATTTCTGTTCAGCCAGTATTATTTGGACTGTGGTGTTTTTTATCAGTTTTAAAGTGTTTTTGGTACTAAGAATCTCTGATACACTGTATTCTGTTTGTTTTTCAGACTTTTGAAAATGTTATGTTTATAAATGGAAATGGGTGTATAAAAGAGTACGTCCATTTTTTTAAGATACACAGATGATGTCACAGATGTTGTATCAGAAGGAAATTTGCTTATATTCAGGAATTGCTTAAAACAAGAGTAGGGGTGTCCATGGATTAATGTGATAATGCGTTTCTGCCTATTAAAGTTGTATGATATGGTCTATATCATTAATTTATACAGTTAGTACCATGGAGGCTTGATGTTCAGCAATATTGTACTAGTAGAATTTGATGTTTTGCCTAAATTTTGCATTATTTTATTATTTGAATTGAAATACAAATAAGTATTTGTATTTTGCTCATTAGGGCTGGATGATAGTTAAATGTTTCTACTCGATTTGAAATTATTTTTGACATCGAGTTGTTATATTTGTTTACCTTACAGGTGATTCATGCACTCTGCTTGATAGATTTGGGGACCTTTCCTTGTATTATTGTGTGGGAGCTTTCTTAGCGGTTCGTTTTCTTTGTCCAAGCTTGATGTCATATATAAACTGCAATTCAAAATGGCGACTCTTATCGTGATCAAGACTCGAGTGAGAGACAAAAGTGTTGATGTCCATCTTGACAGCATTGTAATAAAGCAGTCTGATGCTTTCCTGTAGTACCAGTCTCTTCCTGATCAAGAGGAGAATGATGGTGTGGTTTGTTCTTACGCATTGGCGGTTGTGAACTCTATCAAGCACAGCGTTGGTCTGGAGTCCACTGACATTCTACCAAAAATAGGAATAATTAAAGGTCCACTAATGTGAGGAAATGGTCACACATCAGGTCTTAAATTAATACTAAATGAACACTAATCCATGGTCGATTGTGACACTCACATTGTTCAAATAGTATTCTTCATTGCCCCAGCCCCATCGTCCTTAATGGGCACACCCCATCTATAAGATTAGAACTGGCGTTGAAATAGGGATGTGAATTTTGTAGAAACTTTCACTTTTATGACATGTTCATTATAGAAAGTGTGTCAAAGCTAGTAGACCTTGTGTTTCAATAGTGAAAACTAAGGGCCTGATTCTAACTTTGGAGGACGGTGTTAAACCGTCCCAAAAGTGGCGGATATACCACCTACCGTATTACGAGTTCCATAGGATATAATGGACTCGTAATACGGTAGGTGGTATATCCGCCACTTTTGGGACGGTTTAACACCGTCCTCCAAAGTTAGAATCAGGCCCTAAATGTCCTTATATACTGTGAATGTTCATAGGCATTACAATGTTTTTTTCCTTGTTCAGTGCTTTCTGAACACCCTGTGACAAAGCTTTGTGCCTACCTATATTTTTTTAAAGTCACATTTATGGATATTGTGGTTTTAGGAATAGCTTCTGCTGACTTACAAACAACAAAGATGCCTTAGACGTATGATGTCTTTTCTGCATTTAGGGACTTAATTGACAACTGTGACCACTTAGTTAACACCTGTGACCTTCTTTCAGTGTGCATCCCATGTGCCTTGAAGTAGTGCCTTGAAAGACCCCTTTGGGGAAGTTCCAATTTTATTTTTTAATCTACATATTTATAATTGTGTGCATGATGTTTAGTTTTGTGTGTGTAAACTTTTTTTCCATTTCCTTTTAAAAAAAAATACACTGAATATTCATTTATAGAGTGCTTTTTATTGTGTTGCTGAGTACCGAGTTTCTGCCTACCGCACTTCTATGAGTCAGCCTTTGACTGTTCTGCCTCTTTACTTTGAGTGTCAATTTGTTAAAGTGGTGCTTATTCCCCCAATTTCAGGTCTGCAACATGGTGGCCTCAGGAATCTAGGAGTTAAAGACTCCAGTTATCACAGTTGGGGCCGAAAACATTCTGATTCTCCTAGGAACCTCCGACCTAGATTTTTAATAGACACAATAATTTATGTTTGGGTATGCATTATTTTTATCAATTATGTGTTTTTTTTAATTATTTATTTATTTATTTATAGACGTAATGGAGAGCATGAGCAGAGTGGGTTGATATAATTACTCTCTCAGGCATTGTTTAGGCCTGCATCATGCACTGAATGCACCATTTTACTCTGTGTTAGAAATGGGGTCTTTGGTTGGCAGTCAGGTTACCCCCGTCCAAGCAAGGACCCTCACTGTAGTCAGGGCAAAGGAGAAACACACTTGGGTAACCCCCACTCACCTCCTTGGTAGCTTGATACAAGGAGGAAGGCTTATTCCAGAAGCAATGTGCAAAGTATTTGTACCAACACACACAGTAATACAGTGAAAACACTACAAAATGGACACCACACCAGTGTAGAAAAATAGGTAATATTTATCTAAATCAAACAAGACCGAAACGACAAAAATCTGACATACACAAGTCAAGATATGAATTTTCAAAAGAATAAGAGTCTTACTCCATAGAGAACAATGGAAACTATGATTTTACACAAAGTACCTGGTTTACGTCAAAAATAAAGTTGCACGGGTGAGTGTGCATCAGAAGAGTTAGCGATGCATCAATTCCTTTTTCGCACATGAGGTCATGTGTCATTTTCTTCTCCAGTCGGGTAGGCGATGTGTCGTTTTTCTCTTTCGCGAGAGAGTTATGCATCGATTTCTGGACGGGGTACCTCAGATCTACGCTGGTGCACGGTGACTTTGACCCCGAGGGATGATGTGAGGTGAGAGAAATCCAGTTGAACATGTTAGAAAACTGCTCTTCCTGCTGTTTGCATTGTTATCAGCAGCCGCAAGTGAGTGTTGCGTCGTTTCTCCAGCCGTGATGAGTCAACCTCCCAGCCACGATGCAGGTGGAGCATTGATTTCAGCCACAAAGCTTGTGGCGCATCGTTTATCAGCCGCGTTGCAGATGGTGCATCGAAAATGTCCCTGCATGGTGTCCTGTGCGTGGATTTCAGCTCTTGTTCTGTCATCTTCACCTTTCAAGGGCCCAGGGACTGGATTGGGCACCACATGGCAGGTCAGGAGTTTCAGCAGAGAGTGCAGGTGCTGGCAGAGGAAGTCTTTGATGGCCCTAAGACTTCAAAAAAGGAGGCAACCTCAGTTTAAGCCCTTGTAGATTCTTCTCAAGCAGGAATTCACAACAAAGTCCAGTCTTTGTCCCCTTTCACAGGTAGAAGCAGCAATTGCAGGATAGCCCAATAAAGCACAGTCACAAGCAGGAGCAGCACTTCTCCTCGGCTCTTCAGCTCTTCATCCTTGGCAGAGATTCCTCTTGGTTCCAGATGTGATCTAAAGTCTGGGGGTTTGGGCCCAGTATTTGTACCCCTTACTGCCTCTGAAGTAGGCAAACTTCAATGGAAAGTCTCTGTGGTGTACAGGATATCCTGCCTTGCCCAGGCCAAGCCCTAGACACACACTAGGACATTGGAGACTGCATTGTGTGAGGGCAGGCACAGACCATTCAGGTGTAAGTGACAACTCCTCCTTCCACTCTAGCCCAGATGGCTCATCAGGATATGCCGTCTATACCCCAGCTCCCTTTGTATCACTGTCTAGAGGAGATTCACAAACAGCCCAACTGTCAATCTGACTCAGACAGGGAATCCACAAACAGAGAGAGTCATAGAATATTTTGAGCAAGAAATTGCCTACTTTCTAAAAGTGGCATTTTAAAACTAACAATCTAAAAACCAAATTTACTAAGAGATGTATTTTTAAATTGTGAGTTCATAGACCCCAAACTCCATATTTCTTTCTGCTCTCTAAGGAAAAGAACTGCACTTTAAGGATAATTAAAAGCAGCCCCCATGTTAACCTATGAGAGGGATAGGCATTTCAGCAGTGAAAAACAGATTTTGCAGTATTTCACTGTTAGGACGTGTAAAACACATCAGTACATGTCCCACCTTTAACATACACTGCACCCTGCCCCTGAGGGTACCTAGGGCCTACCTTAGGGGTGCCTTACATGTATAAAAAGGGAAGGTTTAGACCTGGCAAGATATTTATCTTGTCTGCATGTCCACCATATGTACATGGTTTTCAGGTAGGCAACATAGTTCTATGAGTACCTGATACATGCCTAATCTTTAGAATATTTCATTATCATCCACGTAAAACAACGAAATCATTTACATAGAAGTTAGGATGAGAATCTAGCATGGACCTACCCTGGTTTTCCTTCTGCTCCACAGTTCTGCTTTAGGGCTTGTGGTATTGAGAGGATCATAAAGGACCCATGAGAGTGTACCAATCCTGCTGGAACTTTTAAGCCCCATCATATGCTGGGCTGCCTGATGCCATCAAGGAGACATCAACTCTACATCTTCTGACATACTATCAATTTTTAAGCACAGGCAAATATGACCTTACTTCGGCAATGAGTACATTTACAGACTCACTATGGTTATCTCGAGGTTCCTGGAATCCTCCTCCTACCTCACCAATCGGTGCTCTGGGGTGTTGGACTTACTGCTCATTGGTCCACAGTTAGTGCATCCACACTTGTCAATTACACTGTTGTGCCTACTTCAATGATGTAGCACATCACTCACTCACAATATTTATGATGTTGAGCTGATGCCCCTCATTAACCATTGTTCCACCTTTCTTTTAAATAACCGACACCACCACAGTTCAACTTTGTACAGTTTCACAGTGGACACCTATTAGTCTCTAAGGCTCGATTCTAAAGTGGTGCTGTCCTACAGTTCACCTATTCAGTTCACAGTTCATTGATGTGCATTCTACACCACTCAATGTCCTACATGTATATCAGTTGGTGCAGTCTTAGGCCCCTTTCGCACCATCATTGGTGCTTTGCAGCATGAATATGACATGGAACAAGGCACAGATCGAGTTGAACTTCAGGAGAATGATCTTCTTTGCACCAATTTGCTGCTACATTGCTGAAAAAGTGTATTGAGCAAGCATTATCATATTTATCATTTTAGATTCTCTATTGAACCATTGTCTCCAAAGAATTGATATTTGATATCACAGTGAATTGTGTATATATTTTACATGCCAGCTTTCCCTCGAAATTCACAATTTGTTCAGAACTAAACGTGGCAAGTGACTTTCACTGAATTATGCCTTTTAGAACTAAATTTACAAACCGGCTTTCGATGAATTCTGCCCATTTTATACCTCTGTTTTCCCATCTATATGTAAATACACGCAAATTAAGTTAAACCAAGCAAAACATCGTGCTTCGGTTAAAGGAATGGGAATGTCCTTTATCTGTACATCATTGTAATGGCTGATTTTAATCCTGCAGGTACACCGATTTGTCTGTGCATTAAGGTTCCTAATTGCATTTTTGATACTTTCTTTGTTCACATACAAAATGGCATAAAATTAAAACTCATATCAATATACTGTATTCTGTTCGTTTTTCAGACTTTTGAAAATGTTATGTTTACAAATGTGAATGGGTGTATAAAACAGTACGTAAATTGAAATATAGGCATGGTGCAAACTTCGTCAACAGAACAATGCAAAAATACGAGTTCATACATTCTTTACTCCTTGTGTATGCGTGTGTTGGGAAGGGTCAGTTTATGCTTTATGTATAAATGTGTTTCTATAGCATTGACCTCGCCAAAAGGCATATAGTCCACCAGTGATAGGAGCGATAGCTAGTTTTTGGACTGTTATTGCAGTGTGATGTAGTGTTTTTTTAAGAGGTAGGTCTGTTAGCATGTCGGACCTTATTAAGTGAACTTACAAGGGAACGCAAACAGGCCAATGGACCTTTTGACTCTGTTTTGAGTAGTTCCCACCATGTAATCCCATACCAGTACAAATCAATTGCAATAACCATCAATGACATCATCAGTCAATAGGAGTCAGTCATTTACACACACCATGACCTCACGGCCATAAATAACCACACCTTCATGTAAAAGTTTGATTGTTTATTTCCCTATATTAACAATGCCAATGTCACGTAACCTAAGCCCTCATTATGACCCTGGCGGCGAGTGTTAAAGTGGCAGTAATACCGGCAATAGGCTGGCGGTAAGTACCGCCAAATTATGACCATGGCGGTGAAAACTCCCATAGACAACCAATGTACCACACCGACCGCCAGGGAGGAAACAACACTCACCACGGCGGCAGCCGGCAACAGCCAGGCGGAAGACAAAGTACTGCCCACCATATTAAGACACATCAATCCGCCACCTTTTCCGGGGCGGTACCAACACCATCAAAACTCTGGCGGAAACGCATTACAGAAGAGAAAGAACTCACCATTGGAGACACAGGGAAGAACAACGCCGCCATGGAATCCAAACTGCAAGTCTTTCCGAAGATCTTCTACGTAATGCTCTGCCTGGAACACCACTGCCAACGAAGATGACGACAGTAAGAACAGCCGCCTAACACACAAGGGAGGGTGGGAGGAAAATGAGAGTGACACACGCACAACGCATACCAGACACACACACATGTCTGGCTGCACATGAAAAATAATTTGTCCCTGAAAAACGTCAGAATAATGCAAGGACAACAGGAATGGATGAAAGTGACTGTAATCAGATCAACATCAAAATAACTAATTTGATTTGTCAATAAAAACAGATATGTACACATGTACACAAAGGGACACTGCCCACTCCAATGTTCAAAGTGCCCACATGGCCACAGGTCACAGTCAAGACCCAGCTCGAATCCTGACCACACCCGGATAGTACAATGCAGGTGCACCAGTTTGCAAATAGGCAGGCACCTCAGGCGGAGGGGAGGGGCAGCTCAGTCGGATGCGGGAACAAGCCCACTGGTTCTGGATGGGGCAACCTGCCCCTTGCTCTGTCCTGGGGAGTGTAAGGCCACAGTCTCTCAGGTGGGTGACTTGCCCACTGCTTCTGGTTGGGGCAACGTACCCATTGCTCTGTCCCGGGGAGTGCAAGGCCACAGTCCCTCAGGTAGGTGATTTTTCCACTGGTTCTGGATTGGGCAACGTGCCCATTGCTCTGTCCTGGGGAGAGCAAGGCCACAGTCTCTCAGGTGGGTGACTTTCCTACTGGTTCTGAATGGGGCAATTTACCCATTGCTCTGTCCTGGGAGTGCAAGGCCACAGTCCCTCAGGTGGGTGACTTGTCCACTGGTTCTGGATGGGGCAACTTGCCCATTGCTCTGTCCTGGGGAGTGCAAGGCCACAGTCTCTTTGGTGGGTGACTTGCCCACTGGTTCAGAAGGGGGCAACTCGTACAGCAGCCCCTGGGGTGTGGCCTACATAGCGTCCTCTGGTGGCGACGGCTGCAGTGTGGTGGTGGATGCAGGAGCCTCCTGGGCTGCCTCTGCACGCTTGGATGGCTGCAGTGTGGTGGTGGATGGAGGAGCCTCCTGGGCAGCCTCTGCACTTTCTGATGGCTGCAGTGTGTTGGTGGATGGAGAAGCCTCCTGGGCCACCTCTGCACTTTTGGATGGCTACAATTCATCAGCTGGTGGTGGGGGCCTGTGACAACTGGTGGTGGTGGAGGTGTCACTCTGACAGCCCCCGCTGGAGTAGAGGGCTTCATCTCCTCCAGTACATGGGGTGTGGATCCCTTACCCTTCCTGGCAGGGGTGGATGGGCTCTTCCTGCCTGGTGGTGCAGGCTCTGTCCCCTTCTTGCCTGGTGGTGCAGCCTCCTTCCCCTTCTTGCCTGGTGGTGCAGGCTCCTTCCACTTCTTGCCAGGTGGTGCAGTCTCCTTCCCCTTCTTCGATGGAGGTGTGGTATCCTTACCACCACGAGTAGGTGGTGCTACCACTGTCCCATGGACTGTTTGGCTGAGATGCCGGGCTGTGTCCTTGGTACCCTGCTCATACGGGCTGGACGGGGGGATGGGGGAGGAACAGGTCAAGTTGGGAAAGAAAAAGCTTTTTAGGGACATTGCGGGGGAGGAGTATTGGGAATGGAGGTTGAGGGAGTGGTTGTTGGAGGTGTAGGTCTGCTGGATTTGGGTGCAGGTGCATGGGCTGTATTCTTAAGTGAGGTGGATGGCTGTTGGGTGTTTAAGTGCTTGTGTTTGTGTCCTTTAGGAGGGGGGAACAGACAGGGTGGGAGAGGACAGAGGGGACGCATGCATGGCTGTTGTGGAGGTGTCTGCCTGTGAGGTGTGTTCTGCTTGGTGTGATGATGTTGGTAGTGGATGTTGATGTAGTGCATGCAGGTGTGAGTGTGGATGTGACTAGGAGGTAGGTGGGGAGGAGAAGAAGGAGGGGGGGACAGTGGAGGCAGTGGATATTGTTGTGTCTGCAACTGTGTGGTGTTTGTATGAGTGCTTGTGGGATGAAGTGTGGTGCTTGTGTTTGCCTGTGCCACTCTTGGGTGTTGTCTTGTATGCATACTCATCTGTATGCGTGTCTGGGATGGGTTAGGGTTGAGGAGAATCGGACTGGGAAGTGGGAGTTGGGGGGGCGGTAGAAACAGGGACAATGGCTGCCATCAATCAATCAATCAATCAGGAATTTGTAAAGCACACTACTCACCCGTGAGGGTCTCAAGGTGCTGAGGTGGTGGAGGGGGGTGCAGCTACTGCTCGAACAGCCAGGTCTTGAGAAGTCTCCTGAAGGTAAGGAGGTCTTCGGCCTGACACAGGTGGGTGGGACGAGTGTTCCACGTCTTGGCGGCGAGATGCGAAAATGATCTGCCGCCGGTAGTTCTGCGGATGCGTGAGATGGTTGCAAGGGTGAGGTCGGCAAAGCAAGATGCAGGGTCAGGGTGTGGAAGGAGAGCGTCTGTTGAGGTATTCTGGTTCAGTGTTGTGCAGTGCTTTGTGAGCGTGGGTGAGGAGTTTGAAGGTGAGTCTCTTGTTGACTGGGAGTCAGTGCAGGTCTCTCAGATGGCCTGTGATGTGGCAGTGACATGGGTATGTCCAGGATGAGGCGTGTAGAGGCGTTCTGGATGTGTTACAGCCAATTCTGGAGTTTGGCCGTGGTTCCTCTGTAGAGGGCATTTCCGTAGTCCAGTTTGCTGCTTCTTCTGGTTTAGGAGGGGATCCATTTGTAGTTCTTTTGGAGCAAACGGAGGGTGTTGAAGCAGGAGGAGGAGATGGTGTTGACTTGCCGGGTCATGCATAATGAGGAGTCCAAGATGAATCCTAGGTTGCGTGCGTGGTTGGTGGGAGTCGGTGCGGCTCCGAGAGTGGCAGGCCACCAGGAGATATCCCATGCAGAGAGGGTGGAGCCGAAGATGAGGACTTCCATCTTGTCGGAATTGAGTTTGAGGCACCTGGTCTTCATCTACTCAGCAATGTCCTTCATTCCTTTGTCAGAGAGCCAGAGCCTGAATCGATCTCTGTTGGGCCGCCAGTCCACTGTGGATGACCTCCAGGAATGCATTGCATTGCTGCATCTGGGATGCCAGCCCCTGGGTGGCATTCACAATGGTTGACTGCCCTACAGAGATGGATCTCAGGAGGTCAATAGCCTCCTCACCCAGGCAGCAGGGCTCACTGGGGCAGGGCCTGAGGTGCTGGGGCGAAGGAGATGCCCACCCTCCCGGGTGAGCGGGCATGGGAAAGTCGCTGAGGGTCTGCTGGGAGGTCAGTGCTGGTATGGGGCTGGTGGCTGTACCTGCAGCTGGGGTGGTCACAGAGGTGTCTACCACCACCAGGGAGATCCCATTGGAGGAGGTATCTGAGTCTGTGTTCTCTCCTCTAGTCTCCGCCATGGTGCCCCCTCGCCCTCTGTCCCACTGGTTCCATCAGCATCAGTGGTCTCTACCTCCTGGGTCCTCAGGGATGCAGCTCCCTCTGTCACCAATGCCCCTGCTCCTCTGCCAGATGATGCTAATGCACACAAGGACAGGATGACAAATCAAGAAAGGGGGAGAGAGACAAAGGATACACTGGGTCAATGATTTCACCAACACCACAGTTGGCATACACATCACCATCACACACATGGAACAGGCTTAAGCACTATGCATTGCACTACCAGTGATATGGCTAGTTAAGAGTCAAGATGAGGACCACACACCACCAACTGCAGCACTCCTGGGACCCACAATGCCCTGGCTGAAATAAGCTGCTAACAAGCTAGGTCTCCTGTATTTGCCATACATCCATTACCCTTCAAATGTCCCACGCTGCAATGTCTGGCCTTGCCTTAGGGGCACCCACTAACACACATCCACCACCCGGATACCACCCCACCAACCAAAATATGTATTGATACCCACTGTACTCACCCTCTTGTGGCTGCTGTGATGTCCTCAAGTGCTCATTCAGCTCAGGGTAGGTCACCACCAGTTTGCGGGCCATCGGGGGGTCAGGGTCCGACAGGCACCCCTTCCTCATTGGGAGGCCATCCTCAGCTGGGCCTCCTCGGTCTTCCATGCCCAGCATCTCAGGTCCTCCCTCCATTTTAGACAGTGGGTGCTCTGGCTGCCATAGACCCTAAGGGTCCGCTCGTCCTCGGTGATGGCACACCATATTCCCTTCTTTTGATGGGCGCTGACCCGCAGAGGCAATACAGACAGGAGAACACCATTAAACAAACAGTCCAGCCTGTCACACAAATGGCCTCCATACCTGTTTCCATCACCATTGGCACACACATAGCCCACCGCACAACATGTACACCACCAACAGACTATCTCCCCACCCCATCCCTCCTTACACGATGCTTTCACACACATCTCCATGCATCCTTGCCACATGCATCGTGCCCAAAGTGTACCCACCTGTTGGTCTGCAGGCCCATACAGCTGTCCGTACTGGGGTAGGACCCCATCCACCAGTCGCCTCAACTCCTCTAAAGTGAAGGCAAGGGCCCTTTCCCCTGTCACACAGGCCATGGTAGTTTCCAGACACAGGTCACAGCAGCACACGCAGTGAAGGTGTTCTCCTGTTGAAGGTCAGGAAACAAGTGAGAAGTGAGATTCAAAATGGCGGTCACATCCGCGGCGGTGTACACCATCACTCCCGGCGTACAACCCCATTGGCCACTGTACTCCATAAAGCCACATATTATCCAATGAGGAATTGCGCGGTTGTGCAAGACCGCCTTCCGCCACGATGCCTAATGTCAGCAGAGTTACCTCACTTCCACCTGTCCCTACATACAAGACAGGAGGTCGCCATTTTGGGGGGGGGGAACAGGCATATCGACAATTACTGGACACAGATTAGATTGCCACATACTTCGCCATTAACACTATCCCAATACATAAGTGCACCATATGGACTGCTGTTGTGGTTTTGTTGTTCAAATTGTGACAGCCTACTCACTCGTGTCCCTTAGATACCTACCACTGCGGATGAATAGGAGGTGGAGACATACCCCCGTGTACAGACCCCTTGTGGACTTAGCTACACTGGAGGATAGGCACATTATACTCACCTATAGACTGGACAGGGCCACAATCACAGAGCTGTGTGCCCAGTTGGAGCCAGATATGATCTCATCCATCCATCATCCTACTGGGATCCCCCATCTTGTGCAAGTGCTATCAGTGCTCCATTTCCTGGCGACAGCTCCTTTCCAAGTGACAGTGGGCTTGGCAGCAAGAATGTCACAGCCAATGTTTTCAATCGTGCTGGCAAGAGTGTTGTCTGCCCTGATAAAACACATGTTCAGCTACATTGCTTTCCCCCATGTGGAAGATTTGGCTACTGTGAAGGCCGGATTCTATGCAATGGGACATAGCCCCAATATTATTTGAGCGATTGACATGACACATACTGCGTTTGTCCCCCCCACCAGAATGAACAGATGTACAGGAATCGTAAAAGTCTCCACTCACTGAATGTGCAGATGGTGTGCCTGGTGGACCATTACATCTCCCACATCAGTGCTAAGTATCCTGGATCGGTGCATAATGGCTTTGTCCTGAGGAATAGCAGCATCCCAAATGTGATGGGCCAACTATAGAGGCACAGGGTGTGGCTAATAGGTGAGCCATGGTCCCCACCCACTGTATATTAGTGTATGCCTCTGCTGTTGACCACATAGGATTGTGCGTAGATTTGTTGTCCCTCAATACCTGCAGGTGACTCTGGCTACCCAAACCTATTATGGCTGCTGACCCATGTGCGAAATGCCAGGACAAGGGCTGAAGAACGTTATAATGAGGCACATGGGTGAACCAGACGGACAATCAAAAGGACCTTCAGCCTCCTGAAGGCCAGGTTCAGGTCCCTCAATCTGACAGGTGTCCTTGTGCTACTCACCCGAGAAGGTCTGCCAGATAGTAGTGGTATGCTGCATGTTGCACAACCTGGCCCTCAGACGCCCTGTTGTTTTTCTGCAGAAGGAGGAGACAGGAGATGCCCCTGTGGCAGCAGTAGACCCTGATGACAGTGAGGATGAAGAGGCTGAGGATGAAGACAACAGAACATCAGTTATCCATCAGTACTTCCAATGACACACAGGTGAGACAGTGCAACTTCACATTTCTATAACTTTTGGTGTATTCTGTGTGGCATTAACTTCCTTTTACCTCTACTTACTGTCACCTATGGTTTACAATTTTACAGATGTTGGTGCTATGATAACTGTGTACTGATGTGCTAACTACAGCCAGCTACGGGTCATTATTTCCATGCTCTCACATTGTACAGTTCATTTGCAATGGATGTAACTGTTTCCATAAATACATCTTTTCAGCACATGACATACAAGTAGTTGAGTTGTGTTCAAGGGTGTTTATTGTAGTGCTAAGAAATATAGGAAAAAGTGCAATGGAATAGGGTGATGATGGAGGAAAGTCTAGTGTATTGTTCCTGTCTGTTTGTAGCAGTGGTGCAGTGTCCAAGTGGCCATAGGAAGGGGTGCAACAGCAGTTCAAGGTGGACAAGGTGACTGAGTGGGACACAAGGGGGACAATCGGGAGAGTCTCATTTCCTGGCTTCTGTCTGGGTCGCAGTGAACGTTTATGGGGTGGTTCACCTTCTGCAGGGGCAGGGATGCTGGTGGCCTGTGTGTCCTGTGTCGGGCCTCCTGCCCACTAGCATCAGCTGAAGTGGAGGGCCGATCAGTGGACTGGCTAGTGGTAGGGGCCCGCTGGTGTGCTGTTGCCTCCCTCATGATGTTGGCCATGTCTGCCAGCACCCCTGCTATGGAGATCAGGGTGGTGTTAATAGCCTGCAAGTCCTCCCTGATCCCCTGATACTGTCCACCCTGCAGTCGCCTGTTTTCCTGCACATTGTCAAGGATCTGGCCCACCGTGTCCTGGGAATGTTGGTAGGCTCCGAGGGTCTCAGAGAGTGCCTCCTGGAGAGTCAGTTCCCTGGTCCTGTCCTCCCCCGGCGCACAGCAGTCCTATATAGGAAAGCAGCCTCTTTCTAGCATGATTACCCTCACTTTTGGCCTGTTTGAGAGTGTGTGTCAGTGCGTTTTTACTGTGTCACTGGGATCCTGCTAACCAGAACCCCAGTGCTCATAGATAAAAATCTATATGTCAGTATGTTTTTGCCTGTCTCACTGGGACCCTGCTAGCCAGGACCCCGGTGCTCAAAGTTTGTGGCCCAATGTGTATGCCTGTGTAGTGCCTAACTGTGTCACTGAGGCTCTGCTAACCAGAACCTCAGTGCTTATGCTCTCTCTGCTTTTAAATTTGTCACTGTAGGCCAGTGACTTCATTTACCAATTTCAATTGACATATTGGATCCCCCCCTTATAAGTCGTTAGTATATGGTACCTAGGTATCCAGGGCACTGGGGTTCCAGGAGATCCATATGGGCTGCAGCATTTCTTTTGCCACCCATAGGGAGCTCAGACAAACGCTTACACAGGCCTGCCATTGCAGCCTGCGTGAAATAACACACACGTTATTTCACAGCCATTTTCACTGCACTTAAGTAACTTATAAGTCACCTATATGTCTAACCTTCACTTGCTGAAGGTTAGGTGCAAAGTTACTAAGTGTAAGGGCACCCTTGCACTAGCAAAGGGGCCCCCACATAGTTCAGGGCCATTTCCCTGGACTTTGTGAGTAATGGGACTCCATTACATGCGTGCACTACATATAGGTCAATACCGATATGTAGCTTCACTAAGGTAACTCCGAATATGGCCATGTAACATGTCTAAGACCATTGAATTGTCCTCCCATTCCAAATCTGGTATTGGGGAGCCAATTCCATGCATCCTGGGCGCTCCACCATAGAACCCTAGTACTGCCAGACCAGCTCTCCGAGGCTTGCACTGCAGGTAAAGCTGCTGCCACCTCACACACAGGGTTCTGCCCTCCTGGAGTCTGGGCAGCCCAGTCCCAGGAAGGCAGAACAAAGCATTTCCTCTGAGAGCAGGATGTTACACCCTCTCCCTTTGGAAATAAATGTTACAGGCTGGGGAGAGGTAGCCTCCCCCAGCATTTGAAGGGCACAGATGGTACGCTCCTTGCATAAACCAGTCTACACCGGTTCAAGGACCCCTTCTCCCCTGCTCTGGTGGGAAACTGGACAAAGGAAAGGGGAGTGACCACTCCCATGTCCATCACCACCCCAGGGGCAGTGCCCAGAGTTCTCACAGTGTGTCCCAGACTTCAGCCATCTTGCTTTGCAAGGTGTGGGGGTACTCTGGAGGGCGCTGAGTGGCCAGTGCCAGAAGGTGACTTCAGAGACCCCTCCTGATAGGTCCAAACTTGATAAGGTAGCCAATCCCCCTCCCAGGGCTATTAAGGGTCTCTCCTGTGGGTTCTCTTCAGATTCTGCTTGCAAGTTTCCTTCAGGAATCCTCTACAACTTCAGACTCCTCTGGCCTCGGATCAACCACAGCCTGCTCCAAGCAACACTGTAATTGCAACAAAGTGTCTACAAGAGACACTTTTCTTCAGCAACCTCAGCTCCAAGTCAGCAACTGCAACAGTTTCCATAGTGTGCATGCTCTGGGTACTCCCTGTCTTCATCCTACACCAGAAGGGCCGAAGAAATCTCCAGTGGAGTGACAGAGTCACTCCCCTGCTCCAGGCAGGCACCTTCCAAGGCAACAACTGGTACCCTGGAACTCCTCTCATAGCAACGAGCGTGTTCCTAAGGACACAGAGGGTGGACACCATCGACATAGACTGTCCTGAGGTCCTGCTGACGCAATTTGGAGGAGGTAAAACCTTGCTTTCCCTGAGAGCGATGGTACCGCTGTGTACTGCATCGTCATCGCCTCCTGAGGCCTCTTTGCAAAATTCCTTGGTGCACAGCCTGGCCCAGGACCCCAGCACTCCATCCTGTGATGCTCAACTCGCTGAGTTGTTCTCCGGCAGCGTGGGACCTTCTGTTGTTGTGCTGCATCAACTGAGCTTTGCACCTCCTTTGTACCCAGATCCTGCAGCTTCTGGGGTGCTGGCTGGCATCCTGAGGACTCTCTGAAGTGCTGAGAGCCCCCTCTTCCTCCTCACACAGAGTTGAGGCCCCCACATTCCTCCAGGGTCCATCCAGCACCATTTTGATGCAAAATGCACTTTTGTTGTAGACAAGGCTTGTTGGTGCCTTCCAACACAAAATCTCATCTGCAACAATCTTCACACCGTGAGACATCTTTTGCATCATGCAGGAACCTGCTGGCTTCTTCCTAGGGTGCATCCTCTTCTAAGTTGGCAGGAGCTACTGTCCTTCCTGGAACTTCTTTCGACTTCTGGACTTGGTCCCCTTCCTTTGCAGGTCTTCAGGTCCAATAATCCAGCAGTTTTTCTTTGCAGACTTGGTTGGCTGCTGCAAAATCCCCAAAACGAGGTGTAGTGTGACATAAGGAAACTTGCTGTACTTCACTCCTGCTTTTCTGGGGTGGGGTAATTTACTTACCATCACTGTATTCTTACTCTCCCAGTGATTCTGGACAAATTACACTTGTCTAGGGGGGAACTTGTGATTCACATTCCACTTTTTCAATATATGGTTTGTGTTGCCCCTAGACCTATTTTCTCCCATTGCATTCTATAGGATTTCCTACATTTTGCATTGTTCTATGACTATTTACCTGTCTAATGTTGGTGTCTAGTGTATATATTGTGTATTATACTTACCTCCAGAAGGAGTATTGTCTCTAAGATATTGTTGGTACTGTGTCACCCAAATCTGTGTCACCCAAATAAATACCTTTATTTTTGGGAACACTGAGTATTGTCTTTACTTCTGTATAAGTACTGTGTAACTATAAGTGGTATTGCATGAGCTTTGCATGTCTCCTAGTACAGCCGAAGCTGCTCTGCTATAGCTACCTCTATCAGCCTAAGCTGCTAGAGCACTACTACTTCACTAGTAAGGGATAACTGGACATGGTATAAGGTGTATGTACCCAAGGTACCCACTACAAACCAGGCCAGCCTCCTACATCCTAGTGTCCCTGTTGGCCTGGGCCTCTGTCCCGGCTCTGTCTGGGGTCCCTGTACAGGTGGGCACACTGCTGATTGACGTGTCCTGGGGACAGAGGTGTGGGTGTGCTGAGTGGGTGCTGTGGTGTTGGATACTGATGGGGGAGGCTCTGTGGTGGTCTGTGAGTGGGCTTGGATGACCAGATGTCAAGTGGTCCCTGATGGGTCAGGTAGGTCATCTCCTTTCAGAAGTCCAGAGTTCCTGTCATCACTGGGGGCATCTTCTGTTGGGAGACTGGATAGTTGTGACACCTCATCTCCACTGACATTGGCTGGGATACCTGTGGGGATGTAAGTGATGTATTATGTTTCATGTCTGTGACATATTGAACATCCCTATCTTCCCCTCTATCGTTGGTGTTGCCCTGACACCTTTTGTTTGTGTATGGTGATGTATTGTGTGATTGTCAGTTTCCCTATGCTGTGCATGCTTTAGTGGTGGGTGTCCATTCAGGGCTGGAAGGGCTGTCCATGCATGGTATGGCATGAGGGCCTGGCATTGGGGTTAGTCATATGTGTAGGTGCAGTATGTGGGATGGAGTGGAGTGATGGGAGTGAGGGTGTGAGATGGCATGCAGGTATGGGGGTGATAAGTAATTAATATTGACTTACCAATGTCCAGTCCTCTGGCTACTCCAGCGAGTCCCTCAGGATGCAGTATTGCCAGTACTTGGTCCTCCCATGCTGTGAGCTGTGGGGTAGGAGGTGGGGGTCCACTGCCAGTCCTCCGTATAGCGAGCTGGTGCCTTGCTGCTATGGAACATACCTTCCCCCATAGGTCATTCCACCTCTTCTTGATGTCGTTCCTTGTTCTTGGATGCTATCCCACGGCGTTCACCCTGTCCACGATCCTCCACCATTGCTCCATCTTCCTGGAAATTGATATGTGTTGTACCCATGCTCCAAACAGCTGTGGCTCTACCTTGACAATTTCCTCCACCATGACCCTTAACTCCTCCTCAGTGAAATGGGGGTGCCTTTGTGGTGCCATGGGTGTTGTGTGGTGTGGGTTAGGGAGAGTCTGTTGAGTTATGTAGTGGGGTGTGTAATGTGGGGTGCACATGGAGTGTGTCTAGTTGTCCCAGTGGTCTTGGTGTCAGACTGGTGGCTATGATTAGTAATCGTGAAGGGTTGTGGGTAATGGGGGTGGGTGTTTTATAGTGGTGTGTGTTTGTGGGTGTGGTGTGTGTATGGGTGTCAGGTGTGTGTTTTTGGTATTGGCCAATGTGGTGTTGTTTTGTATGTGGGTGTCCATTCTGAGCGTGGCGGTATGTACCGTCAATGGTTTACCACCGTTGAAAGTCCGCAGTGGTGATTCGTGGGTCATAATGTGGTGGGTGTTGTTCTTTTGGTGTAATGGTATAGGTTTTGGGACTGCTACTTTAGCACCGACCTTTGGGCTGGCGTATATGTGTGCGAGGCAGTAATCTGTCGGATTGGTGTGTGTCATAATATGGCGAACGGATATTCGCCACAGCAGAGGTATGTTGGCCGCTGTCAGCGTGGCGGTAGGCGGCATTTACCGCCAATGTGATAATGAGGGCATTCATCTCAAAATCAAATGATAAGCATACAGAAATAACATTGGCTGAACAAAGCTGGCTCACCAAGGCTGACTGGCGCTGAAAGAATTGCTATTTAATCAAAGCTTGAGCTACTACACATTCTAAGGTTACAGTGCAAATTAATAGCAAGAATAACTGCACAAACGAATTATCATACATTTAGATTCAGCAAAAAAAAGACATCAATTGTTATTACATGTGGTGAGCATAATCAGTGAGAACCCTAGCTAACAGTTTAGAATAGCATGTTTGGGCTTCATGGAAAACAATTAAGTCAACACAAATTTGGAAAACATCAAGCTACGGCTCAAATTAGTGGTTGGTACCTAGAAACAAAAACAAATTGACATAACAATCAGTAACATTGTCTTTATACCTGTCCTCAATATGGTTCAGCAAGCTGTGACAGTCTTTGTCCATAGGACATCAGTCTGGTCAGTAAAGCATCAGGCTTCAGCATTAAATTTCAGAAAAAGCAAAGTTTCTTCAAGCAATAAAGTTAAGCACGTCTCTTCTCGGGACGGTAAGGAAAATAATGGTGGTCTCTCCTCTCAGTGCAGTCTGGTTAAGTTAGATTTCCTAAAACTACTTCCCACATCCATATTGGTCAAATAATCTCATGTTTGCAGTTAGTCCAATGAAAATAAAACCCCAAATCTACAAGTTTCGCTAATACACGGTTCACATGTCGATGCTTGGCTCCTCAACTCCTGTTCCCATCGTTTGGCTTGTCAGGTATCAATATTGTTGTGGCTTATACTCCAGTCAGTGCATCCATTGTCTTCTCATGGGAAGGTCAGTCCTACACACATTACAATATACAAAGTCTCCCTAGCTAGTACATTATCTTCTAGCAAGCAGTTCTCATGAGAAAGACTTTCAGCTATGAGTGCTTGGTCAGCACAGTGGAAATTCACAATTTAATTCTCTAAGCAGCCATTTTATCAGTCGATTAAGAAATGCAGCTTGACATGAGGCCGTGCAACTAGGCCCAAGACCTTGCTAAGTTAAGACCTATGATTAATAAAGCCAATACGTAATGCATAATCCTTTATGTGATATACTCCTAGATTAATCAAACATAAGCTCAACATTTTACATCAATAAGCTATTAATAAGTACACTTAGTGAACATTGGCAGCCACTCAGGTGGGCCCAACTTCAAATGCATGCATTACTTTTCTCTATGTTAATTCATTTTCTATGCAAATTCACACTCAACAACACTCAGAATACATGAATATTCATTAGTAAAATTCAGCGTTAACAGGTCTGCTCGATTTCCTAAATTGTAGCAGCTTTTCAGTGGTCCTGATAGCTAGAGGAATGATGTTCCTGATCCTAGATACATAGATTGAAAAGGCTTGCTTCCCTGATTTTGTTAGTGTGCAGTTAAATAGTACCTGTAGTGTTCCCTTTCATGTGATGTAACTGGCGAGCAGCACCAGGCGGTCAGGTGGTCTCCAGGACTTTCCCCATCCCAATGGATGCTTGATTTAGCCCATCTGTGATGTTGAGTCACTAAATGAATGTGGAGGGCTTCGACTGCACTGGCAGTTTAATAGCGCCCACAATACACACCAGACTTTGGTAATCCATTGAGTCATGCTAGCAGCCTGTGGGACCACGTTGCTTGAGAGAGGCCTGAGCCCTGCCAAAACCGGCCCTGGCTACATCTCTACATTGGCAAAATGGATGAGTTTAGCCTACGCAAGGGCCAAGCACATCTCTGAGCTCAAACCTGCAACATATGTGGTGGCTGCCCAGTATCAGGCTCACTGCGAGTGGTGCTTGTGTTGCGAAGGAGGGCAGCACCTAGAGCACAAGCCTGTAATCTGACTCCATGGCACAGTTACATGAGATGAGATATATTGCATTGATCACCGCCAACACTGTGAAAGCTCAAAAAAACACAACAGCAGAAGGGGCTAACTGTTCCGGCCTACCTTCAATAAAACAGGAAGACAGTCCGTACAGCAGCACAAGAAATTCACAACTCCTGGGCTACACCGCCACACAAGGACACCAGCACAACCATCATGGCAATTGTGCCAGCATTTAAACTCTTCTTAATAGAAGGAGCACCCTCCACGTATGCAATCAAGTGGAGAGACTTGGTTGAACTCAGAGCTTTATTTTGAAGCCACAAAGGTGAAGGTGGAGAGGAAAAGAGCCTTCGTGCTTTAATTAGTGGGAAAAGGAATACACAAAATATATGAGAACATAACTGAGGTGATGCCCGAGACATACACCAGGCTGGTCACCACCAATCAAGAATATAAGCATTTTATATTCTGACAGGCCCACCAAGAAGACGAAGAATCACTGGACAGTTTTTGTAGCAGACTGAGAGAATTGGCCAGCACATATGGGTTCAACAACGAGCTGGAAGAGTCAGGGAAAACCCTGCAGGACATTCTCACAATGGTAAGGTAAAAAGTGCTCTCAAAAGCTAGAGCATCACATATGAAAGTAACACCACACCAGACCATCCAAACAGAACCCATCAACATGGTTCAGCCATGGAAAATGCTAGACAAGCCAAAAAGAGCACCTAGAAGTGTTGAGGATGTGCGGGTACTGCAGAAGACCCACGCACAAGCTGGGAGACTGCCCAGTCAATGGAAAAGAGTGGGCAGCATGTGGCAAGTACAGTCACTTCACCAAATTGTGCAGGTTCCTGAAACAGAAGAAGAAGGCAAAAGAGACCGTCAGAACTATCCCTGACACAGGGGCTGACTCAGGGATATGGATGATGACATCTCTGAAAACACAGTACAGTCACCACCACAACCTGATGACCTCTACTCCAATGTCACTTTCAAGAAGACAACTATACGTCACCATCACCAAAGATACGGGAGCCTCCTTCAACATAATGTCAGCTGCCAAGTACAAAATCATGTCAAAGCCACCCACACTAACCAAAGACAGAGTCAAAGTCTTCACTTATAAACGGAACCAACCCGTACCCATACAAGGAAGCTTTGTGACCCATGTCTCACTCGGGAAATCATGTGCTGGCACATCCATCTATGTGGCCAAAGGAGGCCAGGGGATGTTTCTTATTGGACTTGTCCTTTCGGTAGGGTCACTGAGCGCCAGACATTTTACCTTCCTCCTCATATTTGTGTGCAGAATTTGTTTTTGTTGTCTCTGCACACATGTAACATTAGCTTATACCCAACTTAATTTACATCTAAGTCACTAGTAACATGGTACTACCTGTGACACGGCCTGTACATTAAATGCTACTAGTGAACCTGCAGCACTGCCACCCACTTATGCAGCATCTTAAAAATGTCTCAGGACTGCCATTACAGCCTGTGTGTGTGCAGTTTTAAACTTTCATTTTGACCTGGCAAAATAAACTTTTGCCTGGCCCGAACCTTCCTTTTAAATACATAGGTCACACCGAGAGTAGACCCTAGACATCCCAGTGGGCAAGCTGCAATGTGTTTAAAAAGTAGAAGATGTACTTTTACCTTTTACTTGTCCTGGTAGTGAAAAACCTTTAAATCTGTGTTTCACTACTACTAGGTCTAACATTCCATAGGCTAACATTTGAATTATCATATTACATTTTAAAAGTGTATTTTCCAAACTGGAAACAGGTAACTTACCCTAGTGAGGGTAAGTTAGTTACACTTTCTAAACTAACCTGTGCTCAACAATTGGTAGCTTGAAACAGAGCAGTCAGGCTTAACTTAAGAGGCAATGTGTAAAGTATTTGTGCAACACTTACATTACAGTAACACCTCAAAAATACTCCCTCCAGTTTAGAAGAAGAAAGTATATTTTTCTGACTAGAACAAGACTAAAAAAACACACCCAATAAATAGGACTCGGGATATGATTTTTTAAGGACTAAACTGTAGTAGATTGCTTAGAAATCAATAGCGCTAAAAGGTTACTTGAGGTCACACTTGACCGGAGTAAATCCAAAGTTCATGCTGACCTTGACGGAGGGCAGGCTGGTGGGCTACAGGACCCATGCATTGCCCGCTGAAAAGTAGCATAGGTGGAGAGTCCTGTTGACGTTGATGAAGCAATGCAAGAGCGATGCATTGGATCCAGTCCAAATAGTCTGGGGGATGCATCGTCATCAAGCCTATGCAGCCAGCGATGCGATGTCCCCGAGGTGCGACATTGAATCCTTGCTCTTAATGCTATGAGTCTTTGTTGAGCTGCGCAGCCCGTGATGCGAAGGAGATGCACCGTGGCTGGTGGTGATGCATCGAACCTGAGCGATGCAAAGTAATCAACCTCAGCGGCAGTGGCAATGTGTTGTCATCGAGGGAGGATGCAGCATTTCCAATCAGCGCTATGGCATGGATGTATCGATTTTTGCAAGAAAACAGCTGCAGAGTCTGAGTTAAAGATCCAGGACTGGATTGCCACCTCATGGCAGAACAGGACTCACAGTTGGCAGAGTTTAGCAGCTGAGCAGGGTTGTAGGAAGTCTTTGATGGCAGAACAGGGGGCAAGCCAATAAGCCTTTGGAGTTATTTAAGATCATTAGAGGATGTAGAGAGCCACATTGAGTGCTTCTCACTCCGAGGCAGGGAGCAGCAGGCAGCAAACTAACACAGCAAAGCAGTTCAGCAGAGTGGAAGGCCCTCTGGGCAGCAGAGCAGTCCTTCTAACTGGCAGAATGTACTCAGATCCAGAAGTGTACTGCTTTCGGGTGAATTTGGGGCCCAGACCTTATACCCAGTTGAGCCTTTAAAAAGAGGGGCTTTGAATTGCACACAGGCCCCTCCCTTTCCTGCCCTCGTTCCAGACACACCACATGAGGTAAACAGCTCTTTGTTTGGGAACAAGCTCAGCCCTATTCAGTCACAAGTGTCAGCTCCTCCCCTCCCATCTAGCTCAGCAGGGCCCATCAACCTGTGATTGGCCATCAGGATGAAAATGGCACTCCTATAATCTCTTTGTGTGTGGCTGACTAGAGGAAATGCACAATGCCTAGCTGTCATCCAACCCAGACTTGTATTGGAGGCAGGCAGCAGCCACACAGGGCTTAAGAGCAGAAAAATGCAACTTTCTGAAAGTGGCATTTTTTAAGTTGTAATCATACATCCAACCTTACCATTAAAGAGGATTTATTATTACAGGTTTATAGGTACCAAACACGACAATCCTACTCCTTCTCAATCTAGAATTACACTTAATAGAGGTATTAAGCAATCCCCAATGTTTTCCTAATAGAGGAGTGGGCCTTTCATGTAGTGCAAAACCACTTTGGGAGTTTTTCACTACCAGGACAAGTAACACTAAGAAGCATAGGCCCTGCCTTTTACGTACACTGTACCCTTCCCTATGGGTTATGTAGGGCCTACCTCTGGGATGCCTTGTGTGTAATAAAAGGGCAGTTTAAAGCTTGGCAAGGGGTTTGAAATGCGATGTCAACATGGCAGTGAAACTGCACATGCAGACTCTCAGTGGCCTGAGACATGTTTGATGGGTTACTTTATTGGATGGCACAATCAGTGCTGCAGCTCCCACTAGCAGAATGTAATTTACAGGCCTTGGGCACATATACTGCATTTTATGGAAATGGGATGTTCTCAGAGAATACGAAGCACACAGGACCCCAGAGCCAAAATGGATATTGGACTCACTTCATCAGGTGTGTCAAGAAACTAGTGACAGATGCTGAATGTTGGCTATTTTGAGAGCTCAAATCAGTCATACCCTCCAGCCTCACAGACCAGGTGGTACAACTTACCCACACTGGACATCAAGAGGTGGTGAAGGCAAACCACCTCAGGGGAAAGGTATGGTTCCTACTAATGGATGAGCTAGTACAAACTATTGTATGATCTTGCCACTGGTGCAGAGTCACAGGACCATTATACATACATGCATCCTTGCTTACAGAACGCAGCCCTCTACAACTTTCGATATGCACCAGTCTTGATTTTGGCTGGTTCCCTGATGGGAAGTACATCCTCGTCTATAATTGATGACTACACCAAATATGCTGAGGTGGAAATTGTGAAGTCCCAAATAGCCAGTGAGACTCTACCTAAGCTAGAGAAGATGATGGGCATGAATGAGCTGTTGAAGGCACTCAGGGCAGACAATGGCCCACCTTTACAGGTCCAGGATTTCACAACTTATCTACCATTCTGGAACTCTGGACACAAAAATGTAACACCATGATGGTCCAAGGCCAATGGGGAGGCAGGCCCCTTCATGTGAAAGCTCAAAAATGTAGTCTGCATGGCACAAGCGAATCAGCAATCCCTTGAATGGGCCATATATGCCTTCTTATGGGTGTATTGTTAAACCCAGAATTCAGCCACAAGACAAGCCCCAGGACATGCCAGCATGGGTCGGGTGGTATCAGATACCATTCCCCATCATACACAGTACAGGCCTCTTACTACTAATGACCACCAAACACTCCAAAGAAGCAAGGCCACCAACCATTGGGTGAATGTCTGCCCAGAGGCCTGAACATCAGACCATCACCCACAGGTTCGAGTATTCCTCAAGGACCGGTACCACAGGAGCAAATTCCCCTTTTGAACAACACCTGTGAGGCATAATCCAACATTAGGGCACCAGGGTCACCTCTCGGAGCAATGGAAAAGAGATCACCAGAAACATATTGGCCTTCATTACAACTTTGGCGGTAAAAAACGCCTACCGCCGTGATGACGGCCGCCAAAAGATTGTCGCTGCGGCTACCAGAAGTCCACCATATTATGGCCACAGCTGGATTTCCGCCACAAGAATGATGGAAATCTGGCTGTGGCCATGCCGACGGATGCCGGTAAGGTGGCGCTGCTACCACCAGCAGCGCCACACCAGTAGACCGGTGCTAGCTGTATTATGGAAAAATAATACCCCCTGGCGGTGTTCTGCTGGCAGGCGCTGCTGGCGGTAGCAGCGCCCCATCCTGTCTCCTGCCGGAGGACCCCGTGCATCCAGATAAGTCGGGTCTCCGACAGGGGAGGGGGGTGTTGTGTGTGTGTATGGATGTATGTGTGTGCATGAATGCGGGTGTGTGATGAGTGTTGAATGCGTGTGTGCATGTACAGATGTGTGTGTATGTTGTGAAATGTGAATGCGTGTCTCTTTGGAAGTGTGTGCGGATGTGCGTGTGATTTGAGATATGCATGCGTGTATGTATGTGTGAATGAGTGTGTGTATGTGTGTAAGTGTGTGAGGGGGTGTAGATGTACGGGGGTGGGGGTTTGGAGAAGTAGGGGGTGGAGGGGCATCTGGAGAGGTGCGGGAGGGTGACACCCCAATCCTTCCCTGGTACTGATATGGCCTACCGCAATGGTTTTCGTGGCATTACGAATGCCACAAAAACCATGGCTTTAGGCAGGGTCATAATCCTACAGGTGAAACAATGGCGGCCGCCAGACTGGAGATGGATATCTCTAGCCCAACGGCTGTTACTGCTGGGGCTGTTGGAGTGGTATCATGGCGAGTTGGCTTCAGCCAACTTGCCAATGTCATAGTGTGGCGATAAGAACCGCCAGCCTGTTGGTGGTACTTACCTTCACATTATCGCCGACTGCCGGGGTCGTAATGACTCCCATTGTTTTTTTAAGCCTGCAGGGTGAGGCCCGAAGCTGAAACAAACAACCCAGGGAATCGGAAACCTGACGAAGGTGCACTGGCTGAGTTATCACACAGGGCACTGGCGGTTAGCGGCCCGGATCTAGGCCCCCTAGGGAGGTAACCAGCAGTCCTTTGGCTTTTCCCCCAAAGAGAGCCAGAACAACACACCAAACACTATCTGCCCCCCACCAGACAGATCCCTGAAGAACAGAGTGACCGCACGAGGTATCATTTGAGAAGCAACCTTGCACCCTTCCTCTGCTCAGAAACTGTGATCTGAAAACTGTTTCCCATGTTTGTATACTTACCTATATTTTTAAATTTTTTAGTTTTGCTTATGGTTGATTTTTCCCTTATGCAGGGTCATCCCCAATCTTTTTGCCTCCTTCCTCCTATTTTTTCTGACCTGCTGCTGTTGGCTTTTGAACTCTGAGCACTTTACCACTGCTAACCAGTGCTAAAGTACATATGCTCTCTGTGTAAATTGTTGATTGGAGCTCCATGATTGGCATATTTGATTTACTGGTAAGTCCCTAGTACAGTGCACTAGAGGTGCCCATGGCCTGTAAATCAAATGCTACTAGTGGGCCTGAAGCACTTGTTGTGCCACACACAAAAGTAGCTCTGTAAACATGGCTCAAACCTGCCACAGCAGTATGTGTGTGTGCTGTTTTAAACTGCCAATTCGACTTGGCAAGTGTACCCACTTGCCAGGCCTAAACCTTTTCTTTTCTTACATGTAAGGCACTCCTAAGGTAGGCCCTAGGTAGCCCCATGGGTAGGGTGCAGTGTATGTTTAAGGTAGGACATATACTAATGTGCTTTATATGTCCTAACAGTGAAATACTGCTAAATTCGTTTTTCACTGTTGCAAGGCCTATCCCTCTCATAGGTTAACATGAGGGCTGCCTTTAAATATGATTAAAATGTAGATTCCCTTTGGGAGTGGAGAGACATGTGGAGTTTTGGATCTCTGAGCTCACAATTTAAAAATACATCTTTTAGTAAAGTTGATTTTAAGATTGTGTTTTTGAAAATGCCACTTTTAGAAAGTGAGCATTTTCTTGCTTAAAACATTCTGTGATTCTGCCTGTTTGTGGATTCCCTGTCTGGGTCAGTTTGACAGTTGGGCTGTTTGCACCTCATTCTAGACAGTGACACAAAGGGAGCTGGGGTGTAGCCTGCATGTCCTGATGAGCCATCTGTGCTGGGGGGCAGAGGAGTGGTCACTCACACCTGAAAGGGCTGTGCCTGCCCTCACACAATGCAGTCTCCAACCCCCTGGAGTGTGTCTGGGGCCTGGCCTGGGCAAGGGAGGATTTCACAAACAAGAGAGACTTCTTCTTTGAAGTATGCCTACTTCAAAGGGGAAAATGGGTATAAGAAGGGCACCCAAAACCACAGACTTTAGATCACTTCTGGAAACCAAGAGGAACCTCTGCCTCGAGAAAAGCTGAAGAGCTGAGGAAGAAGAGCTGCCCTGCCTCTGACTGTGCTTTGAGAAGCTATCCTGCAGTTGCTGCTTCTGCCTGTGCAAGAGCGCAAAGACTGACATTGTGTGCCTTCCTGCTTGTTAAGAACTCTCCAAGGGCTTGAAACTGAGGTTGCCTCCTGTTGTTGAAGTCTCAGGGACAGCAAAGACTTCTCTCTGCCATCACCTGGAGCCTCTGCTGCAACTCCTACCTTGCCAAGTGGTGCCCTATCCAGTTCTTGGGGCCTTGTCAGGGGAAGCTGGTGGACCAAGGTTGGAAATCCACGCACAGATTGCTGCTGGCTCCAGGGCTGAAATGGAGGCAGTGCTTGCAGTGCGGCTGTGAAATCGACGCATGTGGCTGGAGAACCGACGCTCGGCATCGCTGATGGAGGCTGCGATGACGCTACATTGCTGGATGCGGAAAAACAACTCAAACGCCTGCCCAGACCTGAGTGCTGCCCGGATCGACGCATCGCTCCCCTACGGGAAGGACAAATTATGCACGCTGACCCGAGCGGAGAGGAAGAAATGATGCACGAGCTCGCTTGCGGGTGAGAAAGCGACACACTGCTTACCTTTTTTGACGCACACTCGCCTGTGCGTGTTATTTTGATGTGACCCAGGTACATTTAAACGCTAAGAGTGTTAGCATTGTGTTTAAAATCACATGAAGACTATTTTTGTTTTTTAATTGATAACTTGACTTGTGTATGGTGGATTTTTGTCATTTTGATCTTGTTTTGTTTAGATAAATATTTTCTATTTTTCTAATCTGGTGTTGTGTCATTTTGTAGTGTTTTCATTAAGTTACTGTGTGTGTTGATACAAATACTTTTCACCTAGCACTCTGAAGTTAAGCCTGTCTGCTCGTGCAAAGCTACCAAGGGAGAGCGGGGGTTAGCTGAGGGTGATTCTCTTTTACCCTGACTAGAGTGAGGGTCCTTGCTTGGACAGGGGTAACCTGACTGCCAACCAAAGACCCTATTTGTAACAGTTGAGAAGAAATTTAGGCACATATTTATACTTTTTGACGCAAAAATCCACAAATGTATGTATGTGGGTCTCCCATCCTGTGGTGTCCCTCTGGTGTGGGTGGGGGTGTTTCTGGGGCTTGGGGTGGGCACCTGTGGGCTTTTTCCATGGTATTTGACCATGGAAATGGGACCACAGGTCCTCTAACGCCTGCCCTGACCCATGTGTTAAATAATGGCGCTAAGCAGCCTTAGCGCCATTATTTAAGCCCACCTCCCCCGTGCACCATTTGTGAACGGGACGATAAACGAAGTTCTAGGGCCTTAGAGTCATTTTTTGGATGGGAACGCCTACCTTGCATCTCATTGACGCAAGGTGGTTTCACGCATTCAAAAAATGACTGACTCCAATATTTTTGTGCTAGACGGATCTAGCGTCAAAATCTAAATATGGAGTTAGGTTTGCACTAAATTAGCATAAAAGAAAATGACGCTAATTCAGCACAAAGGAAGTATAAATATGCCCCTTAGTGTTCCCCCTCCTATGACGCAATGGGGGGGCTGCACAAGGAGGTCCAGGTGGGCAGTTCCCTGACTTCCCCCATTTAATGCATGTTTAATTTAGCCAGTCTGTGAAGTGGTCACTAAATAAAGGCAAAGGATGTGGACTGTCCTGGCAGTTGCACACTGCTGGCGTTACATGCCAAACCTGGCTCAGTGATCCACTGAATAGTGCTAGTAGCTGGTGCAACAACACTACATGAGAGAGGCCTGAGTCAGGCCAATACTCACCCTGGCCACATCTGTACAGTACCTTGGCTGCAGGAGTTCTAAGAACCACCAGAAAAGGTGAGCTTGTCTGCAAGATAAGCATGGGTGTTGGTACTGATGCATGTATAAATCATATGGTGTTGGCCACCAAGGAGAGCCAATGTAGTTTTTTCAGGGGGGGCATGTGATCATATTTCAGGATGAGACATGCTGCAGCACATAGGTGCCCGTGTGGCATCTGGTAGGCCATGAAACAAAGCATTACCACCATCCAGATGCAAGAGCATGAGGGCTTGGACAGTAGTTCTGAAGGTGCTTTCTGGAAGAAATCATTTCACTTTCTTTAGAACAGAGGTCTCAAAGCTTTACCATACCTTGAGCGACTTCTGATCATTGAAAATCATCGTGAGCTACTGAAATCTAAGCAACTTGTGCATTGTTCCAAGACACCACCAAGCCTAGCTTCATTGACTTTAAGACTGACGTCCACAGAGCCAGATACTATGGTTTAAGCAAAATACTTTGACTAGGGGCACATTGACAGGGCTGTCAGGTGTGTCATTGAAAGTTTAGTCTTTGGGAATGTATGAATATGTGTGAAAATTTGAAATGCAAAAATGTTCATAACAAAGAACATTTTTCTGCACTTTAAATTCATCCCATTTGAAAAATGACTGTATTTTCAGTTACAGCTATGGCACACTGTTCTACTGGCCATTGGGAGCAAGAGGCCTGTACTTTGTAAATGCAACACTTTGAAATAAAAATGAGAAACGTGAGAAGAAAAGTTAACTTTGGGCCTGATTTAGAGTTTGGCAGCCAGGTTACTATGTCGCAAACATGACAGATATCTGTCTGCCATATTATGATCTCCATAGGCTAGAATGAGATTGTAATACTGTACACGGGATATCCATCACATTTGTGACTGAGTAACCCCCTCCACCAAACTCTAAATAAGGCCTTTAATCATTAAGGTAACTTTTCATTTTAAAAGCAAAAACATAATTTCTTCTCTCCTCCAATACTGAGTTGACAAGGACTTTTATTTAAGAGTTGAGGCCTGATTTATACTTTTGTTGCACAGCTTTAGTGTCATTTTATAATGCAAAAGCAGCATAAACTAACAAAATACAATTGTATGTTGTAATTGTGTACTGCTTTTGAGTCAAAACATGAAGCTAATGCAGCGCAAAAAAATTATAAATCAGGGCCTAATTACCATAGTGCTTCTTCACCTCTGTGCCTCACCATGGGTCCTAAATCTGGCTCTAGCACTGTTCATTATCAGGCCCTGCTATATGCAGACTGATAAAAATAATGTAAAATGAACACAGCCTTCCCTTCATGTCAAAAGGAAAAATTTTGCTATGTTTATTTAAAACTGAACTCAAGGTTGTGAGTTACTCTGAAGGTGTCTGTGAGCTACTGGTAGATCGTGCTTCACTGGTTGGAGACACCTGCTTTAGAAGAAATAGCAGGTACCAGGCCCTATTTATTCTATTGGCAATTTATGCCTTTAGCGTGAGGTTAGTTTCTATTTGTATTTACTCGAATTAGC
The DNA here is from genome assembly GCF_031143425.1 of Pleurodeles waltl. Lineage (NCBI taxonomy): Eukaryota > Metazoa > Chordata > Amphibia > Caudata > Salamandridae > Pleurodeles > Pleurodeles waltl. The sequence goes on from NC_090445.1 coordinate 899,331,829, forward strand.
AATTATAACCTATTATAAGTTTCCAGGACCATGCAATATATTTTCATATTTGTGGCTAGATGGCCCCATGAGATGAGAAGAGACTGTTCCTAGAACCAACAACCATAGCATTGAGTGAATCTGCTACTTCTGACAGAGATGCAGCATTGAGCATCTGGACCATCTCATGAATGTTGATGAGATTGGGTTTTGCTGGGCATCTCAATGTGTGAATAGTACAATGACCATTATCTCCTCTTTTGCAGTGTCCCGGCATTCCAAAGCTTATCCCATTAAAGGAACATGCCACTTGGAAATGTGCTTTGTTAGATGAGTACTGCATAATAAATCTGATTTTGAGGCTGTAGGTAGAGGCACGTTCTGACAGGTACGTGCTCCCCAAGTGCTGTCCGCACACATATTGGCTGTTGGCCCTACCATCTTACACTTTCCAAGTAGATACTTACTGATGTCTGGAATTTCCTGCCTTCCTTGCCTGCTCCCAGTCTGTCTTCAGGCGCAATAGGCTAGTGTAAAGTAATTTGTGTGTGAACTGAGGCAGTGTCTGTGAAGTGTATGTGTGACAGGTGACAGCTCCACCCACCTCATCACGTTGGCATGGCCCATTGTTGTGGGTACACTAGCACATCCAAGAGCTTGATTACAGTAAGATGCTGTTGCTTTCAACATTCAGACTCTTTTGGGTATATTCATTATATCCTTGAATATCACGTTTGCAATAACCAATGCTTGTTAAATGTCTCATTTGTTAAAACCAATGCTTGTTGATTATGCACATTATATTCCACCTGTTCCAACTGTAACTGCCAAAACATGTGCTCTTCACAATGTGATCTGTATTGAACATGTGCCACAATCAGGAGGATAATTGCTTATTGCCTTAACAAGCAATCAACTGACAGAAGGCATATGTGCACATTTTATTATTTAAGGATGCTTGTGAGTCTGAGGCCTTGCTTGGCTTCATAGATTTGGCTGTGCTCACCTGTTTCCAGTCAAGTTGAGTTCCTTGTTCTCCAGCCTGCCTCCAGTCAAGTTCCAGTGTTCCTCGTTCTCTGACCAGGGTCCAGTTGAGTTCCAGCATTTCTAGTCCTCCTGACAACATCCAGTCGAGTCCTGGAGATCCTCACCCTACGGTCGGCTTCCTGCAGAGTCCTGGCTCTCCTCTTCCATCATCTGCAGACAATCCCATAGTTCCTGTAAAAGAGAGAAAATAAGAAAGGGTTCTTTTGAAATTTTCAAGCAGGTAACATAATTTCAAGGTAAAGAAAGATTAATCGCTTAAATGAAACAAAACAGTGCTCTGTCTTTTAAATAATTTATGACATTAAGAACTAGTGTGATTTATTGTTTGGGTGGGAATCCAAGATACCGCTAAACAGCCATTAACAAAAGATGTATTTCCTCTAACAAGCACTCCCTTGCGAATTAAGAGATTGGAAATAGAACATGTTCATCAGAACTATTATTGCATGAGATTAGGCCAGAACACAAAGAAGCCCTTTAATCAGGTTGTTTTTGAGTTTGAACATTACTTCAGAGACTCGAAAGTTTTGTAAAAAGAGGAAGAGACCTGTTTAGCCTTGTAAAAACGTATGCACAATGTGTCAATGATAACTGGTATTATGCAATGTTCAATAGTTTTTGGAAGTTCAATCTACTAGTGAAGTAAATCTTTTGCAGCCAGAATCCTAAAAAACCAAGAACCCAGTTTTTTGAGAAATCAGGAGTCCTGATGCCCAACGTGACACGCAGTCCAGGGTCCAGAGGTCCGATTCGTCAGTCCACAAAGCAGAAGCTGGTATTTTCTCTTTCAAAAACCCCCTTTCCCTTTGAGGACTTGCGGGAGGGCCATGTACTCTTTATCGCAGTCACATTAGTCCTCACTGGGATTGGGGAATTGTTATCGCCCCATCAGCACGCCTGGAATTAAGGTGAGTGGCTCGCACAGAACACCTATCCTGCCAACACACAGACCTTCAATTGTGTGGTTGCCTGGGCGGAATACACAAAGACCAACTGTCAACTATACCCAGTCACAGGCTACAAAAACGAAATGGTTAGGACAAAACACTGCTAGCATTCTAAAAGTGCCATTTTCATAACTCTGATGTAAAATTTAACTTTACCATTAGAGTTTTAACTTATAATTTCTCAGACACCAAACATAATATTTCTACCTGCTCCTCATTCCTAGTTATCACTTATTAAGTGTAATAAGGTAACCCTATGTTATCCTACGGAAGAGGTAGGCCTTGCTATAGTAAAAATAAATTTGAGAGTTTTATGCTAGTGACACATGTAAAACTTAAAAATGCATGTCCAACATTTCAAATACACTGTGGGGGTCATTCTGACCCTGGCGGTCAAGGACGCCGGGGCCGGGCTCGGCGGTAGCACCGCCAACAGGCTGGTGGTGCTCCGCCGGGCATTCTGACCGCGGCGGTACAGCCGCGGCCAGAAACGGAAAGTCGGCGGTGTACCACCGACTTTCCGCTGCCCAAGGGAATCCGCCATGGCGGGGCAGCTTGCTGCGCCGCCATGGGGATTCCGACCCCCTCACCGCCATCCTGTTCCTGGCGGTTCCGCCTGCCAGGAACAGGATGGCGGTGAGGGTGTTGTGGGGCCCCTGGGGGCCCCTGCAGTGCCCATGACAATGGCATGGGCACTGCAGGGGCCCCCGTAAGAAGGCCCCACTTTGAATTTCAGTGTCTGCTCAGCAGACACTGAAATTCGCGACGGGTGCTACTGCACCCGTCGCACATCCTCCACTCCGCCGGCTCCATTCGGAGCCGGCATCCTCATGGAGGGCTGTTTCCCACTGGGCTGGCTGGTGGCCTTTTGGCGGTCGCCCGCCAGCCCAGTGGGAAACCCAGAATAACCGCGGCGGTCTTTTGACCGCGCAGCGGTATTCTGGCGGTTCCCTCCAGGCGGGCGGCTCCCGCCGCCCGCCGGGGTCAGAATGACCCCCTGTATTTTTTGTTTAGGGTCTGTTCTAGGGGTGACATATGTACTAAAATTAGGATTTAGGCCTGGCAGATGGCTTATATTGCGAGTTTGAAATGACAGATTATAATGCATACACAGGCTGCAATGGGAGGCTCTGAGGCATGTTTCAAGAGGCTATGTAATTGAGTGCACAATGAATGCTGAAAGCTCACTAGTAGCATTTAAGTTACAAGCCTTACATACAAGTCATAGCACTTTGCTAGGGACGTACAAGTAAATTAAATATGTCAGTTTGGTGTAAGCCAATTTTATCATGTTTAAAAAAGAAAGCACAAGCAACTTACTATTTATTAACAGTGGTAATATGTGTACGGTTCTAGAGTCAACAAAACAGCTTCAGAGCACAGGTGGAGTGAAAGGGAAATGTTTTGTGGTGACTCTATATAGAAAGAACATGTACAACAGATAATAAGATGCAATTACATTAACATTTCACTTTGTTGTTCACTTTCTGTTTCTGCACACTCTTCTGGTCCATAACGATTATCATGGTGGATCCTATGGCTAATGTTGACTATGCTCTATTAACAGCACATTAAAAGTGAATGAGGACTCTGGACATGGAGGGAGAGCTAATAGCGGATGGGTGAACAGCAGAGATCATATATATGTTGAAGGAATTATTGTTTTTTATGTGTATTTGCAAAGCACACTTCCACCTAAAAGCATATCCTGATGCTCAGCCAGATTGTGTGCATAGTCCTGCCTATGTTAGTTTGGGCAATTGAAAAGCCAGATCTTGGGCTACTTGTGAAATTCAAGAAGAGAGAAGGCTCTACTGTGGAGTGTGAGGCAGTTCTATGCTTTAGGAGCAATGTAAGAGGGTGTCCATCCTCCTGATCTAGTTCTATTTATGCATGGGATGTTTGTCAATATTTCTGTGGAGTAAAGGTGTCTGGGTTGTTAGTAGAAGCAGTTGTGACTGTTCAGATAGGCGGGGTCTGAGTTGTATAGTGCCTTGAATGTCTGTGTGAGGAGTTTGAATTGAGCACATTTGTTTCTTGAGTCAGTTGAGTTCCCTCAGTGTGGTGTGATGTGAATTCTGTGTGGGAGGTTGAGCATGAGCCTGGCAGCTGAGCTCGAGATGGTTTGTAGCTTTCTAGTGAGTTGCTTGGTGATCCTGGCTTAGTGAGTGTTCCCATAGTCCAACTTGCTGGAGACTAAGGCATGAGTGAAAGTTTTTCTAGTGTTCCTTGGAGCTGTTTAAAGATCTTCCTCAGGAATTTTAGTGTGTGGAAGGTAGAAGCAGTTACGGAATTGACTTGTGCAGTGATGTCCAATTTGGTGCCAATGATTATTCCAATGTTTTTGGTGTGGGTTATGTGGGAGTGGGTGTGTGGGTCCAGGTTGGACCGCCTACCAGTTGGAGTCCGATAGTGAGGTGTTCTTGCCAAATATCTCTGCTTCTGTCTCCTCAGTGTTGAACTTGAGACAGCTGACTTTCATCCAGTTAGAGACTTCATCATTCAGGGGGTGAACTTGTTTCATGTGTTTGGAGTCTTGTCTGTGAGGGACCTTATGAGGTGCGTGTTGTTGGCGTAGGAGATGTACGGGTGGATGACGTTGCTCAGAGAGATGATATTTACATTGAAGAGTGTAGGGCTGAGTGATGAACCTGGAGGCATTCTGCAGATGTGTTTACGAGGAGTAAGGTACTAGGCCAATAGCTTGTGTTGTATCTGTTGAGAAGGAGCAGATCGAACATACAGCAGGTTCTTGGATGTCAGTCTCATGCAGGTGCCTGATGAGGATGGAGATGGGGTATGAGACAGTGTCAAATGCTGCAGAAACAGAAAGGTCCAAAAAATGAGGGCTATTATGTCTCCTCTGTCAAGGATCATGCAGATGTTGTCTGTGGCAACAATGAGTGCTATTTTTGTATTGTGGTTAGTACTGAATCTGGGTTACATGGCTTCGAGGAGCTCATAGTTGCTAAGATGGTCACTGAGGTGTAGTTTTTCTAAGACCTTTGCTGGGTGTGGTAGGAGGGAGATAAGTCTGTAGTTGGGAAGAGTAGCTGGGTCAGGACTTGGCTTTTTCAGCAAGGACATGACAGTGGCATGTTTCCAGGTGTCCAGCAAACTGGCTGAGCCAATGAAGGCATTAATGTTGGGAGTTATCCCCTGAGTAGATGGTCATCGCAGTAGCATCAATTGTGATGGTGGTTATGACAGGCATAAGTTCAAGGTTCATTCATCAACCACAATGGAAAGTTGAACTGTGATGGTGTCTAATTGAGGGTCGATGTTGCTGTGTATGGAGATTATTTTGTTACCAAAAAATTCAAAGATTTTTCTGGAGCCGGCAGTGGTAAAATATTTGATGATGGCAAAGATTTCCTTGCTGCTGTTAGTCTGGCATCGATATGATTTGCAAGAGTTGTGCACTTAGTGTTCTGTATCTGCTGGCTAATTTCAAGATGTCTTTATCTTTTGTTAACCATCCTTTAATTTAATTTTATTTTGATACCACCTGACACCACCTCTGGATTCTCCTTCTTGAAGTTGCAAGTAATGTCTAGCCTACATGGTTATTTGAAGCTCATCCCTACAATTTGAAACTAGTACTAGTACTAATAAAGGTCACTGTAATACACACTCTGTAACGAGATTCTGAGCTTCAACAAGGCAATGTTATGCAAGGTAGAAGACATTTCCATGCTGGGGTTGAGGTGGATTGAATCAATATATCTTCTCTTGTATCCCTGAACAGAGGCAAGGCTAAAATGGACTTGATAGCCTTTTCTTTAGTTACAGTATAGGTAGTTGAAATTGAAGTTGTTACAACAGCTCTGAGGACAATTATCTCTACACTAGCCAAGACCACTGAGGCACAACTGGCTGACAGCAGAAATTCTAGCAGTTCAGTTGGTTATTCCCTTTGGGTAAATCAGTAATAGGGCCAGTGATTGAAGTGAAGCTATGTGTAAGCGGTGCAAAGGCTACTTTATCAAAGGAACATATGTTTGAGAAACAGGGAACAGATGTTGAAGGGATGCTTAAAGAACTAGGAAAGATGGACGAAATATTGAAAAGGCTAATGGAAGAGATACATCCCATCTTGAAATACAGATTACCAATAAATCTAGTGCTCCTCCTTCTGATTGGCTAAATTCTCCCCCTGCTATTTCAGCTTGGGCACCATACTGAAGCTTCAGAGGAAGGTTGTATGAGAGTAAACTAACAGTAAGTTCAATATTGTCCTGTTTGACTAAGAAGAAATCTAATTTTTGGGTGACAAAGAAATTAGAAGGATCTAACGAGGCTGGGATACTCGTATGGGCTTAATTATCCACTTGCTTGCTTTCTGCTGTTCCTGTCACTGCAAGGGTAGCAGTAATAGCGTATGTAAGAAGAAAATGTATCGCTGTTGCATAAGAAACATCCTCACCATCTACCACACTAGCTACAGTAAGGCAATCGACCAATAGCATTCAGTTAGAGCTTAATAAAAATAAAAATAAAAAAATAGCAAAGACTACTCCATTAGTAAGGTAATTGTCACAAAAGTAGCCAAGCAGCAATAGGAGGGAAAATCAATTACTATTTTGCGCAGTTGAGAAAGTGGAGTTTCATGTAGACTATTAATAACTAATTAGAGACTTAGCAGAATATTCACGAGAAACTGCCACATCATAGATGATGAGCCACTTTTCAACCTCCCACCCCCACTACTGGCTCCTAACAACACCATGGTTGTGCCATATTTACAATAGAGTGCACCATTGCGTTCATTGGTACAATAGCAACAATGTTTTTAATGCTATTGTGGCTCTTTTCTACACTAGCGTAAAAAAGTTGATGCTAGCGCAGCAAAGCACAGGCAAGGCCCATCAAATATAATGGTTGCATCATTTTAATGCCTGCTGCCTGTTGAAAATGGTAGAAAAAAGGTGCAGTGAAATATTATAAATTTCACTGCACCACTTTATCGGGCCTCCCTGTGCCAGATCGTCCCCTTACAAACATTGGGGGTCATTCCGCGGGGACCACGGAAGCACCGCCAACAGGCTGGCGGTGCTTCCCAGCCCATTCTGACCGCGGCGGTAAAGCCGCGGTCAGAAAAGGGGATCCGGCGGTTTCCCGCCGGATTTCCCCTGCATGGGCTGAATCTCCATGGCGGCGCTGCTTGGAGATTCCGACCCCCTTCCCGCCATCCTGTTTCTGGCATTTTTTACTGCCAGGAACAGGATGGCGGGAACGGGTGTCGTGGGGCCCCTGGGGGCCCCTGCACTGCCCATGCCACTGGCATGGGCAGTGCAGGGGTCCCCTAACAGTGCCCCATAAAGATTTTCACTGTCTGCTTAGCAGACAGTGAAAATCGCGACGGGTGCAACTGCACCCGTCGCACCCCTGCAACTCCATTCGGAGCCGGCTTCCTTGTTGCAGGGCCTTTACCGCTGGGCCGGCGGGCGCTCTTTTGGCGGTCGCCCGCCGGTCCAGCGGGAAAGCCAGAATGGCATCCGCCGTCTTCTGACCGCGGAGCGGCCATTTGGTGGTTCCCGACAGGCGGGCGGCTCCCGCCGCCCGCCAGGGTCAGAATGATCCTCATTATGCCTGATGCAGGCATAATGTGGGGCAAGTGGTCACAAAGTGGCACATTGCAAGCATTGTGCCACTTTGAAAATATGGCATGGCAGAAAAGCCACCTTAGCACCGCCTTAGTGTCAAAAAAATTACGCTATGGCAGAGCTACGGCGGTGCAAGGGGCTTGTAAATATGCCCCTTAATATTTTGAAAGAGCGATGCGTTGAGAGTGCACATACACTTGAAAAGCTAGAAAGCTTGCTAAACATTAAAACATGCATCTGACTAGTATTTTGGAATCTAGTGATATTAATGGTACATCATTTTGTGATGTATTTGAATTCTCAAACTCCTGTGCATAAGGTGGCAGAACACTTTTCAACAGGGTACAATGGCAAGTTAAATTGTCAGAAGGGTTAACAGTAAAACAGTAGACTACCTGGACACATTTAGCCTTCAGAAACACCAGCTTTCATGAAATAAATGCATATTACTTGAGATATTCAACACATTTTTGTTTTAGGTTCCTCTTGAAAGCACAGATTGTCATGTGCTATCTGATATGTACCTGGAGAGCATCACATATCTTAGGTAGAGAACAATCACTTGAGAGTTAAGGTCTTTGAAATCTCTAAAGTATGTAATTATTTGTAAAATATTATCTTCATGATACATTTGGTGGTGGACACAAAATGCATTAATCCAGAGCAGTAAGAGTGGTATAGAAAAAATGCCTCTCACTCTAGAAAGAATATAATCAATTTAGTATACTTTTTCACCACAGGATTTAAGCAGAGCCTACAAGCGAGCCAATGAGTAGTAGTAATTGCCCAAGGTGTTGTGCCTATATCTGTTAAAGAAATCTAATCAGTGATGATTGAAGTTGAACATGTAACTAGACTAATTGAAAACGTTGTGTATTGATGTTTTTCTGCAGCATTCTGTAAGGTTAAGAATGATATTCCAGGACACATCAAAATATTCCTTGTCAATGGTAGCAGTTCATCATTTGCTTGATACAATTTAAAAAAAGAAAAATAGAAACAATGCTATATACACTGTTAAGTTACTTTGGTGGTGGCTATAGAATCAGAGTAGTTACAGTTAGGTCAGACTTCTGACTGGACACTAATTTTTTGTTTTCTCAGTAATTTTGAGGCTGTTTCCTGAATCTGCGTGAAACTTTAAAAAATACAATTAATTTGCTTTGGCTCCTTTATGGAGTGTCTTGTGCTGATACATCATAGAGCTGCCAAAAGGTAGGGGTGGGTTCCTAAAATGTTAATTTCCCATTTTATTTCCCATAGGAATGTTTGCTCTCTTATACAGAAAAATGGCTACGCAGAATTACTCCAAATTTGGCAGAAAGTTGGAACTTTACTCATAAAGCATGTTTTTCATTATTTAGGTGGTCATTACAACCCTGTCCGTCAGTGTTAAAGCAGCGGTAAAACCGCCAACAGGCAGGCGAAAAAAATAATTGAATTATGACCGTGGCGGAACCCACCAACATAGACAGCCACTTTAACACTCCGACTGCCAAGGCGGTACAAACAAACACCGCAGCAGTACCCGCCAACAGACAGGCGGAGGACAATGTACCGCCCACAGAATTACAACAGTCCAATCCGCCACCTTTTCCGGGGTGGATTCACCACGAACATAAACACGGCGGAAACAGGACTTGGAAGGGGAAACGCTCACCTCTACACACCCCACGAGGAACCAGGATGTCATGGAACCCGAGCTCCAGATTCTTCCAGCCTTTATCTTCCTGCTCCTTTACCAGGAGCACGAACACCGGCGGCGAAGACCACGGTGAGTACTGCACCTACGACATAGGGGAGGGGGGAAGGAAAAAACAGTGACACACACACGCAACATGCAAAACCCCCACCCCCACCCTCACCCACGACAATACACACACTAATACATCATGATACATTACAGTTACACCCCGCCACCCCCCCTGGAAGAATGCAAGGACAAAAGGAAATGAGTTGAATGATTGTAATATATTCAAATACAGCAATCAAAAATATATACATATATAAAAATATGTACACTATAAACAAATATATACACCAAGAATACAAGTCCAAGGTATTCCACTATCATAGTCCGTGGACCACGGGGCCCAAAAGGCATGGGCAAGGCCCACACAAGATCCCCAAACAAGACGGAGAGAACACTGCTGGGGCATCAGATAGAAAAAAAACAGGCACCTCAGGGGGAAGGGAGGGGGGGGCACCTCAGCCAGGTGAGTGCACGACGCCAGATCCACAAGGGGGCTCCATGCCCACTGTTCAATCCTGGGGAGTGCAAAGCCACAGTCTCTCAAGTCTCTACAGTGGGTGGTTTGCCCACTGTTCAATCCTGGGGAGTGCAAAGCCACAGTCTCTCAAGTCTCTACAGTGGGTGGGTTGCCCACTGTTAAATCCTGGGGAGTGCAAAGCCACAGTCTCTCAAGTGGATAACATTCTCCACTGGTTCTGGAGGGGGCTTTGTGCCCAGAGTGCTTCATCCTGCCAAGGACTGAGGTAGTGGATGGGATACTCCACTGGTTCTGGAGGGGGCTTTGTGCCCAGAGAGCTTCATCCTGCCAATGACAGAGGTAGTGGATGGGATACTCCACTGGTTCTGGAGGGGGCTTTGTGCCCAGAGTGCCTCATCCTGCCAAGGACTGAGGTAGTGGATGCCTTTCTCCACTGGTTCTGGAGGAGGCTTTGTGCCCAGAGTGCTTCATCCTGCCAAGGACAGAGGTAGGGGATGCCTTTCTCCACTGGTTCTGGAGGGGGCTTTGTGGCCAGAGTGCCTCATCCTGCCAAGTACAGAGGTAGTGGATGGGATACTCCACTGGTTCTGGAGGGGGCTTTGTGCCCAGAGTGCTTCATCCTACCAAGGACAGAGGTAGTGGATGGGATACTCCACTGGTCTGGAGGGGGCTTTGGGCCCAGAGTGCTTCATCCTGCCAAGGAAAGAGGTAGTGGATGGGATACTCCACTGGTTCTGGAGGGGGCTTTGTGCCCGAAGTGCTTCATCCTGCCAAGGACTGAGGTAGTGGATGCCTTTCTCCACTGGTTCTGGAGGGGGCTTTGTGCCCAGAGTGCTTCATCCTGCCAAGGACAGAGGTAGTGGATGCCTTTCTCCACTGGTTCTGGAGGGGGCATGGTGCCCAGAGTGCTTCATCCTGCCAAGGACAGCGGTAGTGGATGGGATACTCCACTGGTTCTGGAGGGGGCTTTGTGCCCAGAGTGCTTCATCCTGCCAAGGACAGAGGTAGTGGATGGGATACACCACTGGTTCTGGAGGGTGCTTTGTGCCCAGAGTGCTTCATCCTGCTCGTGGCCGCCTCAGTAGCATCTGAATCTTTGGCGCTCACTGGCCTGCGGTGCTTGTTGCGGGAGTGTCCTGGGAAGCGTGCTTGTTGCGGCGGTGTCCTGGGCAGCGGTGCTGGTGGTGGCGGTGTCCTAGGCAGTGATGCTGGTGGCTGCGGTGTCCTGGGCAGCGGTGCTGGTGGCGGCGGTGTCCTGGGCAGCGGGGCTGCTGGTGGTCTTGTCCGCCGTGCAGATTTTCCCAGACTTGCCGGTTTTACTGTGCCCCTTCCCCACCTTGGATGGTGGCGCAGCTGTCTCCACACTCCCAACTGTACCCCTGGGAGCGGCTTTGGTGGCTGATTTCTTTCCTCTCTCCGGCTGGGCACTGGCCAACATTTTGTGCTTTATAGGTGGGGGACTGTCCGTGCTCTGGCTCCTTGCCACACTGGCTGCCCTGCTGCCTGGCGCACTCCGGAAGCCGGTTACTACTGGCATCACTGGTCCCACAGATGTTGTGGCTGAGGTGCTGGGTTGGGACCTTGAGAGGCGGGCCCTAGGTGACTTAAAGGGTGGGGGAGGTGAGGGGAAGAGGTCAAGGTTGGACAGGAAAAGTTTTTTGGGAACACTGGGACGGGTAGATGGAGGGGGTTTGGGAGTGGAGGAAGAGGTAGTGGTTGTAGGAGGTGTACGTCTGGTGAGTTTGGGTGAAGGTGCATGGGCTAGAGGTTGTCGTGAGGTGGATGGCTGTTGGGTGGGTGTGTGGCTGCGTTTGTGTACTTTGGGAGGTGGGCTCACAGACACACTGGTAGAGGACACAGGGGATGTGTGAATATTATTGGGGGTGGTGACTGCACGTAAGCGGGGTGTGGTGGTGGGTGTGCTGGTGATGGACGTAGTGGCTGAGGATGTAGTGCATGCAGGTGTGAGTGGAGACGAGACAGGGAGGGAAGAGGGAGACGAGGAGGAGGGGGACACAGTGGAGGCCGTGGATGTTGGTGTGTCTGCATGTGTATGATGCTTACGTGAGTGCCTGTGGGATGTGTGGTGCTTATGTTTGCCAGAGCTTCCCTTGTGTGTTGAGGTGAGTGTATGCTGGTCTGATGGTGTGCTTGGGATAGGCTGAGGTACAGGGGTTTGAGTCTCGGTGGAGGAAGTTGGAGGGGGGAGGCTAGAGACAGGGACAATGGCTGCCATCAGTGCTGAGGCCTGAGTCTGAAAAGCTCGCTGATTGACTGCCTGAACAGAATGAATGCCCTCCAGGTATGCATTGGTTTATTGCAACTGCCTCTCTACACCCTGGATGGCATTCAAAATGGTAGACTGCCCAACATTGAGGGACCTGGTGAGATCAATGGCCTCCTCACTGAGGGCAGCAGGGGTGACAGAGGCAGGGGCTGAGGTGCCTGGGGCGAAGGAGATGCCCACCCTCCTTGGTGAGTGGGCATGGGACACACGCTGAGGGGCTGCTGGGAGGGCGGTACTGGTTGGGGTGGTGGCAGCTGTACCTGTAGTTGCAGGGGGCACAGATGGGCCCGCCACCGCAAGGGAGCTCCCATCAGAGGAGGAGTCCGTATCGATGGCCTCAGCTCCTGTCCCCGCTGTGGAGCTCCCCTCGCCCTCCGTCCCACTGGTGAATTCAGACTCTGTTGTGTCACCCTCCAGGGCCATGTGGGATGCAGCTCCCTCCTGCTCTGGTGCCACTGCTCCTCCGCCTGATGATGCTAATGCACACGAGAACAGGAAGACCACAAAAAGGGGGGGGGGAGACAGAAGAAAGACATGTTGAGTGCATGCAATACCGCTACTGTTGACGGACACTACAGACACAGAAGCCCCCTGCACTACGCAGTGTACTTGGAGTTCCCTAATCAATCCCAGGGACATGGGTTACAAGGCTATGCCAGATTGCTGCACACATGGATGTCACAGGAGCCTGACTAGGTGTAGTTGGCACTGTACACAGGTAGGGTGGGGTGCCACAAGGCCTGCCTTAAGAAGGGACCTTGCCTACTAAACTCGCCCTGGCCTAGGGGAACCCACAGCCCACAACCCAACCCAGACACCTACAATGCGCACTGAATCAGCAGAATGAGAGTGTACTCACCCCCTTGTGGTTGCTGTGATGCCATCAAGTGCCCATCCAACTCCGGGTACGCCACCACCAGGATCCTGAACATCAGGGGGGTCATGGTGCGACAATGAGGAGTTAGAGTGATGGGAGTGAGGGCGAGGGTGGGGGTATGTGATAGCATGCAGGTAGGGTGGGGGATGAAGTAGTTAAAGATTTGACTTAGTAGAGTCCATTCCTCCAGCTACTCCTGCGAGGCCCTCAGGATTCAGTATAGCCAAGACCTGCTCCTCCCATGTAGTGAGGTGGGGGTCCGCTGCCAGTTGTCTGAACCGCAAGGTGGTGTCTTGAGACCATGGAATGCACCTTCCCCCATAGGTTGTTCCACCTCTTCCTGATGTTATCCCGTGTTCTTGGGTCTGTCCCACTGCGTTGACCCTGTCCACGATTCTTTGCCATAGCTCCATCTTCCTAACTATGGTGGTGTGCTGCACCTGTGATCCGAATAGCTGTGGCTCTACCCGGATGATTTCCTCCACCATGACCCTGAGCTCCTCCTCAGAGAACCTGGGGTGTCTTTGCGGGGCCATGGGGTGGTGTGGGTGATGTGTGGGGTGGTGTGTGTTGTGATGTGTGGGGTGATATTTAGAGGTGTATTGTGTGAGGTGCTTGGATGTTGTGTGAGTGATGGTGTTGAGTGCCTGCGGATGCTAGTTTGTAGATGGTGGTGTCTCTCTCAGGCCTTCAGTCGCAATTGTTGACATAAGGGTTTGTGGGTGATGTGGGTGTGTGTTTTATATTGTATTGGGTGTGTGGGAGTGGTGTGTGTATGTGTATCAGGTGTGTGTTTTTGGAATTGTCCAATGTGGTAGTGTTTTGTAAGTGTGTGTGTATTTTGAGTGCGGCGGTGTGTACCGCCAATGGAATACCGCGGTTGAAAGACCGCCTTATGGATTCGTGGGTCGTGATAGTGTGGGCGTATTCTTGTTGGCGTGACGGTGATGGTTTTGTTATCGCCAGTTTATCACTGACCATTGGTGTGGCGGACTTGTGTTGGTGTCTGGATTTTGGCGGATTCCGAGCTGTGGGTCATAATGACCGTGGTGGAATTGCGCAGCTGCGGTGGTGTGTTGGCAGTCTTCTGCACGACGGTAAGCGGCTTTTACCGCCAATGCTGTAATGACCCCCTTAGTGTAGTTCAGTAAGTAGGTTTTGATGGATTAGCTTTTAAATAGGTGCTTGAGAAGGGCATAAAGGGGTTAACCACCCGAAAAAGTTATTGATATTTTTCACTTGTTGGTATACAGGTGTGCTCTGATAGCCCATTTTAAAGGAATTAGTCACTCCTGGCTGGTTGGCCACAACATGAAAAATGTGTGATGGCAGCTAATAGAAAACTCTTGGACATGCTCCCTATGTCCCGTAATAAAAATTAAAAAATATAGAGGGACAAACTGAACACACCCTGACCCGAAGCAGCATGTGAGGGGGTCCCAAATGGACCCCCTCTTGATTGGCTAGCCACAACATGAACAATGAAACAGTTTCAAGAAACAATTTCATCTTGATCGAACATGCTACTAGATACCCTGAACCCATAATTCTAAAGATGGTAACTGAGCCCGTGGTGGACATGGCCTTGCTTGGTATCTGTGCCACAATAGTGTTCCCTAAAGAGGTACTCTCAGATAGGGAGGCAAAATTCATGTCTGTGAACTTGAAGACTTTGTATGATGAGTGTGGGGTGATGTACAAGTTCACTACCCCATATCACCCTCAAATCAAAGGACTTGCTGAGAACTTCAACAAGACCCTAAATGGTATGATTATGGGCTTGGTGATAAACTTTATAGGAAGTGAGAAGTTATACTCCCATACTTGTTATTTGCCTTGATTGAAGTACCACAAAAGGGAGTGGGCTTCAGCACCTTTGAGCTTTATTTGGGCATTCTCCTAAGGGTCCCTTGAGTCATGTCTGAGAAGCGTGGAAGAAACTACTCAAGGAACCCAAAGAGGATGTGCTGAGCCTACGTTCTTGCATGGCTGAGTACATGAAGAAGGCTTATAAAAACTTTAAGAACAGCCAGGAGCATATTAATCTCTGGCATGACCAAAAAGCAACCATGACTCTATATCAGTCAGGACAGAAAGTATGAGTTGAGGAGGCAGTGGTTGCATGGGCCCACCAAGACAAATAAACTGGGCCCTACACACTGCTGAAGTATGGTACTCCCTGACACATCAACAGGGTAATCCTTATCAACCTTCTGAAGCTCTACTTTGACAGGGAGGACATGGCCATGCTCATGGCCCCTGACGGAGTGAAAAAAGCAGATAATGAGTCTCTCTGAGACCTCTCATCTCACAATTCAAAGGCTGGGTCAATTAAGAAAGAAGTGCTCCCTTCTACACTGAGAGAGCAGCAGCAGAGAGATGATCAGAGATTTTTGCAGCTGTTTGCACGATTGGTCTCCCTGACACCTGTACTCCACTCCGGAGGGCCACTTCCATTTTAAAGCAATGCCATTTGGAAAGAAGAATGCCCATGACACTTTCTAGATGCTGGTAAACTTGGTACTGTCTTGGCTGGAGACCTTTAGTGCTTTATATCTAGATGTTATTGCTGGCTTTAGCACCATGTGGCCGTGATACATAACCCACCCCAGGGGATTGCTATAGGCCCTGCAACAGGCAGTACTTACTATCAAGGGCAGCAAGTGCCATATAGTGGCCAAGACCTGTTGTGTGCCTGGGCCACCAAGATGGTAGGGGATATGTACAGACTCCCCAGCTCATGATTCAGAAAGTCATGACTTGGGAACCTTCCAAAACCCAAACTCAGGTTGTTGTTTAGCTACTTTAGCCATATTTTAGACATGTCATTTTAGCAAACTAGGCCTGCTGTTGTGCACTTTAGCCCAGAAACATTTTATTCAGTACTGATTTATTTTTCTAGAAATTGCCACATTTACGGTGTTGTTTTATTTTCTCTAATTGTTCTTTCGCCTAGGAAAGCATTCCATTCTTAGGAGGACATTCATTTCACTTTGTGTTTTCCTCAAGGCTGCAGTCAGATAGGATTACCGGCAAAAGGGATATGGTGTGTCTCTAACACTCACAGACATATACACATCCTTATGTGGGGGCATTTTTCCTAGAACATCCATTGTTTTATTATGAAAACACTTCTCTCTCCCATACATGTTAGAGGGAGATTCCAGCCAGATGACCACGACTGCATGCAGATTGCTGATTGCTTTGCTACAACTGCTTGCTTACACTGCCGAACCCCTGGCCTACATGGGGCCGGTGTCTCTCTAGACAGCAGGCTTCCTTGCTCAGGTAAGAGAGATGATGTCTTTCCAGGGGGGAAACCTGAAGGGCAAATTAAGCTTATTATGCTGTGCTCTAATATAGCTTAGGTGGGAAGGATATATATCACTCCTAGTGACAGTATGGTACAAATGTTTTTGTGTTTCACTCTCCTCATCACAATCTTGCTTCTATTGTGTCTTCTCATCCTAGTTATTGCAATCCATGCCATTTTATCTAAGATGCAGTTGCTTCAGTAAACTCGTAATAATTATATTCTGCCTCTGTTTGTCTTTGCCAGTGTGAGACTAATGTAACTGAGAGAAAGGGATTTGAACTGATCGACCACGATTCCCCTGAGGAGTCTCTCTTGTCATGCGTCCGGTTTCGACAGTCATCCCTGCTCCTGAGTAGACTTGAGGTGCTGCTTGTTAGCTGGAAAACCCGGATCACATGGTGTGGAATTGTACTTAGTACCCCACAAATCATGCAATTCTGCAGCCTGAATCCAGTAGTCTATTTAGATTATCAGAACCTACGTGACAAGGTCAGAGTTTTCCTGGGTCTCACAGGTTACTATTTTTTAGCCCTCCTTGGCAGAGTTGACAGAGCTAGGTTCAAATAAGCAGCCAATGAAGGTCAAATGGACTAAGGAGTGTTAGAATACCTTTGATATCCTAAAAGAGTTGCAGTGTACCGCACATGTACTCAAGGCAACTGATTCCATCAAGGAGTTTGTGGTCCTAACAGATGCTTCAAAACATGGAATTGTGGTAGTGTTTTTACAGCTACATGATGAGGGTCAGGAGCCACCAATTCCCTTTATCAGTGGGTGACTACTCCCTAGAAAGCAACATTGGAGTGCTGTAGAGTGAGATGCCTTTTCTATGGCTTGGTCACTGACGAAGCTGAGATCCTACTTGTATAGTACTCACCTTAGTGTTCAGCCTCATCACAGGCATCTCAGATGGCTCATGCAGAGGAGAGGAGAAAACCATAAACTGGTGAGGTGGTCCATCACCCTAATGAATATGGACTGTAAAGGGGAGCAGTGATGTGGGACTTACAATGCCAGTGCAGATGGCCTTTCCAGTTGTTCCTCTTGGGTGATGAGAAATGTCAAGGAAATGGCTGAGTTACTTCTCACCTTTCATCTGGAGAGGGCTATATAGAAACGTCTCATGGTCCCCTCCCCCATTTGATTTGGAATGATTCTTCTAGTTTTTTGACACTGTGCACTGGGACTCTGCTAACCAGGCCCCAGTGCATGCTCTCTGTACTATGAAAACATGTTGAAGTTGTCTCATTTCATAAAAGTCATTCTTAACTTACATATAAGTCCCTAGTATATGTTACAAAGTGTACCCAGGGCCTGTTGTTAAATGTTACTAGCTGATTGCACAACACATTGGGGGTTATTACGACCCTGGTGGTCGGTGGTTTACTGGACATATTACTGCCAACAGGTTGGGGGTAGCTACCTCCACTATTATGACATTGGTGTTTTGGCCAAACCCAAACTGCCAAGTCAGCACACCGACCGCCCCAGCAGTAACAACCACCGGGCTGGAGACTTCAGTCTCCAGCCTGGCAGCCGTCACTAGATACACACATGCATACACACATTCACCCACGCATGCATACATACATACACACTCACAGCAACACTCACAAACATACATCCAGGCACACACGCACTCACAGAACACAACATGCACGTACACACACACACACACACACACACACTCATGCACACATGCATTACACCCGCATGCACACATGCACGCATTCAAACACAGTCACACACACCCCCATACATGCACACAACACCCCCCTCTCCTGTTGGAGAACCCGACTCACCTGCTTGCAGGGGGCCATCTCCGGCAGGAGACGGGACAGGGCGCTGCTGCCAGAAGCAGTGTCCGCCAGCAAAACACTGCCAGGCCGTATCATGAAACATGATACGGTAGGTGGCGTTTTGCTGGCGTGGCGCTGCTGCTGGCAGCAGCGCCACCTTACCGCCGTCCGCCGCCATGACCGTCCCTGGAATTCCACCAGCCTTCTGGTGGAATTCCGGCTATGGTCACAATGGCATGGACGGTCGGTGAGGGTATGTTGGCGGCTGTCGCAGTGGCAGGAGGCGGCATTTGCCGCCCATCTCATAATGAGGGCCATTGTGCCACCAGTATAGTGACAGTGCAAAAACATGACTGCAGGTCTACCACAGTAACCTGTCTGTGCAGACTTAATGTCAATAAGCGACTTGTAAGTAGGTCTTAAATGCCAGTGAGGAAGGTTGATTGATCTTTAAAATCAGGATATGTAAAATTTTGAGCATCTCCTTATGAAGCTGATTAGCTCCTTTGAGGAAGTGTGAACATGTTGAGCTGAGAAAAAGGCTTGGATGTGGAGAGGTGTTCTATTCCTCTGACAGGATGACAATCTGGGCAATGCCAGGAACTTAATTAATTTCGAAGAGACCTACCCTGTCAAAGATATAGATAACACCTGGACCCGTCCCCCCTTTATCCCTCTAGTCCGCCAGGCACCAATTCTACTAGGAGAAAACCTGAACCAGAACCATTTTTGAGTGGTCACAGAGATGTAGTTGCTCATTTCTTTGGCCACACCTCTGGGGTGGGCACTAACGCTCTGATCAGGGAACAAAGGTTCTGTTATGTTGGATTGAGGTAGAGAGAAAAACTGTGGGATTGTTTGCAGTTTGGCACACAGGATGCACTGCTCAAGTGGGTATGGTTATCTCTAGGTACTTTTTTTAACTTATTGGTTAAGGCAGGGACAGGAGTCACCCCTACCCACAGGCTGGTGCCAGGCATAAATGTGGCACAGCTATCATACATGTGGAACACAGAAGAAGTACTGCACCTGCTGTTAGGACCCATGAGGAGACCTGAAAGGCTGGACCTACTCTCATTTATACCTAGGACTAAGAGGTGGGCCCCAAGGTCAGTTAACTGACCTCCTGTTCAGCTACAGGTATACAGTAGCCTGCCAGAAGAACATTTCCTGATGTGCCCAGCTGACTAGTCCCTGATGGACCTGCCCTGGACCCTGCTGGCGGCTTGAGCAGGAGTGAACCTTGACCTCCAAGTGCTGCTCCTGAGGTCTTGGGATGCTTTGCTTTGTCAAAGTGTACATCTCCTACCATTCTTGCAAACTTAAATCTAGAAACCTTTTAGCTTCAAAAACCTCTGCAAAACTGGGAACCACCTGCCATGTCAATTCAACGAAGGTGCATTGGCACTTGACCAAAGATTCAGGTTGTTCAGCTCAGAACTTTTCCTCAGCAGTAAATCTATTTTAGCGGGAAGTTGAGGAGAGGCTATTCATCCGTGTGGAGCCTTGTTGCACCATTTCTGGAACTCCAGCTCCACAACATGACTAAGTCCGAAGGTAAATTTCTTCACTAGGAGAAGGTGCCAAAAGTATCCATCTGGTGAGGGGCCTTCATCGGGCATGAGTTTTGAATTCCCCTCACTCAGAACTTTTCCACCAAAAGTCAAAGGCTTCAGCTGGGCCTTGTCCAATGGTTATCTGGCCTTGAGGAGCCTTTCTTGGTTCCAGCATTCTATCTTGAACCACTGTGGGTTTTTGACTTCCATTTTAGAGACTAAGCCAAGGTCAAATGTCTTAACGAGGCAAACGTAGTGTCTGTATCTGAGTCACACTCCATCACTGTTGGCCTTAAATCGTGCTTTGGTCCCAGTGAAGTGCAACCAGATGACCACAATTGGTGCTTAACCGTTTTGGCTCTACTTTAATTCAAAACTCTAAAAATTCATATATCCTGTTCTCCTTAATTGATATTAGTTGTTTTGGTATCATTTAGCTAATAAATTACTTCTGTTTTTTTATGAAATTGAGTTGGATTTTTATTGTGCTGTGTTTTTTATTTGTTAACTGTTTTGATACTTCTAAATGCTTTAGAAATGTTCTTAACTTAAGCCAGTGTGCTCAGTACCATGAATACCAAGGTTTGAGTTCAGGTTCAAATTACAGAAACCTTTGGTGGACCTGAAAAGAATAGTGCCATTATTATTTGTGGTGTACTGTCACCCACCCCAACTATTGATCTACCTTCCCATAGTGCTATACTGCAAACACTCCTACAGAGCCCCTTTCAGCCAAACCCAAGATGATGAAATCCTTTTCTCCTTGTGCAGAGACAGTGTGCTCACCCCAGAGGTTTGGCCAGGGAACTGAGCAATGCCCCCTCTGTGGTCACTTCAAACCAGTTCTGGGGCCAGCTCCTGTCCAACTGGGATTGGTGCCTGCCTGACTGGGGAATCAAAGAAAGCCCTGCCCAGTGACAGAGTAGGCCTCTTTGAAGTTAATCAGGCTTCTGGGTAGAGCCCAGATGGTCATTCTGCCAGAGGAACAGAAGCACTCATTCAAGTCCTTTGTCCTATTGTGTGGTCAGTTTTCACACCTTATCCAGGAGGCTACTTAGCCACCAGGTGACATTTGGAGCTTATGCATACAGGCCCTGAGAAGCTTTAGAACCGAAAATGGTAATGTTCAAAAATACTTTTTCCTGAATACATATTAAAGAACAATTTTACCACTAAATTGGATTCAGAATAGCTATTAAGAAGAGTCTTTGAATTTTATGTCTATTTCCTAACCGCAATGAGCATTGTTGTAGGCAATAATGTAACCTAGTATTTTCCTATGGAACAGCTGGCATTGCTACAGTGAAAATAGCTTTTTGATGCTTTTTCTCTGCAAGACATATGTAGCATTACATTTCTACATGTCCTGATTTTAAATACTGTGCACCCTGCCATATGCTTATAAGGCTTACATAGGGTGATTTAGTAATATCTGAAAGGACAGTTAAGACCTGTCAAAAGGTTTTATTTTGACAAGTTGAATTTGCAGTTTAAAACTGCCACAGCTAAGTTACAATGGTAGACCTGCAGTCATGTTTCCACTGTCACTGAAGTGGGTGGCACAATGAGTGCTGCAGTCTACTAATGACATTTAACTTACAGGCCCTTTTACACATTGTTCTATTATACTAGGGACCTATAGATAAGTTAAAAATACAAATTAGGAATATAATTGATTTTGACCTGTTTTAGAGTTCAGAGCACATGCACTGGGGCTTGTCTGGCAGGGTCAAAAAAGCCAGCAGCATCAGTCCACAAAACAAATGGGTGATCCTCCAAAAGAGACATTTTTCTCCAGTATTCATAACAAAAGTAATACATCATGAACACCATTCTGTTGGAATAGCAGCAGTTGAATAAAAAAAAAAACTTTGGGTAGCAGATTGAAGCCTAACCAAAATGATGATGCCTCACTCTCCGTGAGCTCATGGCTGGCTGACCTGCATTTTTCCTAGAACCGACTGCTATGGTATAATTGGGTAGATCAGTGGACTGCGCCAGTGTCCCCCATTTCCTCTCCACCTGCTGGGGAGGGGGGCGAGTTGCTGTGTGTGCTTGCCCTACTTCGCCCAAGGAACCCGTGAAACTTGACCCTGGCATCACGGCCTACAACTGTGAACGTCTCCCACCCCAGACAACTTGGCGACTTCAGTGCAGGTGGCAGATGGGCATGGAGGTGCATGTGCTTCCCTGGAGTATTTATCCAGTAAGCTGCCTCTGCAGCTGTCTGGGAGCACGCCCCTGCCTTCAGCTAGCCCAGACGTGCTAGGGCTGCTGCAGGACCCATGCCCAACAAGTCACCTCAATGGCCCGTCTGGCAACACCCCAGGGCCTATCTGTTGGGGGCACCTGGACCACATGAGGCATCTGCAGGACTATTACTTGTCCTTACCTGTTCCCTCTGGGGCCACAGTCTTTGTGCATTGTAGACCTATCCCTTGCCCCACCATTTTGGATTAGGCTGCTCTTCTTCTGGCGACAATCAGGTGACTCTTCAGCCCAATGCTATCTTCTCCAAATGTTGTTCTTTCATGGCGGCTGTGAGGAATTGAGTTACTGATTGATTGGGGTGTGGGCCTGAGTCAAGCAGCAACTAAAGTCCTTGTCACAGTAAAGCACAAGTAAACCCTAAATTAACCTGCACTCAACTCCCTGGTGGCTTGGCACTTAGCATAGAGCAAGCAGGCTTTACTTAGAGGGAATGTGTAAAGTATTTGTGCAACAGTTCACATATTAAAACAGTGAAAACACCACACAAAATAATCCCATACCAGTTTAGAATAGAGAAAATGCATTATATCGAACAAGACCAAAACAACAAAAAAACAATAAGTATAACAAGCATTATGATTTTTTAGAGAATAAAGCATAAAATACTGCCTGAAAACAAAAAGTGCAAACCGCTACTATCTAGTCGTGCTGGACCGCATCAAAGTCAAAAGTTTAGAGCAACTGCAATGGAGAACAGGTTAGTTCCTCTGAAGTTTTACCTTCTCAAGTTGTGTGCCAAGAGTCCCATTCACTTTGGAGAGGGCCACGAGGAGCAAGGAGAGCATCATGGGAGTCACAAAGATTAGGCCCGGTGTCCTGGTTGGGGGGGGCTGAAGATTCTGGTTGGTCATCCACTGTGAGCGGTTGATGCTGCAGAGCAAAGACTTGGGCTGGTGGTGCTCTGTGCTAATAATCAGTGGGGCAGTATGGTCTCAGTATGAACGGGCCCATTTGCTGTTGTGAAGTGACCAAAAGCAAAATTTAAGGTCAAGGAGTCACACCTATGGTTCAAAACCTGAGGTACACCACTTGGGGGTCAGGAACTTGCTGCAGTTGGGGCCAGGAGCTGGTAGGATAGTCTTTCATGTCGCTTAGGCTAAGATTGGGTGGCTAGTAGACTAGCCTTTGAAGTTACTCTGGGGTCCTGGGTTCAAGGTGAAGTTGCAGGTCCACGTCTTTTTCCTCAGGCAAGAGGGCAGTAGACAACAGGTAAGCACAGCAGGACAGCAATTCCTTTAGAGCAGTAGTCCAGCAGTGTGGTAGTCACTGTAGCATCACAGTAGTCCTTCTTCCTGGCAGAGCAAACACATGTCTAGATGTGTACTAAAGAGTTGGTGTTTGAGGTCCAGTATTTATACCCAGTTGCAGCTTTGGTGTTTGGAGCGAATCTTCTGGAGGCATGCCTTTGAACTGCACAGGTGCCCTGCCATCCTGGACTGGCTCCAGACTAACTACAGGGGTATTCTGTCATGTGTGTGAGGACACAGTCTATTGAAGCGTATGTGGGGTTGGGCCATCTCTTCCCAGCCATCCTGCCAGTGATGGCCCATCTAGGCACAACAAATCTCAACTAAACTCCCCATTGTGTGTTGTTATACAGGAGGAAAACACAAAGCCTAGCTGTCATCCACACTCAGTCATGTGAACCAGTGTGATGCTGCAGACACCAAATAGTTAAGACCTAGTATCACATAGCTATCCTCCTTTAGAGTTCTCCTCCTTTGATGCTCTGTCAACATCCCTCTTCACCTGCCAAAGGATTTTGAACAATATACGCCTATGATTTCTGAGAAACAGCCCGCAATGAAGCCTATTCAGGATTCACAGATAAGTACCTTTTTCAGCCTATGTGCCAACACTTTGACCAGGTTTTTCATGTCAGTGTTAATGAGTGAAATGGGATGAATATTAGCTCAGCAAGTATGGTCTTTATCTTTCTTTAAAATCAGACAAATTATTCTCTTTGTTATATTCAGAAATTAGTCTACCCATCTCATCTGCGTCTTAAAGATTTTAAATAATAGTGGGACCATATGAACTTTTTTGCCTATAGAATTTGTTGGGGTACCCATTCTCCCTTGCAACCTCATTGTACAGCAGGTTCGTAATTAAATCCCCTCATCTGATATTTCTCCCTTCAGTAGTTGTCAACCTTCAGAGTGGGTAAGAGGACCTTCTCCAGGAACTCCACCTCACCGCAGGTGCACTCTGGGCTCTCAGGACTAAACATGTCCCTTAGAAATTGAGCAAATACATCAGCTATCTCCACTGGATGGGTCAGTAGTAGATCTTTCTGGTTTCTTACGGCAGGTATGACTTGGCGGGCTTCCCTCTGCCATAGCTGTGCTACCAACAGTCTGCCAATCTTTTCTTCATGTTTGCAATGTCTCTACTTTAGGCACAGTAATGAATATTGTGCCGGCATACTAAAATAAGTATATAGGTTAGAATTTAGTATCTCTCATTATAGAAACACAATTTCACAATTACAGAATTTTTTGTAGCTGGTGGGCAGCTGCTTAACGGGGAGGAAACTTCTTTGAAGTAGCGGGCTATCCCCCAACTCTTGGCTTCCCCAACATCCATACACCATTATAGATATAGTCCCACTCCTGAGGTATGCTGGCTCAGTGTTATGAGATGCCTTGAAAGTGTGAGTGAGAAGTTTGAATTGTGCTTGCTTTTGAATGCAGAGACTGTGGAGCTCCTTTAGGTGTAGGGTTTTATGGGTGCTGCATGGGCAGTTAAGAGTGATTCTGGCTGCCAAGTTCAGAATGTTCTGCAGTCTTCTGGTGTGTTTTTTTGTAGATAATGGCAGAGGGTGTTCCCATAGTCCAGCTTACGTCTAACTAGGGCATGTGTGATGGTTTTCCAGATGCTAATTGTGAGCCATTTGAAACTCTTCCTCAGCATCTTCAGGGTATGGAAGCATGAGGCTGTGATGGCATTGACTTGGATGGTCATGTCCAGTTTGCTATTGATGATCCCAAGTTCTTGGTGTGGCTGTTAGGGGTGGATATTGGTCCTAGCTCTGTTGGCCACCAGGGAAACCCAGTGTGATGTGCTCTTTCCGAAGATCACAATGCTGGTCTTGTCAGTCAGTGTTCAGGCTTGTAAGAGCACTTGAAAGAGTACTACAGGAAAGTTACTGTACATACTCCAAAATGCCTTCGTATAGAGGTCCCTCAGTCTGTAATACCTAGACATGATCGTGAAATCTTGGGTGTTAGAAATGGGGTCTTTAATTGGCAATGGTTTGCACCCTGTCTAAGTGGGGACCCTCACTCTCATCAGTGTAAGATAATCCCTGCTCACTCCATTGGTAGCTTGGCACGAGCAGTCAGGCTTATCTAAAAGGCAATGTGTAAAGTACCTGTACACACAAACACACACATGGAAACACCACAAAAGTACTCCACACTAGTTTAGACAGTTAGCAAATTTTTATCTAAGTAAAACAAGTCCAAAACTACAAAAATCTAACATACACAAGCAAAGTTATGAGTTTTTTAATATTAAGGCCAATATTTATACTTTTTGACGCAAATGATGTATGAGGGTCATGAAGACAAGAATACAAGATTGCCAATGAGAACTCATCTTATAAGGGTGTGCATGATCATCACACTGCAGTCAGACCTAAAACTGTTTCCCCAATATCAAGTCTGGAAGCACTGTTAGTGACTTTGAAAACACACTTATCAACAGAAACACATTGGGAACCATATTAACTGTGATTGGTGGTTGCAACAAAGGGTAGACGCTTTGCAAGGTAGCTCTGGGCTAGCTGCCAATCGTATAGCTCAGTTGGGATTTGTTTGTAGCATAGGTCACAGATGTTATAGTACAAAATTGATGTACACTGAATCCAAACCCACGATCAAGTACCATTCAACACATACTATTAAGGGGTAACCAAATATTTATTAAAAGCTAACCATGGATGAGGAAACTGAAGGAAAAATCTTACCTACCCATATCTACCCTGACTACTCATTACCCACAACTGTCCCTAACTAACCTAAGCTACACTTACTAATCACATGTAACGAAACGTTCTAAACATCTACCCCCACCCCCCTTATGAGACGGGACACATTGAAGACAACACATACTAACCTAAACACATACTATACTATCCTAAACAAATATATACTTTTTTGCAATTATTTTTTTAGTTTTTTTTTCTTTTTTTGGATTTTTTTTTTTTTTTTTACACACAAGAACCCCAACATAGCCCCCCACCCACCCACCAAAACATCTAATAAGTCAAAAACAAAACAAGCAGGACCCCCCACCCACTAACACTAACTAAACTAACAGCCTATACTAACCTAACACTAAGCCCCCTAAGCCGACTAACAATAAGAACAAAGAAAGAGGACGGAGGGGCGGGTATCATGTCCATCAAATCAACTGTCTAGAGGTTGGCCCTCCGGAGGGTCCTCTTTATATCCTTGACCCGCCGTTTAATGTGCCGCACGTCCCAGCTCAGGTGGCTCACCTTGCGCAGCACTTTGTCCATCTTATGTTCAAGTCTATTGAAGGCTGCAGGGTCAACAGCTGGAGCAGTGGCAGTCTGGGTACCGGTGGAGGAGGTCTGTGTGGGCTGTCCTGCACCGGTGGCAATGCTGGAGCCAGGAAGTCCAGCAGATGTTGTATCAACAGTGGCAGCTGTGGGTGGGGCCACCTGGCTCTGATTGGTGGTTGTTTCTGTGGTGGCTGTGGTGGGCAAAGTAGGCCCACCCTGTGGGAAGGCTCGCCATGCCCCGGAGGCACGTTCATGGCGATATCGCCGGGCCAGCCTCCGGAACCCCGACTCCACCAGCAGGATGTGCTGGTATCGCATGGCCCAAAGCTGAAATTCACGGACCAGGTCTGGAGTCAAGTTAGCTGCTGTGAAGACAAATGCAGATATGCTACATTAGTAACTGCATTGTGTGAAACGGCACAGCAAGTTAATCAGACATTACATCTACTGTACTTGTAACAGCTCATATAATGATACAGAGCATTGAATATCCCTGAGGAAGTATATGGCAGGCCAGACAACAAAGGTGACATCACACAAAGCACATCCATAACCCACAAGATGGGTAACAACTGGCTTTGACTTGCAATCTGAGTTCTGACAGTTAACATCTAAGAATCATGCTGCATATCCTCCACCAAGAGCTGGGCTACAAATGTCAGTGTACGGAAAGCAAAACTAAAGCCACATGGTCTGCAAGTTGTAACTAGACTTTCCAGTATGGTACCAAGTGCCAAACCTGAGTGTGTATACTAGTATGCAACCAAACCATCACTTATTCACAGGTATGTGAAACATACTGGTAGCATCAATACTAGGTACCCCATTCACAAACCCATGGCCGTGTTTGAGGGGGGGCGGTGGATACACAACTATAATTTGTCAACAACATGTACACCGAGGAGTGTATAGGCAACTCCACACATGTTTGTCTCTACAGACACACCACAGGTAAGGTCTATCTACAATTTGGAGTCAGCAAACCCTAGAGCACTCATAGGGTCAGACATGTCAGGAAATTCAGAACTTAGTACACAATATATACTTCCAGTGAGGCCTGACTTACATCAGACACAGAGTTGCTAGAACACCCATGATCATGAATTGCATGCACACCTAGGCCATTACACTCAGGTTCCACAGACTTGATGCACTACATGTGGAAGTACATGCTGCTAGGAGGTTCTACCTACTGTTTCAAACTTACGTAGGTAAATAGTGAAGCAGATGTCTATTGGGAAGCTATTAGCTCCACCAATCTTAGAGAATGTGGGTCTGACAGGCTGACTAAATAGGGGCAGACTTCCATTGCGACTCGTGGTGATACAAGTGTCAGACAAATGACTATCCCCTGTACTCACAGTGGGGCCTATAGGGATGTCCTACAATCCCTACATGACACCATTGGATACGAATTGGCAAACTAAAAACATGTGAGAACTGTATTCCCACTCATGGAACAAGTGAAAAACTTGCTCAACGCATCACACCTTGCTATGCGTCCAACTCACACGAGTCCATAACCAGCAAACACAACACATAACAGACATATCAACACTTACTGGAGTGGTCGGGGTCCTCAAATGTCGCCACCTCTCCCACAGTGTAGGGTGCCGGTCCACCTGTAAGGTATGGAAGGAAGGAATGTGCTCAAAATCTGTGCACAGTGCAACAATTTCATAATCATTTACAATGTTTAGGCTGTATAAGGACATGGCAGCCTTTCAGACATGATGGTACTGCATCTGATATTTCACGGCCATCTTGTACATAGCATGGGTCTCCTGTGACAGTTACACACATATCTGCACACATACATTGGCCCTAACTATCATGTGGTTGCAAACTTGCCCCATAATTGGTGAGCACTAAAAAATATGGAGTGTAATCGTCTCATCATGTGCATCCAAGAGAAACATCCAACGCCTGGTTACTTGAGGACTGCATTACCAGTCAAACATGCCTTGTGGCCATGACACATTTAGTGCACATAGGCCCAATGTACAGAGGGAGGGGCAGGGACTCCTGTAAGCCATCCTGTTGTTACAGTATAGTCAATTGATGTGGCCCAGCTATGGTGATTTGCACCAACCATGGAGATGGGAAGCCATGTGTATACACTTGGACTGCCATCCATATTTGGATTGTGTCTCAACTAATTCCAACAAACATCTTAAGATGTTAGCTGAGGGCACCTTACACCTTTTCACGATGTTTTCAAATCATGAACTGACATGTATCCAAAAAGATCAAGAAACACAATAATCCCACACATTCATAGTACTTCTGTGAACGCTTTCCTTCCACACTCACCAGACTAACATGAGACCAATGTTTGAGCCACTTTGCTATTATCAATTGACATGAAGGCAGCACTCATTTTCAGCATCATGTAGTTATTCTAAAGTCAGTCTATCAATTGCGTCAACATAGTTGGCCTAAATGTTGGTACACCTGTACTTCTCTGTCAATAATACCCTATATAGACATGATTGGTTCCTATTTTGTTAGTTGTGCTGACAAAAAGGCCGCACCAATTTCCTTCATGGTAAAGTTTCCGGTAAGTTTGCTGAGCACGTGCTACCTGACAGCTAGCAATTGTGATCCTTGCCATAGTGCATCAATGATCCCCTTATATTTCCCCAGCATTACACACAGTCCTCAAGTTAGCTGGCAGACATTGCACTAATCCCCTGATGTCACTACAGAGCATTTAATTGTGCACATTAACAATTGTCGTACTCACCAACAGTGCCACCAATCATGATTCCCAGGTGGTCCAAGAGATCCTGCCCCCTGGTGATGAGGCAGCCCACCGGTGCTTCAGCTGGTGGTCACTCCTCAGGCTGGCATACACACGCTGCAGGTGATGCAGCACCTTTCCCCACCGGATTCTGCACGCCTCTGTCGGGTACCCCGGTATGACCCTGCCCCCTGCCTGGATCATGAGCGGCAAAAAATGTGTCTCCAGCCAGATGAAGCCCCCCAACTCCTCTTCCCCCATCCTGTCAAGACGTGGCCTACCAGACATACTTATAGTTGAAGATAAGGAATAGGGGTAAAAGAAATAGAAAGGGGAAATGGGTGAAAGTAGGGGTAAAAAGACAGAAAAAAAGTAAACATAAACACTAAAAGAGCCCAACTATCCCCAAACTAACACTACCCACAACAGACTCCCACAAACAAGAAATACACAAGATAAATGGACAAATGTTGACAAAACACAGTACTACAGTATACACAAACAATATTTATTTCACAAAAGGACTTTACAGATAGCACACAGGACAAATACAGCACAAAATCTCTGGACAACACTCTCTACACAGACACACAGTCTAGAAGGATCATAGACTGCAAAGTGAAAGTGAAAGTACACACACTGTACATGATCTGTAAACAGGATATCCTATTACATCACTTCCTGTATGAAAAGTCCCGCCTTTTTCGCATTATGCGTCATTTTTTTGTTGCACAAAACTGTATTTGCGTCATTTTGTTTTGACGCACAGACGTGAATATTAACCCGCATCCACATAATGATACATGGACTGTACAAATATCTGGATGCGGGCTAAATTTCACTCCTGTGCGTCAAAAAAAATGACGCAAATACAGTTTTGGTAAACAAAAAATGACGCACACCGCTAGGGACGTCAAAATTACAGTGCATTAACTGGTTTGGGGCATTTTTAATTGTTTTTGGTTATTTTACATTTGGAACACATCAGAGATTGGCTAATTGAAGACAGTTTGGTGTTGATGGTGTATGTTCACATGTGTGACATCATACTGCAGCGGAACATCATCCACTACACCCTTCACAGTATGTTTACAGTTGGCTGACATCATAGATGGTCATAAGTGTGGCCTACATATATGTGTGGCACAAATTGTGCATGTTTGTCATAAGGAGAGGATAGCAATGTGACGCACATATGTACAATACCTAAATGCCTTTGGCTCAAAGTGTGTGCTTTGACAACTAATGTGTTGGTTGACCAAGGGTGTGTGTATATCACATGAAGCATTATTGTACATCTGATTGTATAAATGTGACGTCCATGTTTCCAATCCTAGGATGCAAGTCAAATTTGGAATGAGCAAGGGCATGTGTTAGTCATACATGTAACAACACCCACAAAGTATACTTCCAAGTTTTAGGGTCACGTAGACACCACATGTGACATAGCATGCACCAGATGGATGGCAGACGCATGTTCATGTCAATGGTCCACATTTTCTACATCCTATGTCCTAGAATATTGGCAACAGCTTCCTAGGCACTACTTGATGAATCCCACAGTGAGTCATACACATGCATTGAGTAAGTGGGTACCATGTTGTTTGCACAGACAGACAAGGGTCAATCTCATATATATGATGACACCACAGTTGAGGCCATAGAAGTAAGCCCCAACTAACAAGTGGCTGTGGTGGACCAGCATACAAGACAGCACGTCTCCACATATTTCCAGTGATCAATTTTACATAGATGTCTTGTTCATGTGTGTGGTCCAATGATGATCCTGTAGATTGTTTGGGGTGTAATTTGTCACAGTTCGGACCAGGACTCATCATGAGTCAGTGGCAGCTATTCCTGTAACTACTGAGTATCCTTTGTTGATCAATGTGAGTAAAGTAGATGTGGACATGTGAACCAACATGTGGATGGTCCCACCCTGTCACTAAAGACGTGTAATGAGACAGTGAACAGGGCAACCTTGGTGTGCTGAGTGAGATAATGTCTCAATTGTCATGTTCCGGCAGGTGTCATTACAACATTTGTACACAGGTTGGCCTCTGCACTTCCCACTGCATCTGGGAACATCATAGCCTCTGTGCTGTTTATTCTCGCAGCTATTCACCACACAGGGCCCATCACTATGTTGTGCGCACTGTGATGCTGTGTGTGAACTGTCATGGTTCTGACATTTGTGTATTAGTCATGCACATTATCAGAGGTTGCTGGTTGTGCTGAAAGCCCCGCACCCAATGCCTGCCTGTGACCCTGGGACACTGTCACACTTTGTCATTCACGCATATATGCAACCCAGACAAGGGATGGGCCATGAATTTTGCATTTCCAAGAGGATGTAACTCAAATGGTACAGTTAAAAGGCAGATGATGCTATACAATGTATTTGGGTATGCATGGAAGAAGCCCATGCCCAATGCCCCCTGATGAATGGGAGGTTTTCTTATGCACGTGTGGTACATATATAGGCACAGGGATACTTTAGTGTGATGCACAGACAGTTACCAGTCAGGCTGACAGAATGCAAGGTGATTCAGGAGCCAGCTACTGGACAAGTTACATAATCAGTGGTCTGACTGAGATTGTTTGGAGGACAAACTAGACAGTTGACATGTCAAACTGTGTACGTCCTGTGTTTTTGAAGGTGACAAATGAACCCAAGGGCTGTGTTACTGGGCTTAATTAGTATAAATGGTTAACGGTGTATTTGACATAATGGCAACTCCTATGCTGTTCCAGGAATCATCAGGGGCAGTGGTTTTTGAAATGGGTGGTGTGCAGGGAGGTGATCACAGGTGTGGGCTGCATCTGTTTCTCACCAGTCCTGTAGGTGAGACTTGCATTCTAAGGGCCAACAGACATTTTCACAAGGGGAAGCAATCTACATGTGCTAACAGGGCTTTGAAACTAGAAGACAGTGTATAAATTGACCTGACGTCCATGCAGTCAGATGTTATATGACAATGGCATACCTTAGGAAAGGGTGTAGCACACTGGTTTGCTAATGTTGGTCTGTGTGTGTAGAGGAGGTATTATCAGGGTACACATCTTAGTATTCCAGGGACCTCTTCCGACAGGTGGGTTGTGACCAGGTGCATGGGTGTGTCAGTAGTTAGGAAATGGGCTGACATGTGCATGGAATGTCATGTGCGCAATGCATGTCATATGTGTGGCACTTGTGCTGTCTATGTTCTGCTTCTATGGAACTCTAGTCACAGATATTCCTTGCAAATATTGGATGCAGTTGGACTAACTGCTGTCAATGGTCTTGTAAGACATTCCTGTTAGTGATGCCAAAGCACATTGACTGCCTCATGTATGAGGGTTGTTTTCCCCTTATTGAGTGATGGTGTCATAGTTGTGTCCCATATGCTGCGTTGGACCTTGCTTTCAACATGTATGTGTGAAATAGTTGTGGTCCTCTGCTATTGGCCTTCAAAGGAGATATGTACATGATATATGTCATTAAGAGTGTGTGTGTATGTGATTATTGTATGTTAGGCATCACATTAGCTCTGGGATGTTCCGTGTCCTACTCAGTATCTCAGCAATGCTCCATGAGGCAACACTCTTATTCTGATAAGTAGAGATGAAGTTGTGCAAAAAGGAATAGCCAGACCATGATATGGTGATTAGAATAGGTGTTTATTTAAATTAGTTAACTAAAGTGGTGAAGGTGATCATATTCAGAAGAAATTATTTACAATCTGTTGCCGCCTGCGTATACCAGCAGCTGTGTTCTGTAGTTCCCCCTCCTGTTGCAGGCCAGCATCCTCCTCTTCCTCCTCTTCAGGCATGTGTGGCTCTGGTTCCAGGAGGGGAATGTTTCTTCTGATACAAATGTTGTGCAATATTGTCATGTGAGGATGATCCTACAGACCATCTCAGGGGAATATAGGAGGCTACCACCAGTGATGTCTAGGCAGCGGAACCTTGACTTGAGGATGCCGAAGGTCCGCTCGACGATGCTGCGTGTCCTCCTATGGGCCTCGTTGTATGCACGCTCTGCAGCTGTACTTGGGTTGCCAAATGGTGTCATAATCCATGGCTGGATGCCATACCCCTGATCAGCTGCAAGAGAAAATGAATGGGATCATGTTGATGTAGCTGGCACTATTGAAAAGACCTTTAATGGCAGTAGTTGTCTTGTGTTGTCTGTGACTCTTTTGTGTACTAATGTGACATCCTATGCTTGTAGGCTGTACCATCTGCATTGTGTTGTTTCCTTGGCTGAACGGGTGTTTGTCTGCTAACCGTTTGTCAGCAGTATGTTTTGGGATTTGCAGCACAGTGTGCCCTCCCTAGCATTGTGACTTGTGATATAGGTGTCTGTGTGTCTTCACTGGGGGTGAGATGATAGTTCCATGCACAGTTAAAATTGAAAGTGTTGTTAACATGTTCATATCAAAGTACCCTGGACATCCCATACCTTGACACTTATGCAATGTATTAATGTAAAGGTCATTGGGACACTTACAATTTGCAAGGTGACATTTAGGCAACCACACTCATTGACTTCTTCACATTAGGCTGTACAGTAATTTCCAATGTGTGACAGGTTCAATGGTGACTTAAGAAACATGGCTAGTGATGTCACAACCTCAGTGTGTTCCTGTTCACATGTTGCTGTTGTGGTGTATGTGTTGTGTGTCCTAGAGGGTTGCTGTGCAGTGGGTATATAAGTAGGTTTTTGTACTTACCAACAAGTAGTCCATTGCCATACCGTCCATCCTGGAAGTGTTCATTGATGGTGCAGTGACGGAAGATGTATGAGTCATGTACACTCCCAGGATATTTAGCCACGATGTTGGTGAGCAATCCCTATGGCCTGCACGTTGTTGGAATGTGTGTGCTTCCTGTTGCGGTAGAGGTGTTCAGTTGCAGCAGGTGGCACAAGGCGTACATGTGTGCAGTCGATTGCACCAAGGACGTGTGGGAAGCCACTGATTGCGTAGAACCCCTGTTTAGTTTCCTGCTGCTTCTGCAGTGTGTTAGGGAAGCAGATGTGGCGGGGTGTCAGTCGAATGATGGCATCTAGTACTTTGGGCAAAAAGGCGGAGAATGATGGTTGTGATATTCCGCCAACCAGGGCACCAGTTGTTTGGAAAGAGCCACTTGCCAGCATGTGAAGTACGGCAAGCAGCTTTGTTTCTGTTGGGATGGTGAGGGGTGTCACCAAAGTCGGGGCCAACGGCTGTTCAATGTTTCGCAGCAGCTGCTGAATGGCCTGCCAGTTCAACTGGTACCTCTGTATGATGTCGTGTTCCCTGAGGCCCTGAAGGGTTGTTCTTGGGCGGGATATCCTCTCCTGCCTTCTGCGCTGCCTTTGGGGTCCCTACTGGTGTTGTTGTAGCTGCTGTTGTTGCTGCTGGGCTCTGCGTCTGCGTACACGCTGGATTAGAATCACCTCCATGGCTCCCTGTTGCTGCTTTGCTGTTTGTTCTGTGTGTTCTGATTAAATACAGGTGTGTTTGCCCCATTTTAACGCCTGCCCTGACCCAGGCGTTAATTTTTTACGCAACTCGGGCTGTGCGTCATTTTCTGGCTCCTCCTCCCGGCCATGCGTCATTTTTGCCCGAAAGCATAAATACGACGCACGGCCGTTTAAGCCATTTTTTGGACGGGAACGCCTACCTTGCATATAATTAACGCAAGGCGGGTTGCCGCATCCCAAAAATGACGCACACGGCGGAATATTGTCATCCGCGGGCTCGGGCTTCAAAGTTTAAATACGGGGCAACGTTTGCGCTGATTGTGCGTCAAAATGTTTGACGCACAATCGGCGCAGACGGAGTATAAATATGCCCCTAAGTTCTTATACAGCGCATAGAAAAAATAGGTTCAACTGTGGCTATCACTACTTTGTTGAAGAAGTCGTGCCCAACAATCTGACGCCACTCGACTGTTGCAGAGTTCCCCGAACCCCCATGTAAAGTACCTTTGAAAACAATGAAACAAAGACGTTGCACAGAGTCGGGGAGGTTAGGAGTCACTGGAGCCAGTGTGGTATTGGCTCCTTACTGACACCGGCAAAATGAGGCACCAGTTCCTTACTGTGAGGCAGGGGAGGTGAGGCACCCATTCCATACGGTTGCAACGGAGGTTATGTGGTGTCGGTGGTAAGGCATCAGTTCCTTACGATCTGTCGATCTCTCAGGGTAGCGGTCACATCACAGGGCCACATGCACCGAGGAGGAGTCGGGTGTCAGGGATGTCGGTGACACGACAGTCAGCACTCATGATGTCGCTGAATTCAAAGGTGCTGTGGCGGCTTCGGGCCAGTTGTGTGGGATTTGCAGCACGATTGCCGCACTTCAGTGTGGGGTCCAGGGCTTTGGATGCAGGTAGCTGCATGGAGTCGAGCAGCAGAGCTGGTTCTGGAGTCAATGTGCCTGGTTCTTCTTGTTTTTCACCAGAACTCACTTCCAAGGGCCCAGTAACTGATTTTGGCACCACTTGGCGAGTCAGGACTCTCAGTAAGAAAGCCCAGGTGCTGGCAGATGGAGTCTTTGATGTTCCTGAGACTTCTAACAGGAGGCAAGCTCAGGTCAAGCCTTTTGTGAACCTTGGAGTATCTTGGAAAGCAGGATAAAGAAAGTAAAGTCCAGTCCTTTCACTCCCAGGGCTGGAGTAGCAGCTGCATGCCAGCACAGCATAGCAACAGGCAGAGTGGCAAATCCTCATCAATCATCCAGCTCTTCTTCCTGGCAGAATGTCCTAGGTCCAGAAGTGTTCTGAATTTGTGGGGTCAGCAGTCCAATACTTATGCTCATTTCTGCCTTTGAAGTAGGCAAACATCAAAGGAAAGTCTTTGCAGTGCACAAGAAATTGCCTCTCCCTGTCCTGGCTCCAGACACACTCCAGGGGGTTGGAGACTTTATTGTTTAAGGGCAGGCACAGCCCTATTCAGGTGCATGTGTCAGCTCCTCCCTCCACTTTATCTCAGGAAACACACCAGGATATGCAGGACATACCTCAGCTACCTTTGTATTACTGTATAGAGTGAATTCACAAACAGCCCAAACATCAGTCAGACCCAGGCTTGTATTCCACAGTCAGGCAGAGGCGCAGGATGGTTAGGCAACAAAATGCCCACTTTCTAAAAGTGCAATTTTCAAACTTAGAATTAAAAAACAACTTCACCAAAAAATTTATTTTTTAATTGTGAGTTCACGGACCCCCAAACTCCAAATCTCTGTCTGCTCCTAATGGGAAATTACACTTAAGAAATATTCAAGGCAATCCCCATTTTATCATATGGAAGAGATAGGCCTTGCAATGGTGAAAAACAATGTTACCAGTATTTCACTATCAGGACATGTAAAATACATTAGTACATGTCCTACTTTATAAATACACTGCACCCTGCCCATGGGGCTGCCACCTTAGGGGTGACTTCCATGTAGTAAAAGGGAAAGTTTGCGCCTGGCAGGTGGGTGCACTTTCAAGTCAAACTGGCAGTTTAAAACGCACACACACACACACACACACACACACACACTGCAGTGACAGGTCTGAGACACGTTTACAGGCCTATTGATGTGGGTGGCACAATCAGTGCTGCAGGCTCACTAATAACATTTGATTTGCAGGCCCTGGGCACCTCTAGTACAGTTTACTAGGGATTTACTAAAAAATCAAATCTGCCTGTTATGAAGAAAACCAGTCACCAATCCAATTTAGGCAGAGAGCACTTGCACTTTAGCACTGGTCAGCAGTGGTAAAGTGCCCAGAGTCCTAAAACCAGCTAAAACGATGTTCAGCACAGAATCATAACAGGAGGCTAGAAGCCAAAAATATAGGGAAAGCCAGCTGACAGGTCTAACACTGGGTTTTATGATTTGTAAGGCTTCGGGAAAACGTAAGACGTGTCAATTCTGACCGAATTATAAATTCACAATCCAACATTGTGAAGATCACAAAACTGTTGTGTTTATCCATCATCCCATCGGCGGCCTTGTGAGCAGGTTCGTGATATCACCCACAACAGAAACACAACATTGAAATGTCACATTATTAAAAACCAACGTGGTTTATAATATGATCATCTTGAAACCAAAAGGTTTGTAATCTGAATTCTTGGTGCATGAGTGTCACGGACACATCTTAAGCGGATCTGACATTCAAAGACGCAAGCGATGCTCCGCAACTGGAGAATTTGAGATGCACGCTTAGCATGTCAGAATTGCTCAGTTCTCTTGGTAATTCTCACATTCTTGCTTTAATCTACAGATGAGGGTAGTACCAAGAGTCATTAATATATGCTTCCTTTACAAGTAGACTTTACGTTTCCCTGCACAAAGTAAAATACCTGCGTCATTTCATTCAAATTTCAATAACAATCTGCATATATGAGTACAATTAGTACTTTTTATGGTAGCAACAGTAGACGTTGTTGGTTTATGTTTAAAAATGTATAGTCTTGATCAGCAAGTACACTTTTAATCTATTTTACACCAAGTACACTCATAATCTATTTCAACATAAGGAAGAAAAAGGTGCAATGGCTTTCATGTGTTCTGTGCTAGGTTTTTGACCTGCGCTGGATACATCACACGGTGCAAAGATGGTATTAGCAAGGACTGCATGGATAAGGAGAGGGAGAGAGGGAGGTGTTCTGTTGCTCATTATTAACGTCTGCGAATGAAGGTACAGAGGCATCTAAAGCCACTACACCTCATGTTTTTCCCTTTCACGGTCTCTCAACAATGCAAAACAAAGAGGAGCATGCGCTGACTCATCAAACCACCCTATGTTCTTTCGGATGTCACCGGGGGCTGTTTCATGACGGCCTTTTCTGGCACAAGTTCGCACAACGTGCATTCGAGCACATCTTTTGTGGACCTGCAAGGACAAAAGGGAATTTGTTTAGCCCAATCTTTCTCTCTGTTAGTGCTGTATTTTTAGGAAGCTTTGCTCAGAAACAGAAAGAGGCAAATCTTGCCCATTGTTTCCGGTCTGTGTCCTAAGTATGTAAATAACGAAGGAAAAAAATCTATAGTAATAATTAAAAAACCTTTCCCTTTTGCACCGCTCCGAGCCTCGCCGCTCCCATCTGCTCCTCAACAGGACTTCAGGCACAGGCTCCCAGCCTGCCCTGGGTCAAATCCTAACCCTGCTGGCTGCATGAAAGCAGCATTAAGATTGGACGGAGAGCCCAGCCAACCCAGCAACATAGCAACTGCCTCTTCCATCTATTCCCCATATTTCGGCTTCTCAATAAATAAGACAAGTTGTGCAAACAAATGTTGCAGTCTTTGGTAAATCCCAAACTAAACAAATACAAAGGATGTTGGAGGGTCGAGGTGAGCTCAGACACAGCCATTCTGCAAAACATAATATTTATTCTATTCTGTGGAGCCCGGTGCTCTTTAGGTGGGGACAGGGGGCAGAATACTCTGAAACAACTTATGAATGGATCAGAAAAACATGCACTGAATTTACTAATGGTGAGTCTGGAAAGTGTTATCAAGTGCCTTGTTAAAACCTTAGCTGCTGGGCCTTCCCCCATCCCCCCCAGTGCAGAGCCCTTTTTTGGCTATTTGGGGTAGTTCGCACTTAGGTCCCCATACCGTTTTGTCCACATAAGCTATCCACGCCAAATTTGCGATTTTTTTCCCCAACATTGTGGGGATTCTAAAGGTGCCTGGGCCGATACTTATGAAATGTTTATGCTGCATTAGTATACATTTTTTACCCTAAAGCAGTGCAAACCTAACTCCATAGTTGTATTTTGATGCTAAACCCGTCTAGCATCAAAATTTAGGAGTTTAGCACCATTTTTAGGGAGTGCCAATCCACCTTGCATCTCATTGTAACAATGAAATGCAAGGTAGGTGTTCCCTTCCTAAAAATGACGCTAGCTCTCTAGTGCCATATTTACCTCATGATGCAAAAACGATGCATATCAAGGAAGCGGACCAAAAAAATAATGCTAAGTCTGATTAGCGTCAAAATTTAACGCCTAGTCAGACCAGTCGGTAAAAAGAGGCCCACACAACACCACTCAAGGAAAACACACAGAAGGAGCATTTGAAACCTTCAGGAAAACATGGAAGTGGTACTGCTCCAGCTTTGCACAGGCCACAGACGTCTGCGAAGACAGCAGGTCACTCCACCACCACAGCAGCAACCCCAAACACCACCACAGCAGCCACAAAGACAGCGCAGAAGGCAGGAGAGGATCTTCAGACAGCTCACAACCATCCTTGGCCTCAGGGAACAGGATGTGATCAGGATGTACCAACTGAACCGGGAGCCCATTGTACATCTGGTAGGAAATAGTCATAGATGAGAAGTTAGTCATTCTTGAGGAATGAGTGATGGACTGTATGTGTTATCTGCAGTTGCAGTGTACATAATATGTCTGCTCAACCTCCACCCAGTGCTGCAACTGATGCTTGTTTCTCCTCAAATTTCAGCTGCCAATATGACACCAGACCAGAGGCACGCTTTTCATAAGAGGGCTGAATGTTACTGGCACATGAAGGAGGTGGAAGCAGGATACCGCCGAATGGGAAGGAGGTTCCGCATTGAGAAGGCATCTGAGAAATGGCATGGATTTACACATGGTGGATCTCCACAGCAGCCACAGCCCCACAAGGCCACTGTTGGAAAAACATCAGGAGTGCAGGGGGCCTCAGCAGGTTTAAGTCCCTCCATTTCAGCTGCACCTGCCAGGAGCCTGTCACCTGTTCAGCCACCTGCAGCAGTTGTTGCAAGCCAATTTGAAATAGACATGAGATGGAAAATGGCCAAGATTTCAGCCAGACTTGAAAAAATGGAGCAAGAGAGTGCAGAGAACCAGAGGATGTTGTGGTACACCAAAAAGAAATGAAAGAAAATGAAGTAATGAACTTATATTTTTCTGCAACCTCCCAGTTCCTTCCCCTCCCTTTTACTGTTTTATATAGATTTAGGTTGGGTTTTAGATGGGTAGTATTAGGTTAGTGTAGGGTAGACTTAGGTTAAGAATAGCAGCAGGGGTCTGTTTTTCTTCATTTTTTTTTTGGTAGGGGTTGTGTGGGGGGAGTTATGTTGGGGTATTTGTGTGTAAAAAATACAAAAATGTAAAAAATAAATCAATACAAAAATATCAAAATAATATATATTTGTTTAGGCCATAGGTTAGGTTAGAACATATAGGGGGTCATTACAACATTGGGGGTAAAAGGCGCTTACCGCCGTGCAGAAGACCGCCAATACACTGCGGCGGGGGCGGCATTCCGCCACAGCTATTATGACACACATCTTGGAATCCGCCCAAAATCAGACACCCACACAACACCGCCACACCAAAGGTCAGTGATAAACTGGCGGAAACAAATCCTCCACCTCCACGCCAACAGAAACACGCCCATGCTATTACGACCCACGAATCCACGCGGCGGTCTTTCAACCGCGGTATTCCATTGGCGGTACACACCGCCGCGCTCTAAATACACACACATCTCCAAAACACCGCCACATTGGACAATTCAAAATACACACACCTGATACACATACACACACCACACCCACACACCCAATACAATATAAAACACACACCCACATCACCCACAAACCCCGACGACCAAAAATCAGAGATGAAGGCGACAGAGAGAGAGCACAGAATAGACAACCCCACCACACAGAGGCACACAATACCATCACCCACACAACATCCATGCACAAAACACCACACACCACTGCACTCACCACAACCATTACCACATACACCACCCCACACATCACCCACACCACCCCATGGCACGCCAAAGACACCCCCGCTTCTCCGAGGAGGAGCTCAGGGTCATGGTGGAGGAAATCGTACGGGTAGAGCCACAGCTCTTTGGCTCACAGGTACAGCACACATCAATAGCCAGGAAGATGGAGTTATGGCGCAGAATAGTGGACAGGGTGAACGCCGTGGGACAGCACCCAAGAAATCGGGAGGACATCAGGAAGAGGTGGAATGACCTACGGGGGAAGGTGCGTTCAACGGTCTCCAGGCACAACATCGCGGTACAGCGGACTGGCGGCGGACCCCCACCTCCTCCCCCACAACTAACAACATGGGAGGAGAAAATCTTGACCATCATGCATCCAGAGGGCCTCGCAGGAGTCGGTGGAGGATGGGACACTGGTAAGTCAAATCTTAACTCTCATATCCCCCACCCTATCTGCATGCTATCACACACCCCCTCCCTCACCCCCTCCCCTATCACTACAACTCCTCACTAATGTACCCATGACACCAACCACCCATCCCAACACCAAGCCCTGCATGACACAACTAAGCATGGACACCCAGCACTAAAGCATGCCCACTGCACATACCCAGTACACCCCCACAACCATCACCACACAAACCCACACACAGGAATGCTTGCACTGGGGTACACAAACACCCACCCATTGCACACCATTACACACACACATGCAATAATCATACTCTTATGCCCAGGCAGGAACACAAAGGACCGTCACCACACCAGAGGGTCCAGACAACACCACTCCACCCCCAGAAGAGGCCCACAGTGACGAGAGCAGCTCTGCCCTACTCGATCCTGATGACCAGCCCAGACCATCGTGGGCCTCGGGACAGTCGGTTCCCCTTGCACAGGCACAGCCCAACACCGACCTTCCACCCTCTGGTAACACCAGCACAGCACCCACCCAGCGGGCCCAAACCTCCCTACCCAGGACAGGTCAATCAGCGGTGTGTCCACCACTACAGGTAACCCAGGATAACCCACCACCCCAACAACAACAGGGACCTGGGGGCAGTGGTAGTGGGCACACGGTCCAGGGGACGGAGGCACAGGAACACAGGGGAACTGGGAGGGCTGCTGTGCGACAGGGGGCGGACAGGCCAAGGGAACCCACTCTCCACGAGGCCCTCTCCTCCATCATGGGAGCCTACCACCACTCCCAGGAGACGATGGCCACGGTCCTGGACAAGTTGCAGGAGACCCTGCGCCTGCAGGACGAACTGTATTTGGGGTTCTGGGAGGAGCTCAGGACCATCAGCTCCGCCCTGGGCACCATCGTAGGGGTGCTGAAGGACATACAGCAGACCTTGAGGGACACCATGGCACTCCAAGGGGCCCCTGACACTAGCATGGACGATGAACTGCCCACCACCTCCGCCGGCGCTAGTGGACAGGACGCCCCACCACAGGACC
Source organism: Pleurodeles waltl (assembly GCF_031143425.1). NCBI lineage: Eukaryota > Metazoa > Chordata > Amphibia > Caudata > Salamandridae > Pleurodeles > Pleurodeles waltl. The sequence continues at coordinate 899,374,200 of NC_090445.1, forward strand.
AACACACCAGCACCCCACCCCCTGCAGACGGACAACCACCACGCAAGCGGTCCCTGAGATCCAGGAACAGGACAGAGCAAGATGGCAAGACCCCCGCCAGGAAATGAGACCACCCTGATTGTCACCCCACTGTCCCACTTTGTTACCCTGTCCATACTTAAACTGCCCCAGCTCCACTTCCAATGCCCAGATGGGCAGTGCACCTGTGAGACTAATAGACTGGACTCTGCCATGGACATTCCTCCGCCATCACCCATCACCATTTTACAACCCCCTCCCATTTCTGAGCACTTCAATAAACACCCTTGAAACACAAAACAATCTGGAGTCAGTCTGTGATTTATTAAAAATGTATTATCAATGACAGTGTCATAATGGGTGTACCATTGTAAAGCTAACATACCTATGTCACACATCACAGGCCCTTGAAGGATGCAAGCAGTTGACACGTAGGTAACCACACCTGTCAAACCGTAATGGGAGGGTACAACTCAGTTACCAAATAGTGATTGAAATCGAAAAACAGGATAGAGGTAGACGTGTGAAAGTTAATGTAATGCTAAAAATGAAAATGTTCTCACCTGTGTCTCACTGGAAATATTGCTGTATGACTGACTCCCTGTTGTCGTTGTCTTCTTCATCAGCTTCATCCTCATCACTGTCCACAGGCTCCACAGGCTCCACAGCTGCTACAACACCGTCATCGGGATCATCCTCCTGCAGAAAAGCCACCTGGCGTCGCAAAGCCAAATTATGGAGCATGGAGCAGGCGATGATGATGTCGCACACCTTCTTCGGTGAGTAGAATAGGGATCCACCTGTCATATGGAGGCACCTGAACCTGGCCTTCAGGAGGCCGAAGGTGCGTTCGATCACCCTCCTAGTCCGCCCATGGGCCTCATTGTAGCGTTCCTCTGCCCTGGTCCTGGGATTCCTCACTGGGGTCAATAGCCAGGACAGGTTGGGGTAACCAGAGTCCCCCAATAGCCATACACGGTGCCGCTGGAGTTGACCCATCATATCAGGGATGCTGCTATTCCGCAGGATGTAGGCGTCATGCACTGAGCCAGGGAACATAGCATTAACCTGGGAGATGTACTGGTCTGCCAAACAGACCTTCTGGACATTCATGGAATGATAACTCTTCCTGTTTCTGTACACCTGTTCACTCCTGTGGGGGGGGACCAGAGCTACATGGGTCCCATCAATAGCACCTATGACGTTGGGGATATGTCCAAGGGCATAGAAGTCACCTTTAACTGTAGGCAAATCCTCCACCTCAGGGAAAATGATGTATCTCCTTACGTGTTTCAGCAGGGCAGACAACACTCTGGACAACACGTTGGAAAACATAGGCTGGGACATCCCTGATGCCATGGCCACAGTTGTCTGAAAAGACCCACTTGCAAGGAAATGGAGCACTGACAGCACCTGCACTTGAGGGGGGATTCCAGTCGGATGGCGGATTGGTGACATAAGGTCTGGCTCCAACTGGGTACATAGTTCCTGGATTGTTGGATTGTGGCACGGTCAAACCGGTAGGTTACGATGACATGTCGCTCTTTCATTGTCAACAGGTCCACCAGCGGTCGGTACACCGGAGGATGCCGCCATCTTCTCATATGTCCCAGCAGACGGTGCCTACGAAGGACAACAGCGAAGAACCAGTCATTATTCCTCCAGGTATGTACCCACAGTCACACACAAGACTACACCACTCACAAAACCCTTCCTGGATGTGTGTTGAGTGTAGGCCTAGCTATGTGTGACGCAGTAGTAAATAAAGCCATGTGGGCCCCTGAAATGGCGGATGCCTGACCTCTAAAGTGGGACAATGGGATTGTGGGGTAACTGCGCTGGCGTTGCACACCGTTGCGGTAGGCGGTCGTAGACCGCGGCGCAATGCTGCATTGATTAACATTGGACCCTATGGGTCCCAGGAGCCAATGAACAGATGCGCCGGCGGTGATGATGCGCACCGCCGCAGACGTCACCGCCGCGGACGTCACCGGCATTTTCTATCTCTTCAATCAATAGATACCTGACCTTCGACAGGAGAGGACCTACACTGCAAGTGCTGCTGTGACCTCGGTCTGGAAGCGATGATGGCTGCTGCGTCTGGGGAAAGGGCCCCTGCCTTCACTGCACAGGAGTTGGAGAAACTGGTAGACGGGGTCCTCCCCCAGTACACGCTACTCTACGGTCCTCCAGACCAACATGTTAGTACACAAGGAGCACGTTGTATGGGATAGGCCTGGGTGGAGAGGGCTGGTTGGAAGAGGGAAGGGGGCAGAGTTCATAGAACATTAATAAATGTGAATGAATGGGACACATGGCCAGAGTAGGGAGGGGGTCACTCACAACGACGGTGCAGTTGGTAATGACTGTTCCTCTTTCCTTGTGCATGTCATGTACATCAGCGCCCACCAGAAGAGGGACATTTGGCGTGCCATCGCCAAGGAGGTCCGGACCCTGGGGGCCCACCAGAGACGGGGCACCCACTGCCGGAAGAGATGGGAAGACATTCGCCGCTGCAGCAAGAAGACGGCGGAGGCTCAGCTGGGGATGGCCTACCAACGTGGGAGGGGTGCCCGTCGCACCATGACCCCCCTGATGTTCCGGATCCTGGCGGTGGCCTCCCCGGAGTTGGATGGGCGCTTGAGGGTATCACAGCAGACACAAGGGGGTGAGTACAACCTCATTCTGCGGACTTTGCGTGCAGTGGATGTGTCTGGGTGGGGGAAGAGGGCTGTGGGTGTACCTAGGCCAGGGCGAGTTCCGTAGGCAAGGCCCCTCCGTAATGTAGGCCATGTGGCACTCTACCCCACCTCAGCAGAGTGCCAAGTCGAGGTATAGTTGCCCCTGTGGCATCCATGTGCGCAGATGTCCACCATTGCCATATAGGCCAGATCCCAGAAATTGCATGTGCAGAGGGCAGGAGCACAGCGTAATGCAGGGGGCAGCTGCGTTTGTCTTGTCCGCCAACGGTAGCGGTATGCCATGCACTAAAACCCTCTTTCTTCTGTCTCCCCCCCTTTTTCTGCTCTCCCTGTCCTTTTGTACATCAGCATCAACAGGCGGAGGTACAGTGGCACCGGAGCACGAGGGAGCTGCATCCCACATGGCCATGGAGGGCCACACCACGGACTCTGAATGCACCAGTGGGACGGAGGGCGAGGGGAGCTTCACGTCGGCAACCGGATCACCAAGCAGCGACACGGACTCGTTCGACGATGTGGGCTCCCTTGTGGTGGCGGCACCATCTGTGCCCCCCACCTCTACAGGTAAAGCCGCCACCTCCCCTACCAGCACCGCCCTCCCAGCAGCCCCTCAGCATTCGCCCCGTGCCCGCTCACCCAGGAGGGTGGGCATCACCTTCACCCCAGGCACCTCAGCCCCTGCCCCTGTCACCCCTGCTGCCCTCAGTGAGGAGGCCATTGACCTCCTCAGGTCACTCACTGTTGGGCAGTCTACCATTGTGAATGCCATCCAGGGTGTAGAACGAGAGTTGCAACACGGTAATGCATTCCTGGAGGGCATTCATTCTGGTCAGGCTGTCCTTCAGCGAACCCTGCAATCTTTGGCCTCAGCACTGATGGCAGCCATTGTCCCTGTGTCTAGCCTCCCCCTCCAACTTCCTCCACCCAGACCCAATCTCCTGTACCCCAGCCCATCCCAAGCACACCTACAGACCAGCATGCACACAAATCAACACACCCAAGTAGCTCAAGCAAACATAGGCACCACACACACCACAGGCACTCACGCAAGCCTCAGCCACATACAGACACAACAACATCCACTGCCTCCACTGTGTCCCCCTCCTCCTCTTCTCCCTCCTCCCTCCCAGTCTCATCTACACACACACCTGCATGCACCACATCTACAGGCACCATGAATCGCACCAGGACACCCAGCACCACAAGCCGCTCACCTGCACTCACCACCTCCACTGCCATTTACACGTCCCCTGTGTCCTCTCCCAGTGTGTCTGTGACGCCCCCTCCCAAAGTACCCAAACACCGGCAATCACTCACACAACATCCATCCACCTCACAACAGCCTCCAGTACCTGCACCTGCACCCAAAACAGCTAAAGTGACACCTCCTACAACCACCTCCTCTTCCTCCACTCCCAGACCCCCTCCAGCTACCCATCCCAGTGTTCGTCAGAAACTGTCCCTCTGTAAAGTTGACCTTTTTGCCCTCACCCCCACCTCCAATTCATCAGTCCCGTCGTAGCGCCTCACCCAAAAAGCCTCCAATACCAGTGGTGCCTGTTCAAGGTTTTTGGAGAGCACCGTCCACCAGGGCAGGCAGTAGGACCTGGAGCCAAGGCACTGGCAGCCCACCCCCTGTAAAGGCTCTAAAATTGGAGAGTGGACGACGGGACCGTGTTAAGACTACTGGTGGGAAATCAACTGACATGGGTTCCAAGGGGATTGGAGTATCAGCTGTGACTCCACCAAAGGTGGGGAAGGGCCAGAGGAAGTCTCCCCAGCCTGTTGTGAGTGTCACGGCGGAGAAGTGCGCCATCATTTCCGGCGGTCGAGACACAACCGCCAGCACCGTCGTTACTGGTCCAGAGACCACCGCCAGAGTCACAGCCCAGGAGGGCCCAAGTATCGTCACTGGTCAGGAGACCACCGCCGGAGTCACAGCCCAGGAGGGCCCAATTATCGTCACTGGTCAGGAGACCACCGCCGGAGTCACAGCCCAGGAGGGCCCAAGTATCGTCACTGGTCAGGAGACGACCGCCGGAGTCACAGCCCAGGAGGGCCCAAGTATCGTCACTGGTCAGGAGACCACCGCCGGAGTCACAGCCCAGGAGGGCCCAATTATCGTCACTGGTCAGGAGACCACCGCCGGAGTCACAGCCCAGGAGGGCCCAAGTATCGTCACTGGTCAGGAGACGACCGCCGGAGTCACAGCCCAGGAGGGCCCAAGTATCGTCACTGGTCAGGAGACCACCTCTGGAGTCACAGCCCAGGAGGGCCCAATTATCGTCACTGGTCAGGAGACCACCGCCGGAGTCACAGCCCAGGAGGGCCCAAGTATCGTCACTGGTCAGGAGACGACCGCCGGAGTCACAGCCCAGGAGGGCCCAAGTATCGTCACTGGTCAGGAGACCACCGCCGGAGTCACAGCCCAGGAGGGCCCAAATATCGTCACTGGTCAGGAGACCACCGCCGGAGTCAGAGCCCAGGAGGGCCCAAGTATCGTCACTGGTCAGGAGACCACCACCAGAGTCACAGCCCAGGAGGGCCCAAGTATCGTCACTGGTCAGGAGACCACCGCCGGAGTCAGTGCCCTGGAGGGCCCCGGCTGCCACAGCCCCGCTGGGCAATGATGAAACATCATGGCACACACCAATGTCCAGTGTAGAGAACGTCATGCCACACACCAATGTCCTTATCAGAACCGCCATGTCAAAGCACCGCGGAACAGGGCAAAGACCGCCATGTCAAAGCACCGCTTAACAGGGCAAAGACCGCCATGGCAAAGCACCGCTGAACAGGGCAAAGACTGCCATGGCAAAGCACCGCTGAACAGGGCAATGCACCGGGTAGGAATGAATGGACCGCCACATCAGGCATCCTTATCCCATGTGCAGCTGGGACAGTGACAGGACACGACCTTTCACGGGGAGACTCATCCAGTCTGGGCACCAGTCCCCCCCAAGACCAGTAGAGACCTGCATCAACTTGAGAGACTGTGGCTTTGCACTCCCCAGGATGGCACAGTGGGCAACCCACCCACTGTATAGACTTGAGAGACTGTGGCTTAGCACTCCCCAGGATGGCATAAATGGGCATGGAGCCCCGTCGTGGATCTGGCTTTGCAGTCATCCGGCTGAGGTGCCACCCCTTCCCTTCCCCCTGAGGTGCCTGTAGTATTTCTATCTGATGCCCCGGCAGTGTTCTCTCTGATTGTGGTCAGGTATCGTTTGTGGGCCTCGCCCATGCATTTTTGGAATGTTGGTGCACGGACATTGTTATGTACATATCTGCACTACTTCTCGTCTTGTATATAATTATGACTGATTTTCAAATATATATCTGTATATTTTTGTATGACATGTATATTGGCACATTACATTGTTTGACCGATTTTCGCTTTGTGTATTCATTCTTCCGGGGGGATTGTGGGTTGTTACTGTGAGTTTTTGTGAATGCATTGGTATGTATGTTTTAATATGCGAGGGTGGGGGTGTTTGGTGTGTGTCCCCCTAAATTTTGCCTCCCCCCTCCCCCATGTCGTAGGTGCAGTACTCACCGTTGTCTGCGGCGCCTACGTAGCTGTTGATCGTAGAGGAGCAGAAAGACAAGGGCAGGGAGTATTTGGAGTTCCGGCTCCATGGATTCCTCGTTCCTCGTGGGATATGTTAAGGTGAGCGTTTTCCCATAGCAAAAGCTGTTTCCGCCGTGTTTTTATCCACGGTGAATCCGCCCCGGAAAAGGTGGCGGATTGGCGGGTTGTAATACTGTGGGCGGTACATTGTCTTCCGCCTGTCTGTTGGCGGTGACCGCCGCGCTGCTTGTCTGTACCGCCGTGGCGGGCGAAGTGTTAAAGTGGCTGTCTTTGTTGGCGGTTTTAGCCAGGGTCATAATTCCCTTTTTTTGTCCGCCGGCCTGTTTGCGGTGTTTCCGCTGCTTTAACACCGTCCGCCAGGGTTGTAATGACCCCCATAGAGTCATAGTTTACGTTGCCCTCCTTGTATTTTGTCTCTTAAGTGGAGGGGGAGGCCAATATTTAGAATGTGGTGTTACATGTGTAAGATAAGTTTAGAGTAGGTCAGATAGGTGTAGTTCTTAGATAAGCTAAGTTAGTATAGTTTAGTTTAGGATAGGGTAGTTTTTAGGTTAGTCGTAGATATATGGTTTTACAATAAACCCTGTTTTTCTCAGCCTAATCATTTTGTAAGTTGATTGAGTGTTTTGGGGATCTCATGAGTGCCCTGGCCAAGTTGGAGGAATGGCCTAGGGGATGCTTACTGCCTTGATTTCCAAGGATTACCATGGTCATCCCCTCTGACCAAGGAGCTATCAGATTGGCTGCTACATACCATCATCTAGTTCATGCATTTGTCATCCAGTGTTCCAGCCATTCACAATGTGTATGTATACTTTATCTTGGACAGGTAAATATGGTACTTCACCTGTCATTGGTGGGGTCCTGCAATACCATTGTTGGTAAGTGTGGCACATCTGACAACAGGCAAATTTGGAACTGTGTCCTGCAACACAGACAGGTGGCCACCACTGATAAGTTTAGCTTCTCCTGTACCACAGAAGTAAGTCATACTGGTATTCACATCTGGGTAAATTACCATTGACTTGGTCCAGAGCCATACATGCTGTATGTCTACTTCAAAGGATATCTGTTCAAAATTTATGTAGAATATTCAGTAAGTTGGTTGTAGCCGACAACACCATCATTCACCTTTCTCATGTTGGGATCCTAGTGTGTGACTTTGTGTCTGACAGTCATGCACTCATGTACTGATATTCTGTACACATTGACGTGGGTTGACACAATGCTATCTTTTGGCTGAATAGATGGCTCACAGTAAACGTAGAAATGCTACATGCGTACAAGGTGCTTCATTTAAAGGTGCAATTGTATTTGTGACTTCCCTACAATGTCCAGTTCACAGACCCCATGAGTGAACGTTAACCATATGTAGCACAGTCAGACTCCAAGTCTGAGGGACATGATATGAGACATGGTTAGGAGTAGTGTGCATTCATGAGGAGTTAAAAACATTGCCAATTGGTATGAAAGAGACAATGACAGTACATAGCCAACAAATCAACAGTGGTTAGGTGAAGAGGGCACATTTCCTACTGTCACAACACTGACATTATCTTAAGGCCAGAACTAAGGAGAAACTGTCTATTTAGCACATACTGGTGCTAGAGGGTGATCTTCCTTGTGAATGTTGTTCCTTCCATATCTTCATCCTCTGATGTGTGTGGTGCCTCCTGTGCCATGGCTGATCCTGTTGTAGAGGTAGAGGGAGCCACACACACTTCAGGGGATAGAGTTGTGGAGCCAAAGGTCCCGACAGCTGATATTTGTGGGAACACATAAGGCATCACTGCAGCATGGAGGAACTGCTGATTTTTCAACACCGCAGCAACATCACAGTGGTAGGCAGCCATGTTGTCCTTGAGGGAGGCCACTTCCCGCTGTATGGTCACCAGGGTACTCTGCATAGCCCCCATTCTGTTGTCTGTTATGCTGCTGCAAGTTTGGGAGGGTATTTGTTGTAACCTCTGCTTCACGACAGCAGCTATGTTGGCCAGAGACTTCTGGAGTCCACGTAGCGGGGAGTGGGTGCCTCAGATGGCAGTTGAGTTGTTCTTATTTGGACTGAGGCACGTTCGCACTCTCTCTAGGGTGCCTGCCATGGTTTCCATCCCAACCCGCGCCTGGTTGGCCAGCTCCCACTGGACTCCTACCACTGTCCTCTGAAATTTGAGCTCTGGGTCCTCAGAGTCCAGGGCTGCGTGTGTACTGGCTGGTGGCTTGTGTTGGTAGCAGTGTGGTTCATATGGAGACCCCACAACACTGTGTTTCCCCCCTGTGACTGGAGGTGGTGTCTGGAGTGATCCATGCACATCCTGGAGAGTCTGTTCATTGAAGGTCGGCAGCTGGTTATCCATGTCATCTGCAAAATCCTGGACAGGCAGGTCGGCAGGAGGTAAGCTACATCCTCTGCAATAAGATAGTTTACAATCAATATTCAATTGTTTTGGCTGTTGACATGGGACATCATTTATTTGCCACTGGATGCTCAATGACATGTTACTGACCTAAGGTTGCAGTTGTATTTATGTGTTGCATTGTGCATCACACATGGGTCAAGCTCACTAGGTATTTTGGGACTTAGGTAAGGGCCCTAAGTGCCACCTGAATGTCACTTTTGGCACAGGTGGTGCAATGGCCTGCGCCATATTTACAAAGTGGCATGAAGCCACTTTTTGTGCTTTGATGCCACCTTGTATATATGGCCCCTTCACATGCAGCACTTTGTGTGGAAGGTGTGTGCAATGGGTGTTGCTGTGAGTGTGCCACAGCAACACCCATTGCGTTTTGACACTGCCTCTGGTTTAGGACTAATTGTAAACGAGACTCTGCACCAATATCTAACACCAGCCCAGGGGTGGGTTTAGCATGGCAAAATTCTAGGAATAATGCTTACATGTCGACTAGATTATTTGCTTTTTCTATATGTGCTGCAGAATGCCCCCAGGGACACCCCCTGCCTCCCTCGCCCACCTCTGGAGGATACCCATAGATGGGGGGACCCATCCCAGGTAAGTACAGGTAAGTTGAGGTAAGTATAATTTTTTTAATTTTTTTAAAGTGGCATAGGGTGGCCTAACTTGGGCCCCCCTACATGCCACTGTGCCCAATGGCCATGCCCAGGGGACAGAAGTCCCCTGGGCATGGCCATTGGGCAAGGGGGCATGACTCCTGTCTTTGCTAAGACAGGGGTCATTTCAATGGGGGTTGTGCGTCAAAAAATGGCGCAAGTCCGGTTCGAGCCATGATTTTTGACTCAAACCAGACTTGCACCATTTTTTGACGCACAACCCCCATTTTTCCCTACGCCGGCACTGCCTGGTTAGAGTCATTTTTTTTTTTACTCTGACCAGCCCGCAGCGCTGGCTAACATCAATCGTTAAATAAGGCGCCCGCCTGGCGCGTAGGAATGGTGTTAGCTGGCGGTAAAATTTTTGACGCAAACCAGCACCGGAAATCTTTCTGTGCCTTACAATCCACATCTGGCTGGGTTTAGTTGACAGCTCCTTGTCCATTCACTCAGACACACCCCAAACACAGGATACTCAGCCTCACTTGCATACATCTGCATTTCAAATGGGTCTTCCTGGGCTGGGAGGGTGGAGGGCCTGCTCTCACAGAAAGGACTGCCACACCCCCTACTGGGACCCTGGCAGACAGGATTGAACTGAAAGGGGACCTGGTGCACTTCTAAGCCACTCTTTGAAGTCTCCCCCACTTCAAAGGCACATTTGGGTATATAAACAGGGCCTCTGCCCCTTCCAACTCAGACACTTCCTAGAGAAGAAACCTGTAACCAGAATCTGCATCCTGCCAAGAAGAACCGCCTGGCTGCCCAAAGGACTCACCTGACGGCTTTCTGTGAAGGACTGCTGCCTTGCTGTTGCTCTGCTGCCTTGCTACTCCCTGACTGTGGTGAAGAAGTGCTCTCCAAGGGCTTTGATAGAGCTTGCCTGCTGTTCCCTGAAGTCTCAGGACCAGAAAGACTTCTCTTTGGCAACTGGACTGTGCAGCGAAAATTGGATGCACAGCTTGCTAAAAAACGATGCACAGCCTGCCCCCAGTGAGAAATTCACGGCACACCGAACCGGAATGACGCAGCGCTTGTTACTTCGCTCCACAAGCCCAGGATTCCACACACAGACCCCGGGACGTCGGAAAACCGCGCAACCCGAAGAGTTTCCACGACCGAGTGCCGGAAATCGACACACAGCTGTCCCTGAGTAGAAACTAAACGATGCATCACCGTGTGCGGCTTGAGAAATCGATGCACACCTCCTTTGTTTCCACGCTTCTCCTCCTCTGCGGCCCATTGCAGAGATTTTTCACGCAAACCGGGTACTTCGTACTAAAAGAGACTTTTTTTGCTTTAAAAAGACTAAAGACACTTTCGGGGTCATTCCGACCCTGGCGGTCCAAGACCGCCAGGGCCGGGGACCACGGAAGCACCGCCAACAGGCTGGCGGTGCTTCCCAGCCCATTCTGACCGCGGCGGTAAAGCTGCGGTCAGAAAAGGGGATCCGGCGGTTTTCCACCGGATTTCCCCTGCATGGGCTGAATCTCCATGGCGGCGCTGAGATTCGGACCCCCTTCCCGCCATCCTGTTTCTTGCGGTTTTTACCGCCAGGAACAGGATGGCGGGAACGGGTGTCGTGGGGCCCCTGGGGGCCCCTGCACTGCCCATGTCACTGGCATGGGCAGTGCAGGGGCCCCCTAACAGGGCCCCATAAAGATTTTCACTGTCTGCTTAGCAGACAGTGAAAATCGCGACGGGTGCAACTGCACCCGTCGCACCCCTGCAACTCCGCCGGCTCCATTCGGAGCCGGCTTCCTTGTTGCAGGGCCTTTCCCGCTGGGCCGGCGGGCGCTCTTTTGGCGGTCGCCCGCCGGCCCAGCGGGAAAGCCAGAATGGCCGCCGCGGTCTTTTGGCGGCCATATGGCGGTAACCGCGTGGCGGCAATGACCGCCTTTATATCACTGTCAGTGATATCTCTACTTTTACTTATTGCATCTTTGATCGTTTTGACCTGCAAATATCCAGATACAGTTTATATATTTTTCTAAGCACTATGTGGTGTATTTCTGTGGTGCTATATTGTGGTATTGTATGATTTATTGCACAAATACTTTACACATTGCTTTCTAAGTTAAGCCTGACTGCTCAGTGTCAAGTTACCAGAGGGTGGGCACAGGATAATTTGGATTGTGTGTGACTTTCACTGACTAGAGTAAGGGTCCTTGCTTGGACAGGGGGTAACCTGACTGCCAACCAAAGACCCTATTTCTAACACACCCTATTTCTAACAGTGGTTACATAGCCTAGGAGGTTACATATACTGTTCTGTACGTGTTGCAAGTTCAATATATACATGGTCATGTCAGCAAGTAGTCTCTGGTGGTTACCGGAGAATCATCGTAACAAGTGGTAGGGTGAGTGATTCTGCAGCTTGAATGCGGTCAGACAGGGCTGTGAGAGTATTTGCCTTTTATTTTGTGTGGTTGTGTCCCTACCCATGTCTGGGCATACCATTAGCCACATAGGATGATACCTCAAAGACACAAAGGCTGATGGGAGGATGCTTGTAATAAGTCTAACCACTGGTTATTGCTCAACCCATCATTATTTTGCCCACCAAGGCACTACAGATTAGGCCCAGCCATATGCAAACCAGTCATAAATATGATCCAATAGAAAAAGTCCAGCCTGATTTGCCAAGCCAGGTTCTCTCCGAATTGGAACACAAGGAACACAAAACTAGTTTTGCCCTGATTGGGTCTCTTAAGTTAGGTGTAGCTTGGTTCCAGTGGCATAGTGAGCAAGGGACCCATTTCTGGTCAGAACCTTAGCCACTTAGGGTGGTACATCAAACACAAAAAAGGTGATGGGTTGGGTTGGTACGCGAGCAATTGCCAGTGGTTAAATAATTTGCAAGCATTTTTCCCATTACCTTTCCTGTGTTTGGTGAATGGTTCATATCGTCTTTCTCCTGTTATACGGCTGGCTGCTGCATTAAGTATGGCCCTCATGGGGGCTGAGTTGGTTTTGCCTTTCCCAGTATGAGTCAAATTGCAATAGTCTAATTTTGATATCCCCAGGAATTGTATCACATTTTTGAGATCCTCCTCTGAAATGAAAGTATTAGCCTTTTTGAGGAGCTTGTAATTGTAGCATTTTTTGTCACAGAGTTGAATGTGAGTTATCATGCTTATACATTTGTCTAACATTCTCCCAAGCGTTTGGTGCAGTCGATGGACTGTAGTTCCGAGCATTTAGAGGAACAATTAATTGTTGAATAGTGTGTGTGAGGGCAGTACTTTTTTGGGAATATTTGAAGAAATTCAGTTTCCAGGGTGTTGAGTTTCAGGTGAGTTATTGCTAGTGTATGTTGTACCTCTTTTAGGGTGTTGTTCAGCTGATGAATATCAATGATAATGGGGGACGTTTGTTGTCTGATGATGTTGTACAGTTTTTTTGGGTTGTTTCTGGCCTTGTCTTGGTGGGTTCAGAAAAAGGAGAATTTTATTCTTGTACCTGTTTCTTTTGTGGCCTAGGAGTGTGAAGTGTTCTGATGAGGGGTTTTGTTTCCATCTTCCTGTGACCAGACTAAGTTTTCCTCTCTCTGCATTTAGATATTCGTTCAACTAGTAGCATGGCAGGTGTAGGACCCTGGCCTGGTTTGTAATGGGTACCTTGGTTACTTACACCTTATACCAGGTCCATTTATCCCTTATTAGTGAAATGTAGTAGTGTTCTAGAAGCTTAGGCTGAGAGAGGTAGCTATAGCAGAGCAGCTTAGGCTGAACTAGGAAACATGCAAAGCTCCTGCAGTACAACTCATAGTTACACGGTACTTATACACAAGTAAAGACAGTACTCAATGTTACCAAATATAAAGGTATTTATTTGGGTGAAACAAGGCCAAAAATATCTTAGAGGCAATACTCCTTCTGGAGGTAAGTATTATACACAATATACACATTAGACACCAAAATAAGGTAAGTAATTAGACATAGGATAGTGCAAACAATAGGAAATGCTATAGAATGCAATAGGAGAAAATAGGTCTGGGGCAACACAAACCACACACTAAGAAAGTGGAATGCGAATCACAAATTCCCCCCTTGACAAGTGTAATGTGTGCAGAATCACTAGGAGAGTAAGAATATAGTAAAGGTAAGTAAATTACCCCACCAAAGAAGACAGAAAAGCAGGAGTAAAGTACTGCAAGTTTCCTTAGGACACACTACAAGTCGTGATTGGAGTCACTGCAAGAACCAACCAAGTCTGCAAACAACAAATGGTGGATTCCTGGATCTGAAGACCTGCAAAGGAAGGAGACCAAGTCCAGGAGTCGAAAGAAGTTCCAGGAAGGATAGGAGCCCCTACCAACCCAGAAGAGGGTGCCAAAGAGGAGTCCTCGGTTGGATGAAGGCTGCAGAAATGCACCCTAGGAAGATGTCAGCGGGTTCCTGCATGATGCACTGGATGTCCCACGTCATGAAGTTGGATGCAGGCGAGTTTTGGCACTGGATTCCTCCAACAAGCCTTGGTTCTGGCAAAGTCACATTTTGCGACAAATAGGGGCTATCTGGACCCAGGAGGGACTGGGGCCTCAACTCTGTGTGAGGAGGAAGAGGGGACTCTCAGCACTTCAGAGAGCCCTCAGAGCACCAGATAGCACCCATGGGAGTCCCAGGACATGGGGACAAAGGAGGTGCAAAATGCAGTTGGTGCAGCACCACAAAGGAAGCTCCCACGCCGCCGAAGAACAACTCAGCGAGTTGAGCGTCGCAGGATAGAGTGCTGGGGACCTGGGCCAGGCTGTGCATGAAGGAATTTTGCAAATAGTGCACAGAGGCCTCATGAGGTGCACAGGGGTACTGTTGTTCTGGGGGAAGGCAAGGTCTTACCTCCTCAAAAGTGGGACAGCAGGACCTCAGGACAGTCTAGTGTCGATGGAGGCCACCCTCTGTGTTCCAAGGAGCACGCTCGTAGCCAGGAGAGGAGTCCAAGAGAACCGGTCATCAACTTAGAAGTTGCCTGCTTGAGCAGGGAAGTGACTCTGTCACTTCACAAGAGATTTCTTCGGTCCTTATGGTGCAGGGTGAAGACAGGGAGTCACCAGAGCATGCACACCATGGAAACTGTTGCAGTTGCTGGCTGGAGCTGAAGTTGCAGAGGAGAAGTATCCCTTCTGGATACTTTGTTGCTGTTACAGCAGTTCCTGGAGCAGGCTGCTTTTGATCCGAGGTCAGAGGATGAAGTAGTAGTTGCAGAGGATTCCTGCTTGAAACTTGCAAGTAGAATCTGAAGAGAACCCACAGGAGAGACCCCAAATAGACCTGATAGGGGGACTGGCTACCTTATCAGGTAAGGACCTATCGGGAGGGGTCTCTGACATCACCTGCTGGCACTGGCCACTCAGAGGCCTCCAGAGTGACCCCACACCTTGCAAAGCAAGATAGCCGAAGTCTGGGACACACTGGAGGAGCTCTGGGCACCACCCCCTGGGGTGGTGATGGACATGGAAGTGGTCACTACCCTTTCCTTTGTCCAGTTTCGAATCAGAGCAGGGACAAGGGGTCACTGAACTGGTGTAGACTGGCTTACGCAAGGAAGGCACCATCTGTGCCTTTCAAAGCATTTCCAGAGGCTGGGGGAGGACACCCCTCCCCAGCCTGTAACACCTATTTCCAAAGGGAAGAGGTGTAACACCCCTTCCCAAAGGAAATGCTTTGTTCTGCCTTCCTGGGACAGAACTGCTGAGACCCCAGGAGGGCACAACACTGTCTGTGAGGTGGCAGCAGCTGTAGCTGCAGTGCAAGCCTCAGAGAGCTGGCTTGGCAGTAGTGGGTGTCTATAGTGGAGCCCCCAGGATGCATGGAATTGGCTCCCCAATACCATATTTGGAATGGGGGGAGAATTCCATCATCTTAGACACCCTACATGGCCATATTCAGAGTTACCATTGTAAAGCTACATATAGGTATTGACCTATAGGTAGTGCACACGTGTAATGGCATCCCCCACACTCACAAAGTCCGGGGAAATGGCCCTGAACTATGTGGGGGCACCTTTGCTAGTGCAAGGGTGACCTCAGATTTAATAACTTTGCACCTAACCTTCAGCAAGTGAAGGTTAGACATATAGGTCACTTATAAGTTACTTAAGTGCAGTGAAAATGGCTGTGAAATAATGTGTGCATTATTTCACACAGGCTACAGTGGCAGTCCTTTGAAATGGTTTGTCTGATTTCTTTATGGGTGGCAAAAGAAATGCTGCAGCCCATAAGGATCTCCTAGAACCCCAATGCCCTGGATACCTAGGTACCATATACTAGGGACTTATAAGAGGGGTCCAGTGTGCCAATTGAAATTGTTAAATAAAGTCACTAGCCTATAGTGACAAATTTAGCAGAGAGAGTGCTGAGATTCTGATTAGCAGAGCCCCAGTGACACTGTTAAGCACTACTGACAACACACATATTAGGCCACAAACTATGAGCACTGGGGTCCTAGCCAGCAGGATCCCAGTGAGACAGGCAAAACAGACTGACATATAGGTTTTTATCTATGTACATTGGGGTCCTGGCTAGCAGGATCCCAGTGACACAGCAAAAACACACTGACACACACTCACAAACAGGGCAAAAGTGGGGGTAACCATGCTAGAAAGAGGCTACTTTCTCACAGCATGTTTCTCCTGAGTCTTTTCAGTTTTAGTGGGGTGACTTGGTTAAATATGCCAGACATAATTTCGTTGGAGTGTGAGGTTATGTCATGTATGCTATTTAAGTCCTTAAGTGGTTGAATGTGAGCACTGATCCTGGCTGCAAGGTCGTTGCTGTTGATCTGTTTGGTGTTTCTTACACAGTGTTTCGGCCTTTAGATTTGGTCTTGGAATTTTTACACTCTGAGGTTATGTGGAAGAAAATTAGAGTCTACTAGTCAGATGACGTTTGGTTTCAGTGAGTCAACTTTGGCTATGGGCAGGTCTAGGCATGTGTTTTTGGGTTGTTGTTTTATAGGTAGTCTTTTAGATTTATTACCAGTGTGCTGTTGGTGTTGTTTCTTGAAAAGTGACAGTACAAAGAGTTGAAGATGAGGGTAGTTACTTCAGGTTTCCTTATTATTTAAAGTTATTTAGAGTTGCAGTATGTTCATAAGGCATAAATTCCAAGGACAGTCAGTGAAAGAGCTGTCATTGGGCCTGTTACTGGTGGTCTGTCAAACACAGACAAGGACAGGAAGGAAGTTACAAATACACCTTATAGCTTTTCTCCAACCGTTTTATGGGAAGATCCCTGATTTAGGACTTGTGCTTCTGGCTTTCTGCCTCACAATCTCAACCTCATTTGCATTGATTGGTTGAGTGGAAGATAGCAAAACATCACTTTACAGGAGGGACAGGTCTCATTATATAGGAGCTGTGATTCTGGCAGCATCCAAGCATAGCATGGGTCTGGATTAATTGCCATCTTTGTAGATTTTCCTTAAATAACCTGAGAACACCACACAAGTGGTACAGAACCCACAGTTCACACTGTTGTCCTGATCAATCCACTTGTTACAGAAATGACAGTTTCTTAGAAATCTCTACTAATAGCCAATTAGCTGTGGTACGGGTAGCAGGGAATCCACAAATGGTGCATTTAAAGTTCAAGAAGTTCCAACAATTTCAAGGTCAGGCAAACAATGGAATACAATGAAAAAACTAACTTAGAAAAAAAGAACAAGGGCCCATATTTATACTTTTTGACGCAAACCAGCGCCTGCGCTGGTTTGCGTCAAAATTTTTACAGCCGGCTAACACCATTCCTACGTGCCATGCGGGCACCTAATTTAAGGAATGACGTTAGCCGGCACTGAGGACTGGTCAAAGTAAAAAAAAAAGACTCAAACCAGGCAGAGTCAGCATAGGGGAAAATAGGGGTGGTGTGTCAAAAAATGGTGCAAGTCAGGTTTGAGGCAAAAATCATGCCTCAAACCAGACTTGCGCCGGTTTTTGACGCACAACCCCCATTGAAATGACTCCTGTCTTAGCAAAGACAGGAGTCATGCCCCCTTGCCCAATGGCCATGCCCAGGGGACTTCTGTCCTAGGAATGGCCATTGGGCATAGTGGCATGTACGGGGACCCAAATTAGGCCCCCCCCCATGCCACTTTACAAACAAAATAAAAATACTTACCTCAACTTACCTGTACTTACCTGGGATGGGTCCCTCCCCCCCATCCATGGGTGTCCTCCAGGGGTGGGCTAGGGTGGCAGGGGGTGTCCCTGGGGGCAGGGAAGGGCACCTCTGGACTCCTTCCATGGGCAGAGACCATGGAAGTGAGCCCACAGATCCCTTAACGCCTGCCCTGACCCAGGCGTTAAAAAACGGCGCACATCATGCTGTGCGCTGTTTTTTAAGGCCCGCCCTCTCCTGTGCGTCAAAATGTTGCTGGAGTATAAATAAGGCGCACAGGCCTTAAAAGTCATTTTTTGGGCGGGAACGCCCACCTTGCATGTCATTAACGCAAGGCAGTTTCCCGCATCCAAAAAATCACTCACACAGAGGAATTTTGACATCCGCGGGCGTCAAAGTTTAAATATGGGGCAAGCTTTGCGCTGAATGTTTTTTGACGCACATTCGGCGCAAACAGAGTATAAATATGCCCCAAAATGTTTTAAAGGACACTAAAATGATTACATTTATATAAGGGAAACAGAGACATAAATAGGTAGAATTTAAGACAAAAAGCTTAGAAAGAGTAAGCCTGCTATACCACAGAAAAGTGGGGAGGAAAAACTCAATACTAGAAACATATACACAAAAACAAAATAAATACTCCATAAATATTAAATTATTCAAAAAGAATTATTATTGTATTATTCAATTAATGCAAATTCATTGTATCAAAAAGACAAGGCAAATCACTATGTCTATCATCTATCCGATCATGAGAATTTTTTCCCATATAATATTTTCAGCAGTGAAATGCACCAATAATATTACATGTACATTTTAATTGCACCTATAATGTTCATAGCATGTACATCATATATTGATTATAGTTTCCACAATTTATCCATCCACAAGACGTAGCTGAAGTTGCCATCCATTGCTGAAGCCAACACGTGTTTCACAGAATATCCGTTTCTTCAGGGCTATACATAGATGGCACAAGAAGAATAAATAAAACACAACACAAAAAGAAAAGAAAACCTAGAAAAGTTTCAAAAAGATATTACATACAATACAGACCTAAAATCGTCAACTAATAATTTATCTTGCACAATATCTTATAGATAGTACATCATAGGGAGCATATACTAGTTACTAGCACAAGAGACAAATATGTAATGACAAAATTTAACATCAAAGGTAGAATGTAAGTATATCAATCTTTCTGTGTATCAACCATTTATGAAAAAGAGGAAAGGAAAAATAGCAGAACTTCAAAAGGCCATATTAGTGACGAAATATTCAACCAGAATAGACACCTGAGCAAAAGCACCTCAATAATTCATTATAATATGAAAATTGACAAAATATACCTAAAAACATAAACATAGCCAAACATATATACTTACCAAAATCCACTCAAAAACAGACCAACATAATTGTCTTACCTCATAAAGTAATTGCTTCACAATCATCAGCAAAACTCATCAACCAAAACTGATAACTCATAAAGTGCCTGAATAGAAAGACAGATGTAGTTATATCAGTTCCCTGCTCCACTTCATATTCACAAAAAATATATCACAACAAACCAAACATCGTTTTCTTATCTATCCATACTCTTGTTCATCTATTCAAATACTGCTTCACAACTAAACTGTACATATCTATTGCCATATGTGACATCTTCAACGATCCAGTGAAATTAGTCCTAATTGTGATTACATAAAATAATCTAAAAGATCACTACACCTATTAATCAAATCTACAACAGCCATTACTAATTTCAGATACTACAAGTATTCTTGTTGTGAAACTACAGATAATACTCTGGTCCTCCAACACTCACAAAGGTTACACCTTGGCAACATGACTTCAACGTACTGAGACAATTGAATTTGCCTCAAAACACCATGATATGTAGTATATCTGACACATGTAATTTCTATATTATCTTCAATAACATGCCCCCACTCAATTCATCTTTATACGTTTACCATCCATGGACACATCAACTGCCTAAAGACCTCACAATAAACACTGCAAATGGCATATATTATTACATTTCATAGTGACCTCTCCTCACATAGTTCATTGTGCACACCCACCCATGAAGAGGCAGAATCCCAATATTCATTCAAATAACCCAAATTACAAAAGGCATGAATAATTAATGTCAAGAAGAGCATAGATGAAGTAAATCAACAATCAGGAGTAACAGTTTGCAATTGATTGAATCTAGGCATGATTCTAGGCTAATAGCAGTGGTCAAAGGGAGAGTACTCTGATGTAAATGTGGGAGAGTTCCTTGTCCACTAAGCTGTCAATTTGCCCACTTTATTTAGAGCTGGGTAAACCATTAGGTTTCTGCCCACAGCACCAGTGACATCGGGCCATCGGTCTAAGTCCCTTGGACTGTCCATCTGTTTCAAGCGGACATTCAGATGTACTATTTTTCTGAGCTGCTTGGAAACTCTTGGCTTTCTGAAACAGAAACAAATAGTAAAATAACCCTTGTACAGTGGGAGAGTGGGAGGAACGGTGTTTTGGAAGTTTGTTTTTGAAGAGCAAAAAGGTTTGATGAGTGGCCATATCAAACACTGTACGCTTAATCGATGTAAGTGTTTCAGTTGAACTGCCATGGCAGAGGCTTCTCTGAAAGTACAGAATTCTCAAGTAGGCAGAGATCTTTACATGTGGTGGGTAGTCATCCTCCAGCATGGCAGAGGTTGAGGCCTCCACCAAGTCGGCAGGATGACAGGATGCCTGTTAAACACTAAATAATCCCTGTTATTCTTATTTGGTGAATCAAATCCGTCAGAGGAGAAAGCCCCAAGCCTGAAGTCATAGAGGGTCCCAAGAAATCAGATACTTTGTTAGCAAGTTCCAGCTGAAACCGTTGGTTTGTCACCAAAAATTCTGAACAGGAAAAAAGCTAGATTTTGTAGCCCCCAAGGAAACCACGCTACTAAGATGGAGCTGCTGCCTCACCACAGTATTACATTTTACCTTCAGACTTAGGGGTTGATTTGTGATTGGCAGACAGGATGCTCACAAATGTGATATGAGGCATAGTATATACTGCACTTGTAATAAGGTGAGCAGAATATCCATCACATTGTGATAGTGTAAACTGTCCGCCAAACACTTAATCAAGTCCTAAGTCACTTTTTGATTAATCTTATTCCTCTACCGAGGCAAGGCTGGGCCCCATAGCCGGGTGGTGCTCCACAAAGCAGGATACCTTTACAGCAAAGTTCCGATTAATCTATTTTTAGACTAGCAAAAACTGAAAGTGTTAAAAACCTAGGACCATATTTATAGTTTTTTAGCGCTGCATTTGCGTCACTTTTTTACGCAAAAGCAGCGCAAACTTCAAAAATACAATTGTATTTTGTACGTTTGCACTGATTTTGCGTCAAAAAACGACACAAATGCAGCGGTAAAAAAGTATATATGGGCCCTTGTTTTCTTGCTTTTCTTAGGTATTAACTGTACCATCTTCCTTGGCATGTTATCTCCATTTTTCACATGTATGTCAGTATGTTTTTTCCTGTTTCACTGGGATCCTGCTGGTCAGGACCCAGTGCTCATAATTTATGGCCTAATGTGTATGCCAGTGTAGTGCCTAACTGTGTCACTGAGGCTCTGCTAACCGGAAACTCAGTGCTTATGCTATTTCTGCTTTTAAATTTGTCACTATAGGCCAGTGACTTAATTTACCATTTTCAATTGGCACACTGGACGCCCCCCCTTATAAGTCCTTAGTATATGGTACCTGGGTACCCAGGACATTAGGGTTCCAGGAGATCCATATGGGCTGTAGCATTTCTTTTGCCTCCCATAGGGAGCTCAGACAAACCCTTACACGGGACTGCCATTGCAGCCTGCGTGAAATAGTGCACACACTATTTCCCAGCCATTTTTACTGCACTTAAGTAACTTATAAGTCACCGATATGTCTAACCTTCAATTGCTGAAGGTTAGGTGCAAAGTTACTAAGTGTGAGGGCACCCTTGCACTAGCAAAGGTGCCCCCACATAGTTCAGGGCCATTTCCCCGGACTTTGTGAGTGCGGAAACACCATTACACATGTGCACTACATATAGGTCAATACCCATATGTAGCTTCACAATGGTAACTCTGAATATGGCCATGAAATATGTCTGTGATCATGGAATTGTCCCCCCCATTCCAAATCTGGTATTGGGGAGCCAATTCCTACAACCTGGGGGCTCCACCATGGACCTCCAGTACTGCCAAACCAGCTCTCTGAGGCTTGCACTGCAGCTACAGCTACAGCTGCTGCCACCTCACAGACAGGGTTCTGCCCTCCTGGGGTCTGGGCAGCCCAGTCCCAGGAAAGCAGAACAAAGCATTTCCTCTGAGAGCAGGGTGTTACACCCTCTCCCTTTGGAAACAGTTGTTAGAGGCTGGGGAGGGGTAGCCTCCCCCAGCCTCTGGAAATGCTTTGAAGGGCACAGCTGGTGCCCTCCTTGCATAAACCAGTCTACACCGGTTCAGGGAGCCCTTGTCCCCTGCTTTGGAGGGAAACTAGACAAAGGAAAGGGGAGTGACCACTCCCCTGTCCATCACGACCACAGGGGTGGTGCCCAGAGCTTCTCCAGTGTGTACCAGACTTCAGCCATCTTGCTTTGCAAGGTGTGGGGGCATTCTGGAGGCCTCTGAGTGGCCAGTGCCAGCAAGTGACGTCAGAGACCCCTCCTGATCGGTCCATACCTGATATGATAGCCAATCCCCCTCTCAGGGCTATTTAGGGTCTCTCCTGTGGGTTCTCTTCAGATTCTGCTTGCAAGTTTCCTTCAGGAATCTTCTGTAACAACTTCAGACTCTTCTGACCTTGGATCAACCACAACCTGCTCCAAGAAACGCGGTAACTGCAACAAATTGTCCATAAGAGACACTTTTCTTCAGCAACCTCAGCTCCAAGTCAGCAACTGCGACAGTTTCCATGGTGGGCACACTCTTGGGACTCCCTGTCTTCATCCTGTACCAGAAGGACCGAAGAAATCTCCTGTGGAGTGACGGAGTCACTCCCCTGGACCAAGCAGGTACCTTCCAAGATGACAACTGGTACCCTGGGACTCCTCTCACAGCAACGAGCGTGCTCCTAAGGACACAGAGGGTGGGCATCATTGACATAGACTGTCCTGAGGTCCTTCTGACACAATTTGGAGGAGGTAAGACCTTGTCTTCCCCGAGAACGATGGTACCCCTGTGTACTGTGTCTTATATTTCTCCTGAGGCCTCTGTGTATTCTTTGCAAAATTCCTTTGTGCACAGCCTGGCCCAGGTCCCCAGCACTCCACCCTGCAATGCTCAACTCGCTGAGTTGCTCTCCGGCCACGTGGGACCTTCTTTTGCTGTGCTGCATCAACTGTGTTTTGCACCTCCTTTGAACTCAGATCTTCCAGCTTCTGGGGGTGCTGGCTGGTATACTGAGGGATCTCTAAAATGCTGATAGCCTCATCTTCCTCCTCATATAGATGTGAGCCCCCCAGGTCCCTCCTGGGTCCATCCAGCTCCATTTTGATGCAAAAATGCACTTTTGTCATAGCCAAGGCTGGCTGGTGCATACCAACATGAAATCTTGTCTGCAACGATCTTCACGCCGTGGAACATCTTTTGCATCATGCAGGAACCCACTGGCATCATCCTAGGGTGCATTTCTGCAGTCTTTGACTAACCAGGGACTCTTCTTTTGCACCCTCTTTTGGATTGGCAGGGGCTCCTGTCCTTCCTGGAACTTCTTTCGACTTCCGGACTTGGTCCCCTTCCTTTGCAGGTCTTCAGGTCAGATAATCCAGCAGTTGTTCTTTGCAGAATTAGTTGGCTGCTGCAAAATCCCATAAACAAGGTGTAGTGTGTCCTAAGGGAACTGGCAGTACTTTACTCCTGCACCTCTGGGCTCTGGGGTGGGGTAATTTACTTACTTTTACTGTGTTCTTGCTCTCCTAGCGATTCTGCACACACTACACTTGTCTAGGGGGAATTCGTGATTCACATTCCACTTTTTTAGTACATGGTTGGTGTTGCCCAGACCTATTTTCTCCCATTTCATTCTATAGGATTTCCTACTGTTTGCATTGTTCTATGACTTTTTTCTTGTCTAATTTTGGTGTCTAGTGTATATATTGTGTATAATACTACCTCCAGAAGCACTATTGTCTCTAAGATAGTTTTGGTCCTGTGTCACCCAAATAAATACCTTTATTTATGTTAACACTGAGTATTGTCTTTGCTTGTGTATAAGTACCTTGCAACTATAAGTGGTATTGCATGAGCTTTGCATGTCTCCTAGTTCAGCCTAAGCTGCTCTGCTATAGCTACCTCTATCAGCCTAAGCTGCTAGAACACTACTACTTCACTAATAAGGGATGACTGGACTTGGTATAGGGTGTACGTACCCAAGGTACTGACTACAAACCAGGCCAGCCTCCTACATTAACTTCTTGTGCAAACCTTAGCACCTTATACTGGTCTTCTGCAGCTGAAACAATCACAAAGTCCTACTTTTCTCCAGCTGCTGGCAAAGTCCCTGCTGATCATCCCTACACGTTGCAGCTTCTTGAGACAGGCTTCTAAGCAATGGGTCTTTCTCCAGCTAGATCTATTGCAGAGTACATTCCTCTAGGGCCACCTTGGCCCTCTTGGAGTCTGAAGTGATTCAGCTTTTTGCATGTCTGAAGCAGGCAAATTGGAGCTGGACCACTCAACCATTGGAGAGCCGCTCCAGTCCCTTGGTGGGAGCAAGAGTCAGGAATCCTTGATTACTTGTCTTCACTTTTTACAGTAGGATCACTAGTCAACGAGTACTTTTCTTTTGGCAGTCTTATTCCTTCAGATGTTGTCTTATCAGGTCCATTAGTGTTTTAAGTAGGTGATAGTAAGGTGCCAGTACACTGTGCACTAGCCAGTGAATGACAGATGTTCCCTACCCAATCCTGTCTACATTGTCACCCTAGGCTCACCTCATTGTGGAACAGTTCCTCTTTCATTTACTGTGAAAAATCACAGAAGCCCTAATTTCAAGATGCTTGAACCATTCTTCCCTCTGGAAGAGCACCAAGCAGGACCCTAGCCAACGTTCAAATTAGATGTGTTCACCTGCCCTCTTTCAGGCTTCAAACAGATTTTTCCTCCTGCTGGAGTTGGGGCCAAAATGTCTTTTTAGGTTTTGGCACTGAATTGAAACAGATCGTGCCAGTCCCATTTAGGATCAGCAAGACAAAAAAGAAGTGTTACAGGTGTCTTTATCTGCCGCTCTCTTGTACCCCTCTCAATCACCAATTGCTGGTAATTCCCTGGCTTTCCTGGGTCAAGTGGCAAGGCTATTGTCCCCTGGCAGGAAGATTTGTTAACTGAAACAAACAATGAAAATTGGACTTTGGAGATGTAAAGGCCCGTATTTATACTTTTTTTGCGCCGCATTTGCGTCGTTTTTTGACGCAAAAACGGCGCAAACCTGCAAAATACCATTGTATTTTGTAGGTTTGCGCCGTTTTGCGTAAAAAAGCGGAGCAAATGCAGCGCTTAAAAAAGTATAAATACGGGCCAAAGTGTTTTGAAAGGGGTTTAAATCAATTCTGCATCAGGCAGAGCAAAGTCTATTTCTATGTTTACAATATTACCTTTCCATCAAAGTTATCAAAAATCTGACTTTCCCATTACATTAGATATTGTAAACTAAGTGGAAAATAGCAATGAATTATTTTTTAACATTTTCCCAAGCATAAATGTGAAATAAGTATGCACATCATGAGCTAAACCCGACAATAAACACAACCTTGTCCTAAATTAAAGTAATTGTGTAACCGAGATTCTGAAGGTGATGCATTACTGTGATAGAATAGAAAAGCCAAGGGAATATACCCATGTTTATGCATCACCCTCATAATTCCAAATAAAATATAAATGAACACATCTGAAAACAAATCAAGTGTTTACCCCTTTGTGTTTGGCAGTGTAATGTTTATATTGAAACTTAGACCCTTTCTAGCAGTAACTTGGGATTCAAGACACGCCTTGTAGAGGGAGAAGAGTAACACCTTAGCATATTGGGTTTTTAGTAATCCCATCATAAGGCAATAAGCATTTGTAGTTCAATCCAAAATTGTTCCTTATGGTAATGTTCTGAGTGTTATGCCTTTTTTAAGTTCCTCATCAGCAATGCCACAGACCAAGTAAGAAATAATAGAAATCTGCTAAAATGGCATAAAAGTGATGTGAACATTATGGGCATCATTACAAGTTTGGTGGTCTTTTGGCAAGACTGCCTCAGTGGTGGCCACCAAAAGACCACCATGTTGGCGGCAATCCAACTGTCATATTAATAGTCACACCAAAAAACAGCCAAATTCCCGAAACTGCCAAGACAGTGGAGGACGGAAACGAGGCCGCACCTCCAGCCCAACAAAAATCCTCCCATCATATTTGATCCACAAATCATGACAGCATTTCTTCCATGGTGGAAAACCATTGGTGGTGTGAACCACAGCGGGCTCAACTCACTTCTGTCCGAACAGCATACCACAACGGATAGTTTGAATACCCCACACCTAAGACGCATCCACACACCCGACACACCTACTCACTGCACTATATAACATAGCGCTACACAATCCACAATCCTTTGCAATCAAAACACCACACCCAGCCACAGACAACCAACATCCCAGGGAGTTTAAATTAGCAAGAATAGGCACCCATTTACATTTCACTATGCACACATCACACAGTTTCACAACATACAAAACACACATACTAGTACCACAAACAATATACAACACTCGTCACCCACCACATCACAGCACCTACACCTCACCATTAACCTAACTCTGCACACTTTCACTTTCAACACAACCACACAATCTTTACAGCCACTACCACGTCCCCACAAAAACACCCATGTTTCCTTGATGAGGAGTTGAGGGTCATAGTTCAGAGCATAGGTCCAACAAACATCTAGGGCCAGGAAAATTGAGTTGTGGCAAAGGATAGTGGCCAGGGTCAATTAGGTAGGCAGTTATCCACACACAATGGAGGACATCAGGAAGAGGTGGAATGACCTTAGGGGGAAGGTCCGTTCCATGGCATCCAGGCAACAGCTCGCGGTACCGAAGACTGGCGGTGGACCCCTACCTCCTCCCCCTACTTTCACATCTTGGGAGGAGAAGGTCTTGGACATTCTGCATCCTGAGGGCCTGACAGGAATACCTGGGAGAGAGGAGTCTGGTAAGTACCCAAAAATTCATGTTACACATTTGTCTAGTTCTGCATGCTAACCTAAACCCACCCCACTTAACACACCACTCACTACAACTCTGTCCTAATCACCTAATACCCCTCTCTGGTATGCTACATGTTCACTAAACTCATCTGGCCCTACAGACTTTGGAAATGGCACGTGAACTACTGGCTAATTATAGCACTACAACTCCCAGAATGCAATATCCCAACATTTTGAAATCCTGGACACTGCACCAAATATTACATGTCATGCATGTTAAACTAATTTTCTATCTACACTATCTTGAGTGTTCTATTGTGGAACAGTATATGGAAATGACAGCAATGCAATTGCACACTCACACTAACATCCCAAGCAAAACACAGCTATAGCTGAGTGCCCATACATAATGGTCACAGATCAAAGCTCCCAAGCTAGAAACATACTAACCTGGTTTGGTAAGTCAGATGGCTGAGTGGATGCACATGCAGTACATGCAGATACAGGTCAATGTCCATTGTGAACTCATACACTGTGTTCCAACAAGGACACCAATGTGGATGCAACAGCTCTTATTTGTGCCAGCGTTCATGCCTGAGAGTTCACTAGGTAACAGAGGTGAACAGCCATGTCAATCATCTAACAATATCAGATGCCATCAGCTGTACAATCACTACTAACATGGTTTACCAGCATAAAACAGTGTATCGAATTGAAGTTGCAGAGTTTCATGTTGTATCCAAGTTACATAGCGCATCAGCTGTCAATGTCATTGCTGGGGATCATGTCAAGGGCACTATCTGCATCTCACACAACTGCTACAATACCCCCATTGTGACCTGTACTCTGTGTTCCACTCCCTCCATAGGTAACCTTGCCATTGTCATCATGGAGAGGATACCAGAGACTTCCACTACCCCTCTGGATGAAGGTCCAAGTGAAGACAACACCCGTGGATGTCTGAACACTGAAGAAGAACTGTCAGCCTCACCCTGCCGACATCAAGTCCTCCCAGCCCTGTTGCAGCTACATCACAGGCAACCATTTGCCCCCTAACCTGTGCCCCAAGGACTGGGTCATCCATTGTGTGCCCCTCAGTACAGGAACCTGAATCTCACATTGTCACACCTGACATTGTTGGACCTGCCACCACTGGGAGTGGGCACAGGCACGTGGGGGCAGGGTGTGTGGAAATGATGCTGTGTGTCAGAGAATGAAGTCTCAAAGGTACACTGCTGACCAGGATACCATTGACCCAAGTCTTGGGAGCCTACCAAAGTTCCCAAGGCAGGATGGGCTAAGTTATCACCATGTTGGGGGAATTCCATAGGCTGCAGAGGGGCAACCAGCAGGAGGTTATGCAGCAGTGGCAGGCACAAAATGCCCACTTGCATTCCATTGAAGGGGTGCTGAGAGACTTGAATACCACACTGAGTAGGTCTTGTACCCAACATCTGGCTCCTTCCATTAGCAATGATAACTCAGACCCTTCTACATCTGCGGCTGCTAGTGGAATGCAGGCCCTGCCAGGGGAAGGACATGTCTCAGACACCCCACCCTCTGTAGCTGAAGAACCACCCTGCAAGCGTTGACATCCACCCAGACATCCAGCAGCAGCAGATGCCAAGACCAAACCCACTGCCAGGAAGTAAAACTCTCCTGAACTGTTCCCCTTGTGTGCCACAGATACATCCTGTTGACTGTTCTGTAACCAATCTCTATTTTCCTAAGGTGCAAGGACACTGGACCCCTGTTCCCCAAATGGTATAGCAGGTACCCTGATGATGTCAGACTAAACCTATCACCATTTTTTGTGTGCACTTAACGTTCATTGTCACATCTGTGTTTTGTTTCTCCACAATAAATCACACTTAAACACAGGTCTTGTATATAACTCATTTACCAACTATGTACAATAGTTATGCATGCCAACTCTAGTTTGAGTATGTCCCTCTGTATTGTACACCCATTGTTATGGACCTCATACGTAGACTCCATCAGCAGGAGACTCATTACAATAGGATTGTAACTGGACAGATTCCAATAAGGTTGTGAAATACAACTACACACAATCAGTGAAAGATATGCTAACAGCACAAATAGCATGAATGAGAGTAGCATCAGGATGTCTGCTAAGGTGTAACACAATGCTAAACTACATGATACAGAGGTTAGGGTCATTTCACTCTACCAACAAGGCAGGAGGCACACAGATTGGTACTTTGTATCACCTGGCAAAGCCTTATCACATACCCATACCATTGCTTCCAAATACATATATCCCATGGTACAGGCAGAAATCAGTACTGATCTCCCATACCTGGAAACTGTCACTAACATTGGCCACATACCTGTAGGCTTGTCACACACCTATGTTAGGCCACAGTGACATGCACATTGGTCTTCAAAGTTAGGCAGCTAGATTTAAGGTAGGATACATAAAACTGTTACCATTCTGCAAGTGGAGGCTATGGTCCCACATTTATACATGAGCCCGACACAAATTCAGATACAAATGACAGCATTAGACAACCTCATGTACCCTACAGGTGACCTTGATGGGAAAACACTTTTCCACCTCTGTTTCCTGACAATCTAACAATGTCAGTCACACTCCACATAATCAAGACTCATAGTAACTGGTATCAGCCATCTCTACTTCTAATGTCTATATAACATTAAAAAAGAAGCCCAGCTAAAAGAACTACCACAGGATGGACAGGAAAAACCAAGTGTGTACTGTTTGGTGTGTTTCATGTGTTTGCATGTTTAAAAGTTTTCAATGTAGTATGTCCTGTACTGTTGATTGTGAGAGTACTTTAGTCTCCCAGTCCTGATATGCACGAGTGCCAGTTCCCACAAGTGGGGTGCAGTTTGCAAATAGGTGGCACCACAGCCACAAACAACATATATAGCGGCCCATTACAAATGGGAGCTATGATAGCTATGCCTCTCTTGTATTTCCACAGGTATCAATGACGGGCACCATAAACAATAGGTATCATCTTATGACACCACATTAGTAAGGTGAATTGCACCATATCACAGAGCATGTAATATTTATGCTTGCATGAGAGGTAGTCAAACAAGTAGTGGCACCACGGAGTTCACCTTGGTCCTGAAGAGAAGCCTAGGGGGTAAGGCTCTGAAACATGTAGACTTGGAAGTCAGGTACATTACATCCCCCACTTCTGCAGCCCCTTTTTAATCACGCTGCCTCCAAGAGATCTTTTAAATCATTGGAATTACTAGCAGACCAGTATTTTTAAGTCACCCAAGACCCCACCACCCTTATCTCTCCTGTGATTCACATTGACAAGACTATATCAGTGATCCCACGTATTCTGTAAGTCGTAGCACGCCGCACCGTAGTGGAACGGGAAGAAACCCAATGATGAAGCATGCCACCAAGGGGTAACCCTGGTGGGTGAGGGTTTTTCTAACAGGAAACTTATTTTTCCTGTCCATCCTGTGGTAGTTCTTTTAGCTGGGCCTCTTTTGTAATGTTATATAAGCTATAAGGAGGACAGACCCGGCCCCACAACCTCCTTCTCCCTCTTTGTTTTTGTACTTCTCATGTCTGTCTGCAAATCCCATCTGCTTTTGACACTGTCTGTCCTTTGCCAAGGTTGCTCAGCCAAACAGGATCTAGAGAAATCCTTGTTTATAAGAGAAGAGGGATGGGACAAAGTATTATACGCTCCTCAGTTCAGGAAAGTCATGTCCAGAAGTGTAACTTTGCATCTGCTATAACAATACATAATAATGAAGACCACTCTGTTCTGTACACAATACAATTTACAGTTTGCAAGCACAACTCACCCATAGGCATTGGAGCTATCTAAAACCCCACGGATGATGCAATGAAGGAGGTGACATGCTACCCATCTACTTTAGGTTGCAAATGTGAACCACAATATTACGTTTACTTCTCTTACCTTTTAGTCAGTTGAAGAACTGATTGATGAGATCTGCCCTAGAGTCTCCTGCTTTATCTTCCTTTGGCACTTCATCACTTGGCAAATCTGCTTTTCCACCCACAGGTTCTGCTGGCTCCTCCTCATCTCCTATAAATGGTATCTGACATCTCAGTGCAACATTGTGAAGCATGCAGCAATCAATTTGTATTTGGCCTACCTTGTTGGGTGTGTAGAGGAGGGCTTCTCCTGATCTGTCCAAGCACCCAAATCTTGCCTTCAGGAGCCGAAACGTCCTCTCAATGACACGCGTTGTCCTCCTGTGGCCCTCATTGTAGCGGACTTCCCCTGGCATGGCTGGGTACCTCACTGGTGTCAACAACCAAGGATGGTTTGGATAGCCAGAGTCACCTGTGAAGAAATTAGTAGAACAACACAGACATATATGTGGGATATGCTACATTGTGATGGCAGGAGACATACATTGCAAACACACATTTCAATTGTAACTTACCAACCAGCCAGGCCCTCTCTCTGTGGAGTCATGACCTCAGCGCTGGGAAATTGCTGTTCCGCATGATTAAGTAATCATGGAATGATCCAGGATACTTGGCACTGACTTGTTAAATGTACTGGTGTCCAGACACACCCCTGAACTTTGATTGAGTGGTAGTTTTTCCTGTTCCAATACACACCTGTTCATTGGCACTGGGGGAAACCAAGGTTACATGGGTGCCATCAATGGCTCCAACCACATGTGTATTGTGTCCCATAGCATAAAGCCCTGCCTTCACATTGGCCAAATCTGGACTTTGGGGACACCTGATGTAGCTGTCCAGGTGTTTCATCAATACACACAGTGCATCCCTCAAAACCAGACTGAACATGGGCTGAGACATTCGTGCAGATAGGGCCACTGTATTTTGAAAGGACCCAGTGGTCAGGAAGTGTAGCACGGAAAAGACTTGAACAATGGGAGGTATGCTATAAGGATTGAGAATGGCAGGCATCAATTTTGGCTCCAATTGATCACAAAGGTAACTGATAGTATCATGAGTCAGCCGATATGTCTGGATTCAATGTCACTCTTCCATGGTGTACAGGTCGACTCGTGGACGGTACACTGATGGTTGTCGTCCTCTCCTCATGGCAGGAAAACTATGTGAAGAAATGTCAAAATAGTATGTGACATGCAGCATGCAGACATCTTGTAAAGTCAGATACACAACTAACACATATCTGCTGTAACTACTAAACTACACATACAGATTAATCAATTATTGTACATGGTTGTCACTCCAACCGATTTGACATGTCTTACACATATTGTTGCACATTATCTATGTTTTCTATAAACCATGGGAATATCCAGTAGGTGTACATTGCTAACTCCACATGCCCTCCTGTAACATAGTTTACTGCACAGATGCACAAATTGACAACTGACCATGAATGCAATACTTACTGTTGTGCTGCATTATATGGGTGGAGACACAGATGATAAAACCCTTCCATACATGTAATGTGCTTAAAATGGAAGCCGCCTCACCTACTGTACTGGACACATGGAAGTGACCTAAGTTTGCCTGCGGAAGTCGTAATGGCAGTAAGCGGTCACAATCACGGTGGAAATTGCCATTGGAAGACATTGCTGCCTTTGGCTGACTTAAGCCAATGAGGATGTCCGCCGGCAGTGCAGTCCTGTATGTGGTGGACGTGACCGCCATCTTCTGCAGTATTGCTTATTTGACTTCTGACACTGCTGCCAGCAAGACATCCACTATCTGAGCTGCTGTGTACTTCCTCTGGGAGCTATCATGCGACGTCCTGCTGGTGATAGGGCCCCAGCCTTCACTCCTGAGGAGCTAGAGAACCTTGTGGAGGAGGTCCTATCCCAGTATGAACAGCTATATGGTGCACCAGAGGATCAGGTGAGTCCA
Source organism: Pleurodeles waltl (assembly GCF_031143425.1). Lineage (NCBI taxonomy): Eukaryota > Metazoa > Chordata > Amphibia > Caudata > Salamandridae > Pleurodeles > Pleurodeles waltl. The sequence continues at coordinate 899,406,787 of NC_090445.1, forward strand.
ATGCAAAACCAATCTGTGATAGGTGTGGTGAATGATAGTGTATCTGAAATGTAAAATAGTGAAAGTGCATGCAGATGATAATCTATAAATGAGTGTGAGTTGAGAGGATGGGAATATTTGCCTACTTTCTGTCACTGATGTGTACTGTCCACTACTATTGGTATGGTGCATGTGGACATTACTTTTTGTTTTTGTTTGTGTCATCCATGCAGGTCAACGCCCATCAGAAAAAGGGAATTTGGCATGCCATCGCCAAGCAAGTGCAGACCTTGGGGGTTCACAGCCAGTGGAGGACCCATAATAGGAAGCGGTGGGAGGACCTGAGACACTGGTCCCTGAAGACCGCAGAGGCCCAGCTGGGGATGTCCTCCCAATGAGGGAGGGGTGCCCATCGGATCTTGACCCCCAAATGGCCCACATGTTTGCAGTGGCCTACCCTGATGTGGATGGGAATTTGTGGGCAGCACAGCAGCCACAAGAGTGTAAGTACTGCCAGAACCCATGTACTTACCTTTGATATCTTAGTGTATGATGTCTAAGTATTGCAGCTGTGATGATGTGGTACATGCTACAAGTATGGTGACTACGAGGGAGACATGGTACTACGGTTGCCAACATACAAAAACAAATGTGGCCATTGCATTGTGCATGGGAACATGTTAATCACCTTTGTCTACCAAATAGCATAACTGCACGTGGAGAGGCACATGTGACTGAGTCATATTGTGACTCTACTCAGCCATACATATTTATAACCTACTGTCTCATTCTTCCCACCTAGTGTCCCCAAGTACATTCACCCAAATGGTGAGTTGTATAGCTCTTTGGTCTCTGACCACTCCTATTCCATTGGATCTTCTCTATGTATTGTATTGTATTATAATGTAATAGTATTTTTTATAGCGCTCACTACCCCTAATGAGGCGTCAAAGTGCTTTTCAGCGAGTAGCGTGCTACTCCGGAACCCAAGAGGAATTAGTGGTGGATTAGTATAGGGAAATATGAGTGCAGTTTTAGTATTTTTATGAGTTAATTTGAGCAGAGTATATGTGAGTTTATTAGCTGGATTGACTAGAGTAATTGAAGGATAGAGGACGGAAGAACCCAGAAGAGCTAATTGGGAGTTTATAGCAATAGGATGAGGCTTGGGATGAGTAAAGGAGAAATGGAGGAGGGAAGAGTCTGTGGAAAGGTTTAGGGAGATCATAGTAGCAGGAGGGGTTTTGGATGAATCAAGGTGAGATAAATGAGGGAGAATTTATTCGGGTTGTTTGGGAGATCATGGTAGTAAAGTGAGGTTTGGGTGAGCTAGATATGGAAGAGGAGGGAAGATCTTAGGCAGGGGTATTTTAGAGATGAAAATAGTAGAATGGGCTTGGGATGAGTCAGAATAGGAATGAAGGGTAGATTGATGGTGATGGGTAGACACAGTAAAACATACAAGAGAGTAAATTTATATTATGTTTATTTATTTATAATTGTTTTATATATATATCATTTTTTATCATTATTTTATTTTTCTTTAATTTATTCATTATTGTTATTATTAGTTGTTTTACTTTAATGTACTTATTTATAATTTGAGTTTTCTTTATAGATTTCATGTTATTTATTTTTATTTATTCACACACATATACACACACACACACCCATATATATAATCATATATATATTCACATACATATGCACATCTATTTGTGAGCACATATACATTTGTTAAACTGGTTTAAAGAGTATGTGTGTAATTTATTGTTATGACATAGTAGTGATACATATTTCCTAAAGAACTATACATATCTAGAATATACACATAGTCAGATTAAAAATATTTATCAACAGACATGCACAGTCCATTGCTGTTTGAATATGGTGGTTGTGAAGGAAAGAGCCAACTCTTGAGTAGTCTTCTGAAAACAAGATAGTTATTCGTGGATCTTATATTTGGGGGTAATGAATTCCATAGTTTGGCTGCTTGAACAGAGAAGGATGTACCACCTATAGTATTTTTCTTGTATGGTGGTGTTTTAAGGCGGGGTGCCAATCTTGAGCGGAGGTTACTTTGTTGAATGTATTTGTTTATTTTGTTTCTGATAAAAAGTGGTCCTGTTCCATGTATAGCTTTGTGGGTGATACAAAGCAGCTTGAAGGTGGATCTTCTGGCAACAGGTAACCAGTGTAGTGCTCTCAAGGCAGGGGAGATGTGGGCTTGTGGTTTTACATGTAATAGTACCCTAGCAGCGCAGTTTCAAATATGTTGTAATTTTATCATAATAGATAGAGATGATCCATGGTAGAGGCCATTGACATAATCCAGTTTGGATAGTACAAGAGAGATAGTAGCTTGCACCTTGTTTGGAAATCCGAGGTGGGGGAAGATGCGTTGCAGATTCTTCAAGGTGATGCAGCTTGTTCGTGCAACATTGGGTCTGACAGATGAGTAACAGAGCCAAGTATTCCTGTGTCCTGAAGTAGTTGGACCCTTCATGTGAAGCTGTCATCCAAATCAGGCTTTTGGTACGGCCAGCTTAGTACACTCCCTATGAGGGCTGAGGAGGTGTCCCCATTGTAATGTCAAATTCATACATTGGGAAATGTGAAGTTTGATAAGGGTGGAGATCCTACAATGTGGAACCCATGGTGACAATGAGACATTCACATTTAATGGTATAATATTGACATTTGCACAAATACCTTTAATCCTAATGTATTTGTTATAGAGGAGGTAAGTGGCTAGGCTGCTTAACCCTTAGCCCATGTGTACCGCCCATGCTACATAAACTAATACCATACATATATGAGTGCGACATATGCTAGTTGCAGCCTATATTATGTGTCAATTGATACTTCGCGGCTGATTTGATATTGTAGCCTTTTTCTCCCAGACTTAACTTTGCAAAACTGAGGCTGTTTGGACAGTAATGCTTATGGCTCTGCTAATTTCTGCCTGACCTAATGGTGTGGCAGGTATTTCATTCCACATACACCTGTTGGTGTTGTGGGATATGTTGTCATTAACTTATCTTGACTCTAGATGTATGTGTCATTCATGGGTATCTTAGTAATCTGTTGTGTAAGTGTTAGTTCTGGACTTCAGTAGAGGGAATCACATGTCTGGACAGTTGTTAGTTATGTAAGTGTTCAGATGTTGTCATGTAGAGGTTTCTATTCAGCATGTATGGTGGAATGTATGAGCCCTTCATGAACATTGTTTGGTGTCTGTTTTTTGGTTGGTTTAACTATGCTCCCTGTGGTTGTCTGTGGATGTATCCTGTGTGCTATGTAGGCCCCTACTGCAGTACATAGAATTGTTGTCTATATGACAATGTATTGTAGTAGTGGGTACAGAGATGTCTAGTGATTCTTTTCCTAGTATTTAGAAAGATGTTTCACTAACATGCTATGTCATTTTGTGATGCACACTGTATGGGAATGCACATGTAGTATATTTGTCTGAGGTTTTTGCCATTGTTAAAGTTGTGTACAGAATGATCAAGTAGGCATGTGATTGAAAGGCAACTTGCTGTGTTGTATGTGGCGTGAGATGAGATGAGTATACTTTCCTGGAACATGAGTTTTGGTGATGGACTGGACTTGAAGTCGGAGTAGGCATGATATTGTGCTATCAGTCAACTGCATTTCCTTAGACTGATTTGATGGTGGACAGTGATGATCTGTACGGGGAACGTTTTTTGATTTAGCCAATCCATCTTGTGCATGATGCTTTAGAGTTACAGTTGAATTGATGGGATGGTCAAGTATTGGTCAGATGGTTGGCTTATCTTGTGGGTGAGACTGTTGTTATATGGGAATGTTGAACGTATCTTGTTGTGACATGATGTAGGCTCTGAATGGTTTCAAAATTGGGCTTAATTAGCAAGAGATGTTTAGTTACTATTGTGCATGTTGTAATGTGTGTGTGTGTGAAGAACGTGATGACCCTCTCTCGCTCCCTCTCTCTTTCTGTGCATGAGCAGGTGAAGGAGATGGGGCACACCCGAGTGGGGAAGCTGCAGGCCTCAGGACCTGGACTGCTGAGACCACTGACATCAAGAGACCCAGAGGCCCGGAGGCCAAGGGGAGTACCACAGGGAGACAGGATCCACATCTTCTTCATCAGAATCCTCCTACAGTGGACACTCTAACCACCCCCCCTTACTACCACCAGACTCCCTGTAGTTACCCACCCAGTTGGCCGTGCCCGCTCACCCAATAGTGTGGGTGACTCCTTTGCCACAGGCACCTCTGCCCCTGTCAGCCCTGCTGCCCTCAGTGAGGAGGCTATTGACCTCCTGAGGTTGATCTCTGTGGGTCAGTCAACCATTGTGAATGCTATCCAGGGTCTGGCAACTTGAGTCCAACAGAGTAATGTTTTCCTGGAGGGCATTCACGGTGCACTGGCTGGCCTACAGAGATCCTTTAAGGCTATGGCCTGCACACTGATGGCAGCCAGTCACCCTTTGTCTTCCCTCCCCCTTCCACTTCCTCTTCCCAATCCAAAACCCCTCTTCCCCGACTCACCCAAAGCACACAGACAGACAATCCTGCTTCAATTTCAACATCCAAGTGCAGAACAGACAAACACAGCACCACAAGACACACCACTGGCGTGCACACAAGCAACATTTACCTGCAGACACATCAAGAGTCACTACCTGCCCTGACACCCCCACAACACCCAGCATCACAGACACCACACCTGCAGTCACCACAACATTCACAGATCCAACCACTACACCTATCTCACCCACAGACAGCACTACAGCAGACCCTAAGACACCCACGCTAATCACCAGACCTACAGACATTACAACCACTGACATGATTACATGAAGCACATCCACCATACCTGCAGTCACCACCCCAACAGACAGTCACCCACCACTGCATCCCCCAGCACTTCCACCCCCTCAGCCCGTACCCCTAAACACCCTCACTCACTCACCCAACAGACAGCCACTACCCATAAGGATACCTCCCACACATACGCATCCACGACGACCACACAGACACGTCAGACAACTACTCTTTCACCCTCCACTCCCAAACACCCTTCTGATGACCATCCCTGTGTGTCTAAAATAGTGTTTCTTTCATGTTTTGTCCTTTTCCCTACTCCCCTTTTCCCCATGAGACCCCTAAATGCTCTGTTTCCCTCCCCAGGCCTGTCTCTTCCACCTGCAAGTACCCATGCCCCTCACGCTAAGAAGTCTACCCCTCCGAAGAGAACTCAACCCTCCCCTAAGCCTAGACCTAAACCCCCCCTTCCCAAGCTCAATCACAAAGATCCCCCTCCTAAACCTAAGCTCAAACCTCCCTCCGTCCCCCCATAATCCCTGAGGTGCCTGCCTGCCCCCCTGAGGCCCCTACCTGTGGAGGTTACATGGCAGTCAGGAGTCAAGTTCAGGGCACCAGGATGCGCATCAAGTGCATGTTGCACAACTTCTATTTGGTCTGGCCTATGGCCTTGAACATTTTAATAATTATTCTTATTTATAATATGTAGTTGAACCAACCAGTTGTTGGTTTCAACATTACATAATTGTCCTGGATTTCTTTTATGGCATATTTTAAAATGTCTGACATTGTTTGTATGTGACTATTTGTGTTTCAGTGGTGGTTGTTCCTGGGCAGCATGTGAGGTTGTGTGCAGTGCATTTTTCCCCCAGTGAAGGGTGCATGTTGTGTGATGGCCATGTGTATGTTGTCATGGTTTTGAGTAAAGTTTGTGTTGACATGTGTTTGTTGCAGTGTGTCTTTGTGTGCTTTGACTGTGTGCATGTGCATGTGTGGTGAATGGTATGGCAGATATATTGTGATGTGTGTTGAATGCTGCATTGTATGGTTGTGTGATAGTGTGTATTCCTTCCCTGTTGGTGGTACATTGTGTTGTATGTGTGATTTGTCAAAGCGTAGTGTCTATTGTGGGGGCTTGCCAATGCTTTGATGGTTTTGCGGTTGTGGTGTTGTGTGTTGGTGTGTGTGACTGTGCTGGTGCTGTGTTTCTGGGAGTAGGTGTGTGTTTGTGACATGTGAGTCTGATGGGCATATAGTGCGTATTATGTGCGGGTGTGTATGTGGCTTTCTGTGAGTGTGCATGTCAGTGACAAGTTATGTGTGTGTGCCGCCTTCGCCATCCGTTCCCAATTGGTATGTTGTGTGTGCGTATGTACTTTGACAATTTACAACTGTGACAGGCAAGTGTGTGTACTTGTGGTTGCTGTCGTCATCTTCAGCGTTGATTCTGGTGTCTCTGGGCGAGCAGGAGCAGCGGGAAGATGTGTAGTTCTGGTTCCATGGCAGCTCTGGACAAGTCTGACTTCCTGAAGGTGAGTGTCCTCTTTTATACAGTTGTTTTCTACCTGGGTTTCCATGGTGGCACGGCCGTGGTGGAAACTTTGGTGGTGTGCACCCTTGTAATATGTCCATCAGAAACATGTTCGCTGCCGGCCTGCAGGTGTTTACCGTTATCTGTGGCGGCTGGACTGCACTGTCGGTGCCAGCGGTGCTTTGGCTGTGTTCTGTTGGGAAAACCGCCACGGTCATAATATGGTGGTCTTCTCCGTCAGCCTGTTGGCGGTGTGACCCCTGCCACCAACATGGTGGTCCTGGGATCACCAAACTTGTAATAGGGCCCTATATGTTCATACATTTATTTCACATATGTTGTTCTGTGTGAGTCTCCCTGGTTCCTTCCTTTCTTGAGGTCCTGTAGGACCCCATTGTAATGTTTTGTAAAACCATTTACATGGAGGGTCATTCTGACCCTGGCGGGCGGCGGGAGCCGCCCGCCTGGTGGGAACCGCCAAATGGCCGCTCCGCGGTCAGAAGACCGCGGATGCCATTCTGGATTTCCCGCTGGGCCGGCGGGCGACCGCCAAAAGAGCGCCCGCCGGCCCAGTGGGAAAGGCCCTGCAACAAGGAAGCCGGCTCCGAATGGAGCCGGCGGAGTCGCAGGGGTGCGACGGGTGCAGTTGCACCCGTCGCGATTTTCACTGTCTGCTAAGCAGACAGTGAAAATCTTTATGGGGCCCTGTTAGGGGGCCCCTGCACTGCCCATGCCAGTGGCATGGGCAGTGCAGGGGCCCCCAGGGGCCCCACGACACCCGTTCCCCGCCATCCTGTTCCTGGCGGTGAAAACCGCCAGAAACAGGCTGGCGGGAAGGGGGTCGGAATCCCCATGGAGGATTCCCCCAGCCGGGGGAAATCCGGCGGAAAACCGCCGGACCCGGCTGGGCGACCGCGGCTTCAAAGCCGCGGTCGGAATACTGAATGAAGCACCGCCAGACTGTTGGCGGTGCTTCAGCTGGCCTCCACCCTGGCGGTCATAGACCGCCAGGGTCAGAATGAGGCCCATAGTGTTTCATTCTCCTTATAATTTTTTTCAATATATGGCAAGCATGTATTTCCTTGGGTTTTGGACCATGTATGACATTGGGTTATTAGTAGAGAGAGGTGGAAGCCCCAGTCAAACAATCACCACTGTCTCTGTCATAGTGAATGGCAAAAGTCACTATCTTAACCTGTGCTTAAAACCCTGGTAGCTTTGCACAAACGCAGTAAGGCTTAACTTAGAGGCAATGTGTAAAGTATTCATGCAACACACAAACAGTAATACAGTGAAAAAAACAACACAAAAAAATCACACACAATGTAGAAAATGAAAGTAAATTTCAATAAATGAAATGACACCAAAACAACAAAAATCCAATCAGTAGAGCCTGAGAGAGAGCAAGTTTTTATTAATAAATTAGTGGCATGGAAGTAACATATGAGAGCTAAGGAATCTGCAGTTTTAAAAACCCTAACAAAGAAAATAACGTAGAAGTGAAAATGTACATTTTTAAATTGTAGTGGACATTTGTGCCTACGAATCATATTTTGACGACATGTCTAACATGAAAACATTTTGAATTCATACATGAGTGAATTATTAATAAGCATTAACCTGGAAGTATTATTATTATTAGGTAGAAACAGTAGAAATAAAATATATTATGAGTTTAAATTGAATATGAATGAAACACACTTACATTTAAAAAAAATGGATTCCACAATGAATTGTGTGCGTAGAAAAATAAATACAGTTTAAAATTGCTTTGACATAACTTGAATAATGTTATAGACAAGTAATTTGCTTTGCATACTTTATTCGAATTTTAAGGTGTGCAATAGATTTATTAATGTATTAAGGCCCATATTTATACTTTTTGACGCAAAGCTGCGCCGGCGCAGTTTTGCGTCAAAAATTTTACCACCAGATAGCGCCATTTCGATGCGCCGTGCGGGCATCAAATTTATACTTTGACGCACGGCGGCGCAACCAACAGGTGGGAGTCATTTTTTTTTACGCACATCGCGGCGTCAAGTCGTAAAGGAAAACTACGTTAACGCAACGTAAATGACTGTGGGTCGATTTACGACAGCGCAACCCGGAAAGCGCCGTTTTTTTGGACACAATAGCGTAAAAAATACCCGCGAACACTGCCCTTTCAGCAGAGGAGAGCCAAAATGGATCCCAGATGCCACTACAGACCCCAGGAAGATGACAGCAGACCAGGAACCAGCCAGGATGATCCATACAGGAACCAGGACATTTATAAAAAAAAAAGAAAGTGTTGCTTCAGTGCAGAGGAGCAGGAAATCCTGGTTAAAGAGGTGACGGAACACCAGCACCAACTGTTCATCACCTCTAAGTTGCCAATCAGTAGGAGAGAGGCCATATGGCAACAAATTTTTGACAAGATCAACAGTGTGGCTGAAGAACGCAGAACAGTCACCGAGTGTAAGAAACACTGGCATGACTGCAAACGTAGGACAAAGGAAAAAATGGCCAGGAACAGGAAGGCAGCACTGCAGACTGGAGGGGGGAGTCCAGCACACCAGGAGGCCCTGGACCACATGGAGGAGATGGTCGCAGCCGTCATCCCTGAGGAGATCGTCACAGGGATTCAAGGACAGGACAGCGCAGACTACCACGAGACAACGCACATGCAGGGTAAGTCGCATGGGGAATTATAATGCAATAATGTTAACTGCAACCGGGGTGGGGAATACCTACTACACAATGCATGTAAGTCAGCATATATATGGAGTGGCATGGGTAAAGGGGCACGGCAGGGGGGCATGCCCTGCACAGACAGAGGCTGGGGCACGACATTACACAACACCAACAACAGTCCCATGGGGGCATCCTGTCATGACAACAATGGAGCTAAGGGAAAGCCTCTACAGGTGGGAAGGCCACTACGTCAAACTTACATCCTGGCACTCGTCATCCAACATACCTCCTACATCAACTAGGTCCCTATCAGTAATCCAGTAGCCAAAACAACAACTGCAATGTAACTGCAACAACAGTTGAAACTACCACCTCTGATCTCTGTGCAGCTATAGTAGCCAATGGCAGTAACCTCCCCATGGAACATACATACCTAAATTATGGGGTGAGGATGACATCTGCAACAATCTCCAGAAATAAGACAAAGGCACCAGTACACTCTAATGTCAATGCCCATAGTTGACACATACATCAGCCAAAGTAAACAGCAATAGGAGCCACACAGCACTAAGGACACACACATGCTGCATATGTCAGGGTCCTTCACGTGCCTGGCTAACAAGGCAACATCACAAATGTCATACTGCTCAGACAACAACATTGAGGAGGGGACACATGCAACTGGTCACTGAAATACACCTGCACAGTCAGAGGACCAAATAGGACATTGATACTATAAACAGGGCAATCCAATTAAACACACATTACCCAACATTAGCTGGAAACATTAACAATGTCTACATCCATATCACATCGTAACATTGCCATGCATAGGATATGCCACATAACAATTACAATTAGGTCAATGTGAACAATCAGAGATTGGGGCAGGTCCTGAGAGGCAAGTGTGCTGCCAGGGCAATCACAACACCCACAGCCAGTGAAAGGTCTCACCATAAGAATAGATATACACGGAGGGTCGAGTAGGACAAAAAGATGGCTATTCCCTAATTGGTACAAAGCAATACATAGAGGCGATTAGGCAGACAAGTCTGATAACTCTATATCATAAATGTGACACACAGGTGGGCCATAGGCCTATAACAATGCCCATATGAAGGACAGCAGATACCAATACCAAACAAGATCACAAAGTAAATTCATCAAAAGGCTGGCATGTTACGGCAAAATTGTCACAACACAGACACACTAATTGTACCCTGTTTCATTGCAGAGGAACATGGATCTCCTGCCGATATGCCTGTCCCTGATTTCCCTGATGACATGGATGACGAGCCCGTAAACATTCCCCAGGAGACCATCCAAAAGGTCCTTGAAACCCTCCAGACCCCACCTTCAGTCACAAGGAGGAGCACAGAACAAGCAGCCATCACAGAAGAACCACCCACCGCCCCAATTGCAAGACCTGCCAGCTCCTACACAGCTGAGAACTCTGACGATACTGGAACCAGCTTTGAAAGAACTGTAGTAGGAGTACAGCGGGAGCTGGCCAAGGAGGTGCGGGTGAGGATGCAAAATATGGCAGCCAGCCTTGACGGGGTGCGCTCGTGCATGATGTCATCTGCAGATCACGCAGCAGCTATGCAAGCCCTAACATCCATACTGCAAGGACTACAAGAAACTATAAAGGAATTCACCACTGCAGTAAGGGAGTTGCCACAACACCTTGCATCCCAAACTTTCCACTGCATGCACAAATGCAATCATGACTCCCTCAGGGCCGACCTGGCTGCCTACCATCGTGATGTAGCTGCTATTCTCAAAAACCAGCAGGCCCTCCTTGCAGGAGTACTGCCCTTAAGAACTTCACAGGGAGCAGCCACCGGGATGTCTGACTCCACGTCTTCTAACACTGAGGTGTGTGTTGCCCCTTCACAACCAACAACAACAAGGACAAAGCAGGCAACACACACATCAGAAGAAGAAGACATGGAACAGATCACATTCTCATGGAAGAGTACCCGGAAGCACTAGTCCCTGCACCATGGCCTACTTTGACCAAGGTCCTACGTTTTGTCAATTGCCAGTCTCACTACAACTATACTCAATGACTGTTCTGCTAACCACTGTATGACTTGTCAGCATTGCCAGTGAATGTCTCTCTCCTACTATTCGGCAAATCCTGTACCTCTGCACTGTCTGTTACATCACCCCAGCATGTCAGGAGCATCATCCACACCCCTTCTGTAGGATCACCATGTAAGAATGCACCAGAACGGACTCAGCAAACATGGACAATGTACATTTTGCACTACAGCACCTATCAATAAATAGCACTTGCACACCTAATATGTCTCTGTGTTATTATACACATCAACTGTGCAGTAGATAACTCAAAAGTGCCTGTGTGACAACCATGTAGCTTGTCAATACAACTGTCCTGACATCATGTAGTCTGAGACATCTGTGCAGTGGCCAGGATTGCATCATAGCCTGACCATCCTGAGGAGAATAACTGATGAAGGGACAAACCACACACAATTATACTGTGTTGGACAGAATAATGCTCCATCTATAGCAATCCAAGTCAACTAATGGTGGCTGATAAATGTAGGCACCATGCAATACTAAAACATGAAATTATGCAGTACAATCTAAGCAAACACAACTAAACACTGCATCAATCACCCTTTCTGAGTATACTTCCATGAAGGGAAGTCATGCTGAATTTTTGCACACATGATCTATGTCAGCAATGAAGACAACAAGACAAGAGTGTTAACAACACCTCATCTACAAAGATGTCCCTGAACATCACACTGCAGTCCGACCTAATAAATTACACACAATACCAAGTCTGGAAGCACACTTTGTGATGTAGAATACCTACTCATCAACACAAATCCTTGGTGATCCATGTAAACTACTAATGGTGGGTCTATCAAATGGTGGATACTTACCAAGTTAGCACAGGGGTAGCTGCCATTTTAAACCTCTATTTTCTTTGGTGTGTAGCATAGGACCCAAATGTCATAGATAAATAATCACCTACACTGATGTCATGGCCATGATCAAGTAGCAGTTAACACATAATGCAAAGGGTTAACTATATGTTTATTCATATGTATTCACACCAGAGGCAACTAAGGGAAAAGTCATACCTACACTAATCTAACCTGACTACTCCTAACCCACAACTGTCCCTAACTAACCTAAGCTAAACTTACTCTACACATATAACGAATCGATCTAAACATCAACCCCCCACCCACCATTATGAGACAGGACACATGCAGGACAACACATACTAACCTACACACATACTATACTATCCTAAACAATCACATATATATATATATATATATATATTTTTTGTTTTTTTTTATTATTTTTTTCTTTTTTTCTAAACGGACAGGAATACCAACATTGACCCCCCACACACACAAAAATGAAATATAGAAAGAATAAGGACCCCCCACCCTCCTCCCTAACACTAACTAAGCTAACAACCTACACTAACCTAACACTAATTCCCAAAACCCAACTATCATGACAAAAAGGAAAGAGGAGAGAGGGGAGGGATAAATTTAAAACAATCAATAAAGTCCTAGAGGTTGGCCCTCCGTAGGGTCCGCCTGATGGACCTAACCCTCTTCTTAATGTAGGCCACATCCTGGCTCAGCTTGTCCACCTTACTAATAAACTTGTCCATTTTCCTGTCTAAAGCCAGGAATGCCGCAGGGTCAATAGGAGGGGCTGCTGCTGTCTGTGTGCTGGCAGAGGTGCTCGGTGTGGGAGTTGTTGGTAGCCTACTAGACTGTCCTGCAGCTCTGAAATTGCTGGGTCCAGGTCGTGCTGCAGAGGCAGGGTCAACTGTCCCCGCCGTTGCTCCGGAGGCCCGATCCGCTTGGTATTTTCGGGCCATCCTTCGGAACCCCGACTGTACCTGCAGGATGTGCCGGTATCTCATTGCCCGCCTTTCAAACTCATGCCTCTGTGCGGCACTCATGTTTGCAGCTGTGAAGAGAAAGGGCAACTATTTACCATAGGAAATGCATTGGGTGTAATAGCACAATGGGTCAATTGCACATTACTTTTACTGTAGTTGTAACAGCTATTTTCACAACATAGATCATTGAAAGTCTCAGAGGAAGTACATGGGAAGCCTGCATACAAAAGGGCATCTCACACCTAGCATATACATGTCTCTACATGATGGGTGACATCAGCCTAAACTTGTCATCCAAATAATGGGTAATGCAGCTGACATTATGGCTGCACCTCTTCCGCCTACTGACTTCACTACATATGTCACTCTATGTGATAACAATCACACCCCTCAATATCTGCCATTTGTAATTGTTTTTTGCTAGTATAGAGCTCATGTGCCATAACTAAGTTTGTACACTAGGTTCAAAACAAAGTTGCAAATGGTCACAAGTATGTGTAACATACTGGTTGCTACAGTCCTAGGTACCCTATTCCCAAACACATGGCAGTCTTTGAGGGTGGGGTGGGAAGAACAACCAACAATCCCATATTCAATGCACACCCAGGAGTGTATAGAAAGGTCAACAAGTATTTGCCTCCACACACAACACCAGTGAAGGGCTAGCAACAAATTGGAGTCAGCTAAACCTTGTCCTATCCAAGGTCCACACATGTCAAAATGTACTGACTTAGGCCAACATCACATACTACCAGTGAGGCATATTTTACCACACACACAGAGGAGCAAGAACACCCATGATCATGAGTAGAATGTACACCTAGGCCATTGCACTCTAGTCCCACACACTTCTAATTCAACTTGTGGAAGTACATGCCCCTGGAAGATCCAACCTACAGTGTACTCAGTCCATCGTTAACTAGGGAAGCAGCATATTTCAGACAAGCCTTTTGCAGAAGCTATCTGGGAGAATGTCAGTCTGCAATGCAGACTCAGTCCGAGACAAGTCCCAGAGCAACTCTTACATTAACCAGTGTATTCCACATGACTCATCCCATTCCCCATAGCGGGCCCTACTGGAATGGCCTACAGACCCAAAATCTGAGAGATGGATAAGCATAGGTCTACTAAAACTGAAGTGATATTTGAAATCCCACTAATGGAACAATACTAATGAATGGGCAGCGCATCAAACCTTGAATTCTGTTCAACACACAGTAGTTCATCATGCATCACCAGCAAACAATAAAAATAGCACACATGCAACACTCACTGTAGGTGTCGGGGTCCGCAAAATGAGCCACCTCTCTCACAGTGTACGGTGCAGGTCCACCTGTAAAGCATGGAAGGAAGAATATACTCAGAATCCGTGCACTGACAAACAATTGCAATTACAAAGACAATGTGAGAATATGACATGCGTAATGAAACACTTTCACACATGCTCATACTGCATGGAATAATTATTGAGCAACATTTACATTGGATGAGTCTCCTGCTACAGTTACACACCCTACTACACACATGCAGTGGCCTGGACAGTCATGTGGTGTCAAAGATGCACCTCCATTAGTATGCCCCATTAATATAGGGGTGCATTCATCTCATCATGTGCATCCAAGAGAGACATCCAAAAGCTGGTTACTTGAGGACTGCATGACCCCTCAAACTCAAACAGCCTATGTGGTCATTTTCTCCACACACCAACCAGACACACATGTGACATATGTGTGGACAACATAGCTAACTTCAATTGACGTGAAGGCAGCACTCATTTATAGCATCATATTGGGTTTACAAATGTCAGTCTAGCTATGGCGTCTACATATGTAGGTATGATGTTTCAACATCCCTTTTTCACTGGCTATTGTGACCTGTACAGTTCAAATTGAGTCATTAACGTGTTGCTTGTCTGACACAAAGGCAGCACTACATTACATACTGCTACAGGCAACCGGTATGTGTAGAAAACATGAGCTACCTGACTGCTAGCATTTGTCTCCCTTCACATTGTGCAACAATTACCCAGTAGGTTTCCTTAGCATTACACACAGTCAGCTACTTATCTGGCAGATTGGGTAACAATCATCACATGTCCCCACACAGCTTTCAATTGTGCACATGTAATTGATGTGTACTCACCAACATGGCCACCAATCCTGATTCCCAGGTGGTCCAGCAGATCTTGCTCCCTGGATATCAGATCAGCCCAGCGGTGCTTAAGTTGATGGTCATTTCTCAGGCTACCATAGACACGGACCAAGTGATGGCGCACCTTCCCCCACCGGACTTTACGGGCCTCCGTGTGATACCCCTGTATCACACGACCCCCAGCCTCCAGCATGAGTGGGAGGAAATGGCAAACAAGCCATATAAATCCCCCCAATTCCTCCTCACCCATCCTGGCAAGCCGTGGCCTACCTGACATCTCAGCACTTACAAAGTTGAAAAAGTTGGAGAAAAAGGAAAAAGGGGAAATGGGGAAAGGTAGAGTAGTGATAAACAAAGAAAACTTAAGAATAAGAGCCCAACTAACCCCTAAATTACACTACTCACAGCAGACTCCCACAGACAATAAAAGAAACACTGGACTTGACAAAATAATACAATACAGACTCAGACAGTATTCAACAACAAGACAATGATGACAAAAACACAATAGAGAAGGTACACTGGACACAAAAGCACTAAAACACAGGACAACACTTTCCACACAGCCACACAGTCTAGAATAATCTGAGACTGCAAAGTGAAAGTACACCCACAGTACAGATTGTGTAAACAGGATATCCTATTACATCACATCCTGCATAAAATGGCCGCCGTTTTTTTTCTTCCGTTATGCGTCATTTTTTCACGCATACAGATTGTGCGTCATATTTTTTGACGCATAGGAGTGCACATAATGCAGAGTCAAAAATTATTTCATCATTGCTCCCTTATATTTGTTTGAGGCTTATTTTACAGTTCTAGAGTTGAAATTTAAGCCGCTGGCAAATATGATAACCAAATATGAAAATTAATTTTGACTCTGCATTATATGCACTCCTGTGCGTCAAAAATTATGACGCCCAAGCTGTATGCGTGGAAATATGACGCATTATAGAAAAAATTGTGGCCATGTAATGCTGGTTATTAGTATATTTATTTTAATTTGATTTTGTTTTACTCAGCATTATGTGCATTCCTATGCGTCAAAAATTATGACGCCCAAGCTGTATGCGTGGAAATATGACGCATTATAGAAAATATGGTGGCCATGTAATGCTGGTTATTAATATATTTATTTGAATGTGATTTTTTTTGACTCAGCATTATGTGCACTCCTATGCGTCAAAAATTATGACGCCCAAGCTGTATGCGTGGAAATATGACGCATTACGACAAATATGTCTTTAATTTGTCAAATTGTGAAAAGAAATTTGTCATGACCAAACGGTGCTAAGTGATACACATTTGGGGTTAGCTATGGCAAATGTCCCTTATAGGATGTATAGAAGGTATTCACAGTGCAATAGTAATGATTGCTCAGAATGGGTATTACTCATAATTGTACACATATTTTGTGTAATTGCTGATGGCTAATTTCAAATTAAGAATGGGATACCAGGATGTATTCCTTAGCAAAAATGTGTCCACATTTATCACGGTAATCAAAATTATATATAGGCCAAATAGGTAGTGCAATTGTCACCTACACTTTTTAAGGGGGTAACCATGTCCTAATTATGAGTTTGTGTATCTTATATGTGTTTTACTTTTGACATGTAGGCCACACATGCGCCTTATGCATGTGTGTACTTCACATGTGCATATCTCATGTATATTTGGGGGGTGGTAGAGGTGGACTTAGGCCCCCAGCACCCTAGGGTTTGCTCTTCCAGACTTGCTAATTTATCCAAGTTTTTCCTAAATTCAGTAATGCTAAACCTGCAGCAGCAGGCTCATGGAAGCACATAGGGGATGATTCACTGTTTGCCATTCTGTAATCCCATTTGCCCATTTGACGTTTGCCCTATTGATTCTTTGGAGCAATCTGACATACCATTTTGCATTGATATTTTTTGCTAAATCTCAACGTTCCTCATGTGCTGATGACAAATAGGTTGTTGATGTATGTGGCCCTTTATGCATTACCTGGTTTAGTGGCATGTTTCATTCTTCCTGCTGGGTTACAACTGGGACACTACTGTGATCAGCTGCTTGCAAATATTTTGTTGATTGGATGGTACATGTTTATGTGTGTGGTCCAATATAGATCCAGTATCAACTGTCAGGGTGTATGTTGTCACTGTAATTTCCAGGTCTCCTCATGAGTTAGTGGCAGCTAATCTTGTTTCAATTGGGCATTGTTTCTAGCAAAAATGGAGAGAAGCCATTGAGGACATGGTCACCTACACATGGATGGTCCCACCCTGTAACTGAACACGTGTAATGAGACTTTCGAATGGGCAACCTTGGTGTGCTGAGTGAGAGAATGTCTCAGGTGTCTAGATCTGGCATGTGTAATTGCCACATTTCTACTCCAGTTGGCCTCTGTGGATGGTAATGTATCATGAAACATCATGGCCTCTGTGCAGAAGTAAATGGCTGGTATTCAACACACGACTCATCTTTATCATTTGAAAAAGTGTTACTCAGCATTTTGAACAGTCAGGGTCCTCATATGTCTAACCTTTTAATGGACATTATCTGAGGTTGCTGGCTTTGATGGAGGCCATTTACACCATCATACACTATGGTCCTGGTCCACTGTCACACTTTTAAGTTTAGGCATTAATGAAGGTCAGACAACGGAAGGGCCAAGATTTGGCTATTCATGGGCACTGTCACAAATCGGATGCAAATGACAGTCAGATGATGCACTACTATGTATTTGAGTATACATTGATGAGGCTAATGACAAATTAGTGTCTGAGGTACAAAAGGTTTTGGACAGCACGTGTGGTCCCATAGGTGGACCCCAGGTATCTGTAGAGTGACCCACGGACAGGTGCCAGTCAGGCTGACAGGATGCTGGGTCAATCAGGAGCAAGCTCTTTCAGTAATCACATGATCACATGTTCTGACTAGGACTGGTCAGAGGGAGCATTAGACAGTTGAGATGTCACACTGTGTATGTCCTGTGTTGCTTTGAAGGTGACACATGAACCCAGATAAAGTTTTCAACTGCAACATTTGTGTCAAAGCCTAATGATGTAATAGCTCAAATTCAAACATGTATGCAGTAGGAGGCATCTGCAGGGACGGGCATGTACATTTGGGTGGTGTGCATGGAGGGGATCACAGGTGTGGCCTCCATCTGTGTCTCACTAGTCCTGTCAGATGGGATTAGCTGATAAATAGCCTACAGTACCTTTCACAGAAGAATCAATCTACAGGTGATACCAGGCCTTATAAACTCCAAGGCAGTGTATTATATGAGCTGTGTTCCATGCAGTGAGATGGTAGTATGACAATGGTCGGCATAGTAAAGGGTGTGGCACACTGGATGACTCTTGTGAGTGTGTGTGTGTGTAGATGAGGGAATCTGAGTGTACACATATCGGCATTCCAGGGACCTCTTCAGACAGGTGGGGTGTGAGCAGCTGCAAGTGTGTGTAATGTTTTTAGAAAAGGGCTGACAGGTAGATGGGATGTGATGTGCTGGATGCTTGTCATAGGTGTAGCACTTGTGCTGTGTATGTTCTGCTTATGTGTAACTCTAGTGACAGATAGTCATTGCAATGATAGTAAGTAGTTTGAATTACTGTTGGCAAGAGTCTAGTACTACATTCCTGTTCCTGAAGCATTAGCGTGTGAACTGCCTGATGTATGAGGCCTGTTTTCCCCTAGTTGAGTGATGGTGTTTTAGTTGTGTGCCATCTGCTGCGATGATCCATGTTTCCTACGTGTATGTGAGTCATATGTGTGGTCCTCAGCTATTGCCCTTCAAAGGTGAACTGTACAGGATGTCTGTCATTTACATGGTGTGTGTATTTGACCATTGTATGGTGGCCATTACATTTGTGGTGTATTTTTTTGTGTGATGATTGTTATATAATTATTGCTCAATGAGACGACATTCTTCTTCAGCTATTTCAAACTAAAGGTGGGCAGAAAAGAATAGGCCAAACCATGATGTGGTGTTTGTTATCAGTGTTTATTTACAATAGTGCATTAAGTGGTGATAGTGATAATTAAGAAAATAAATTATTTACAATCTGTTGGCGCCTACGCACTCCAGCAGCCGTGTTTGGTTGTTCCCCCTCCTGTTGCAGGCCAGCATCCTCCTCTTCGTCGTCTTCAGGCATGTATGGGTCTGGTTTGAGGAGGGGAATGTTCCTTTTTACACAAATGTTGTGCAATATGGCACTAGTGAGTATGATCCTACAGACCATCTCTGGGGAATATAGTAGGCTACCGCCAGTGATGTCAAGGCAGCGGAACCTTGACTTGAGGATCCCAAAGGTGCGCTCGACAATGCTGCGTGTCCTCTTATGGGCGTTGTTGTATGCCCGCTCTGCAGCAGTAGTCGGGTTCCCAAATGGTGTCATTAGCCATGGCTGGATGCCATACCCCTGATCAGCTGAAAGAAAAACACAGAATGGGATCATGTAGATGTAGCTGGCACTATTGAAAAGACCTTTAATGGCAGTAGTTGTCTTGTGTTGTCTGTGACTCTTTTGTGTACTAATGTGACAACCTATACTTGTAGGCTATACCATCTGCATTGTGTTTTTTCCTTGGCTGAGCAAGTGTTTGTCTGCTAACCGTTTGTCAGCAGTATGTTTTGGGATTTGCAATAGAGTGTGCCCTCCCTGGCATTGTGACTTGTGATACAGGTGTCCGTGTGTCTTCACTGAGGGTGAGATGATAGTTCCATGCACATTTATATTTGGAAGTGTTGTTAATACGTTCATATCAAAGTACCCTGTACATCCCATCCCTTGAAACTAATGCAATGTATTAATGTAAAGGTTATTGTGAGACTTACAATTTGCAAGGTGACATTTAGGCAACCACACTCATTAATGTCTTAACATTAGGCTGCACAGTAGATTCCAATGTGTGACGGGTTCAATGGTGACTTAGGAAACATGGCTAGTGATGTGAGGACCTCAGTGTGTTCCTGTCTAGATGTTGCTGTTGTGGTGTATGTGTTGTGTGTCCTAGAGGGTTGCTGTGCAGTGTGTGTATAATTAGGTTTCTGTACTTACCAACAAGTAGTCCATTGCCATACCGTCCATCCTGGAAGTGTTGGTTGATGGTGCTGTGACGGAAGATGAATGAGTCATGTACACTCCCAGGATATTTAGCCACGATGTTGCTGATCAATCCCTGGTGATCGACTATGGCCTGCACGTTGATTGAATGTGTGTGCTTCCTGTTGCGGTAGAGGTGTTCTGTTGCAGCAGGTGGCACAAGGCGTATGTGTGTGCAGTCGATTGCACCAAGGACGTGTGGGAAGCCACTGATGGCGTAGAACCCCTGTTTAGTTTCCTGCTGCTTCTGCAGTGTGTTAGGAAAGCAGATGTGGAGGGGTGTCAGGCGAATGATGGCATCCAGTACTTTTGGCAGAAATGTGGAGAATGATGGTTGTGATATTCCGCCAACCAGGGCACCAGTTGTTTGAAATGAGCCACTTGCCAGCAGGTGAAGTACGGCAAGCAGCTTTGTTTCTGTTGGGATAGTGCGGGGTGTAACTAAAGTGGGGGCCAACTGCTGTTCAATGTTTCACAGCAGCAGCTGAATGGCCTGCCAGTTCAACCGGTACCTCTGTATGATGTCGTGTTCCCTGAGGCCATGCAGGGTTGTTCTTGGGCGGAATATCCCCTCCTGCCTTCTGCGCAGCCTTTGGGGTCCCTGCTGGTGTTGTTGTAGCTGCTGTTGTTGCTGCAGGGCTCTGCTTCTACGTGCATGCTGGATAAAGATCACCTCCATGTCTCCCTGTTGCTGCTCTGCTGCTCTGCTGCTCTGCTGTTTGTTCTGTGTTTTCTGATTAAATACAGGTGTGTTTGCCCCATTTTAACGCCTGCCCTGACCCAGGCGTTACATTTTGACGCACATCGGGCTTTGCGTCATTTTTTTGCTCCGCCTCCCGGCCGAGAGTCATTTTTGCCCGGAAGCATAAATACGCCGCACGGCCATGTGCGTCGTTTTTGGGACGGGAACGCCTACCCTGCATATCATTAACGCAGGGCGGGTTGCCGCATCCAAAAAATTATGCACACGGCGGATTTTTGTCGTCCGCGGGCTCGGCGTCAGAGTTTAAATATGGGGCAACGTTTGCGCTGATTGTGCGTCAAATATTTTGACGCACAATTGGCGCAAACGGAGTATAAATATGCCCCTAAATATATTAATGTGTACTAAGGCTTCCTTGACTAAGCCTGATGAGGAAAATTCATTTTGCAATCAGTAATGGGAAATTACTTGCTTATTCTGTCCCATTTCCCTAGGCTGCAAACGTAATGTTGAATGTCCTTTTGTATTATAGGCAAGAGACATTTTTCAGATGCAATAATATAACACTATTTGTTCTAGCTGTCGAATGAAAGAATATTGTTTAGTTTATTGTGGATTGTGTGAAAGGAACTGGAAGTCACGAATTATGAGAAAATAAAATATTTCTGAGGAATTGTATGATTTCATGCAGCAAATTACGTACTTTTGCTGAGAAGATTCCTAAAAGTATCAGAACTTGATGGTGCCATCTGCAGTGAGTGAATGCTGAAATTGATGCACAGTGTGCCAACCTGAAGAACCAATGAATTAATTTTGCGTATTTATATTAGTGAAGAACTTTGGACCTGAAGTCAGTCCATCCCCAGCTCTTCTTAAAATCCTGTTAAATTCAGTGTACTCTTGTTTTAAAGTTGTTTAAGTCTGCTATTGCATTCTCTTCTCTGAGTTTCCTGATGAGTTTTCTCATCATAGTCTTAACTGCCCTATTCTGTAATGAGGTTCAGTACTAATAAAGCCAACTAATTCTGAACTGCTGTTCCGTCCTAAGTGCAGCTCGTGTTCTGCACCATCCTGATGGTGCTATCAACTGATGTTGGAAGAAGGTGACCGTTCCTGTGTAATCATCCTGTATGTTGTCCCATGAGGAGAGGCATAATTAACTGTGGTTTCTTGTTCCCCTTTCAGTTAGTAACTTACGCCAGCAAATTTTATAGTAAGTTATTTTATTTAGATGTTTTCTAAATTATTTTTGCATTTCTTTTATTTTTGCTTTTGCCCGCATGTGTTAGCTTGCTCCCACACATGCAAGTCCCAATTCTGGTTAGTGGCCCAGCTCTGAAATTATATTTTAAAACTGTATTTTTATGATTTATTGATTCCACCATCATCTGCTTTGAATGTTTATAATAATATTCATGTTGTGCTGTTGCTAATCTATAGCATTCTTTTGGAATATTTAACAGTATTAATGTTTAGCAGGATGAATCTTTTCAGACGTTTTGGTTAACCTATGGTTTTCATATGTTTAAAACTTAGTTTGCCCACCATTTACATGACGTTGAATTTGGAATTGTAATAAAGCTTTGAAACTTTGTTCAGTTTGGAGTTTTGATTTACTGTTCGAATTATATGGTGTTTAGTATTGTTCATGCTATAATGTCATTGATTTATGGTTGAATGATTCTGAATATTACACTCTTTGCCAAGTCCAAAGTTCCAGTTGACCTCAGGGGCTGAGATGATTGTTGATGGTGTCTCACCACACCCCAGTGCTGTTGGTAGTTGAGCCCGGAACTGGAGAGTAGGAATATTTTGGGACCCCAGACCTCCAACAAACCAAAGTTATGATTTTTTAAATTTCAGGGTAAAAATTAACCTAAAAGCACAAATCACCTCTTGTGGTATTCTGATTCTGCAGTACTGGGGAAAGTAACAAATTCAGGTGGATTGTAGTAGAGCGCAGTCAGATGAAGGGACAAGGTAAGTCACCTTCACAGGTCCTAAGTGAAGGATGCAGATCATGTTGGTAAAGGCTGTGAGGCGCAGTCTGTCGGTGCAAGGAGCAGGTCCGCTGCTGAGGATGGTCTCTTTTGTTGCATCAAGGCTGGTTATCACTGAAGCTTTGCATTGGTGGTTAATGTGAGCTGTTGCTGTCAGTGCAAAGAGCAGGTCTCCCTAGAGGTTCACATTGGCATCACTGGGGGTTGCTGTCTATCTCACCAATTGTAAAAATCCCATCTTTTTCCCTACCTCACTCTATTTCTCTGCCTCTCATACTTTTCTATTTCATGTATCTGTTCCTATTTCACCTCACCATTCCATGTTTTGCTTCTCTTTCTTATATATCACTACATCCCTATGTACCTACATACTGTCTCTTTATCTAAGCATTCTCTGTCTCACCACTGTCTACTTTCGTCATCTATCTCTCTCTCTCACACACACATTGCTCTCTGGTCACTTGACTACCTCTTACAACTGCATCTCTTCCTCTACTATGCTGTGCCTTCTTCTACACTTTTATCTCTCTACCTTATCTCTCTACTTGACTACACTTTCTACCTCACCACTTGTTTTGCATGTCAGTGTTCTGTTTCCATCTCACCTCCCACTCTCTCCCCTCCATCTAATTCGGCTCTCACTCAACCTCATCTCTTTCTTAGTCTCACCTCTGGCTGTAATTTATCTCTCTTTGTACCTTTCCCATCATCCATTTTCCTGAAAGTTTTAAACAGTAATTCAATATTGTGAGGCATCAGGAGGGCTTCTAAGAAGTGAAAATGGATAATAAATGCAAGGTTTTTCTGAACTGAGGGCCCCCCAAATATTCAGACACAAATGTGAAGTTCCAAAAAAGACAACCAGTCCCTAAATGGCAGCACTTGGTCCCCTCATTCATTGGTGGTCAGCATGCTTCCCTAGTGCTTGGAATATCTTTCCAGTCCCAGATTATGTGATGTGATATGAAAACAATTACCTTGATAGCTATATAATAATTTACTATAGATGAACCATTATTATATGATGTCTCCTTAGAGTATTTATCATCCTTGTAAGCATTCTCTATCTCACCACTGTCTACTTCATCTCTCTCTCTCTCTCTCTCACACACACACATCTCTCTCTGATCACTTGACGACCTCTTACAACTGCATCTCTTCCTCTAATATTCTGTACCTACTTCTACACTTTTATCTCTCTACCTTATCTCCCTACTTGACTACACTTTCTACCTCACCACTTGTTTTGCATTTCAGCGTTCTGTTTCCATCTCACCTCCCACTCTTTCTTCTCCATCTAATTTAGCTCTCACTCAACGTCATCTCTTTCTTAGTCTCACCTCTGGCTGCAATTTATTTCTCTTTGTACCTTTCCCATCATCCATTTTCCTGAAAGTTTTAAACAGTAAGTGAACATTGTGAGGCATCAGGTGGGGCTTATAAGAAGTGAAAATGGATAATAAATGCAAGGTGTTGCTGAACTGAGGGCCCCCCAAATATTCAGACACAAATGTGAAGTTCCAAAGAAGACAACCAGGCCGTAATTGGCAGCGCTTGGTCCCCTCATTCATTGGTCAGCATGCTTCCCTAGTGCTTGGAATATCTTTCCAGTCCCAGATTACATACTGTGTTATGAAAACAATTACCTTGATAACTAGATAATAATTTATTATAGATGAACCATTATTATATGATGTCTCCTTGGAGTAGTTGTCATCCTTCCAATTGGTCTCCTTACACATCACACTGAGTTAATGCTGCTTCAGTCCCAACAGCAACAAAAGATCTGGTGAAGGGACTAATTGAGATCTGCTAGATACATGAAAAGTGGTGGTAATTAATTTTGCCTGGGGTATTTTGGAGACACTATTTCTGTTGAATACATGCTTAGGATGAGGCTTGCTACATGAACAGGATTCTGAATCTGTTTGATATGTACACCATGTGAAACTGAGCTAGAGCATGCACATCATTTGCTTGATTAGAGGTCCTGATTTCATATACTTTCAGCCTATTTAAATGCAACTCTCAGTCACAAGCAAGAAGACCCTGACAGGAAGCGCATGTCAGATTCACAATGCATGATTAAGATCAGAATATTGTGTTCTCGGAGAGTTGGCTTTTCTTTGCCGCAGTCAGTGTATTTTAAAGGATACATTTAAAAATGTGGGAAATATAATTACCTTCACTTTGTTAAAACTCAGATAGCTGATGAACCTCAATAAAAAGTTTGGACATGATGATATACAACACTTGTTTAGTAACAGCTCTACCAACAAAAATGTTTTAACCTTCATTACATATACTTTTGCACGAACAACACCTACCCTAATCTGAATACTCACCTAATCTAAGCCAGGTCTGACCTTTAATGCCTCAGACCCTGATTATAAGATAAAATGAGATTAAGAAAGATATGTGCCTGAACCGAAGGAATTTGATACCACATCATAACATACTGTCAAAATATGTGAGCAATTTACCAGCTGATGAGAAGAGCAGCCAAATGTTGGATGCTAAAATTGCATTGAGTATGGAGATAGACAACGGTCAAAGGAAATCTATCCTTCAATGTACATCTCAAATATTATTTTAATTTGAACATTTTAACCTTTCATTAATAACTCAGTGTATTCACAACACGTTAAGCAGAAGTACAATTTTGAAATAATTTAAGCATATTCAGATGTTATTCATAACATTGGATGAAATTATTACTGCTGTTTTTATTATTATTAATTGAGGGATGGAGTTAAGGGATAATCTATGTCAAGTAAACTAAAATAACTGGGAAGACCGATGCTCTAAAGTCTCTAAGCTTTGTCCGGAAATTGATTATTGAAATGAAAGAGCCAGATGAGCAACATTATCTGGAGATTTTTAGTTTGAAAAGTCATGTTTCTAAATTAAAGACAAAGATCTTAAATACATCCATTCATTTTACTTAAGCATTCTTTGGGATCCTGTGAAAGAGTGAATAAATAAGATATTTAACAGCTAACATCAAGGAAGCTTAAGAAATAAGTAACTATGAAGAAAACTTAGTAACTGAGATGGACAGTTGTCCATTCAATGGTTTCATCTTTAAATAAAGGAAGGTTAACTCCACGTTGCTTATGGTGTGGGTAAATTAACCCCTTTGCTGCCAAACCTTTTCATCCTCCTGTGCGCAGCCCTTTTTGGGCTACTTGGGTTAGTTCGTGCTTAGGCCTCCCCATAACATTTTGTCCACATAAGCAATCTATGACAAATTTGTGTCCTTTTTTCCAACATCCTGGAGATTCTAATGGTACCCAGGGTTTGTGGATTTCCCCAGAGATGACTGAGAAATTAGCCAAAATACAGATGAATTGTAGTTTTGTGGCAGGGAAATGTACAACAGAAGAAAGCATTGATTCTTTTTTCCTGCAAAGGGCATGCAAATAGTGCTAAAATCAACATCTTCCCAGTTGTCAGGAACAAGCAGACTAGAGGCAGAAAACCACATTTTTCAACACAGTTTTGGTATTTACTGGGAAACCGCATTTTTCCTACTTTTTGTGCTTCCAACCTAATTCCAATTGGTGACAGAAATGGGTGTGCCACCAATGGTGGATCCCAGAAAACGATACATTTCTGAAAAGTAGACACAATTGTGTAGATCCTTCAAGGTTTCCCTATGGAAACTAGCAGTTGATAAAAAATAAAAAATATATTGAGATTTTTTGGAAAACAGCCATATCTTCCATGTTTCCATCTGTAACTATTTTCAACTATGGAAGATTTTCAGAAGCAATGTACTGTTATGTCCGCTGGCCCCTTCTGGTTGCGGGGATATATAGGGATTGTTGGGTACCCAAAGTACACAGAGCCAATAAATGAGATGCACCTTGCAATGGCTTTCCATTGTGTACCAGGTATACAGCAATTAATTTGGTAGAATATTAATAGTGAATACTAGGTATCAAGGAAACCTATGTATTTCCAAAAAGGGCACAAGATATGGAGTTTAGAAGCACTGGTTAGCCTTTGAATTGGAAGACCTTTTTCAAAATTACTTCTTTCTTACACACTGTCTTACATTCGGAAGATGCAAATGCAGAGAACGATAATTGGTAATAATAATTGTTCTTCTACTATGTGCTCCCCCAAGTCTCCCAATAAAAATGGTACATCACCTGTGTGGATAGGCCTTATGCCCGGGACAGGAAATGCCCCAAAACGCAACGTTGACACATTGCATTTTTCCACTGAAAACTTGCTTGTTTTGTGCAATGTTCCTAGCTCTAGCTCACCTAGGGAAACTTAGCAAATCTGTATTTTTTTTAAACCTAGACACCTAGGGGAACCCAGGAGGCAGTGACTTGTGTGGCTATTTTCATATTTTTCTACCCAGAATCCCTTGCAAACCTCAACATTTGTTTGAAACAACACATTTTCCTCACTTTTCTGTGATGCAAAGTTCCTGAATCTGAGGGGAGCCACAAGCTTCCTTCCACCCAGCATTTCTCTAAGTCTTGTGATAAAAATGGTACCTCACTTGTGTGAATAGGCCTAATGCCTGCGACAGGAAATGCCCAAAAAGCAACATGGACACATCACATTTTTCTACTGAAAACGGACTCATTTTTTGCAATGTGCCTAGCAGTTATTTTTGGGCTGTAGCTCAGCGGGAATCTAGAGGAACTTAGAAAACCTGCACATTTTAAAAAACTAGACACCTAGGTAAATCCAGGATGGGTTGATTGTGTGCCTCTCACCACATTTGTACACCCAGAATCCTTTGCAAACCTAAAAGTTTGTCCAAATAACACATTTTCCTCAGATTTCTGTGATGCAAAGTTCTGGAATCTGAGGGGGGCACAAACTTCCTTCCAGCCAGCATTCCTTCAAGTCTCCTCATAAAAATGGTTCCTCACTTGTTTGGTAGGCCTAGTACCCGTGACAGGAAACTCCCCAAAAAGCAACTTGGACACACCACATTTTTCCACTGAAAACAGACTTGTTTTTTGCAATGTGCCTAGCTGCAGATTTTGGCCTCTAGCTCAGCCAGTACCTACGTAAACCAGCAAACCTGTAAAAAATTTTAAACTAGACCCCTAGGGGAATCCAGGGAGGGTCGATTTGCATAGTTCTGACCAGATTTTTCTATCCCTTTCAAACCTTATCATTTGTCTAAGAAAACACATTTTCCTCACATTTCTGTTGATACAAAGATCTGAAATCTGAGGGGAGCCACAAACTTCCTTCCACCCAGCATTCCCCCATGTCTCCCGACAAGAATGGTACCTCACTTGTGGGGGTAGGCCTAGTGCCGACGACAGGAAATGCCCCAAAACACAATGTGGACACATCACATTTTTACACTAAAAACTGACTAGTTTGTTGCAATGTGCCTATCTATGGATTTTGGGCTCTAGCCCAGCTGGACCCTAGGGAAACCTAGCAAACCTGTACATTTTTTAAAACTAGACACCAAGTGAAATCCAGGATGGGGTGACTTGTGTGACTCTAACCACATCTTTCTACCCAGAATTCTTTGAACCTCACAAATTGTCTAAAAACACATTTCCGTGATGCAAAGTTCTTGAATCTGAGGGGAGTAACAAACTTCCATCCACCCAGCATTCCCCCAAGTTTCCCAATAAAAATGGTACTTCACTTTTGTGGGTAGGCCCAGTGCTGTGACAGGAAACGCCCCAAAATGCAACGTGGACACATCATATTTTTCCACTGAAAATCCACTTGTTTTTTGCAATGTGCCTAGCTGAGGATTTTGGGCACTAGCTCAGCCAGCAATAGGGAACCCTAGCAAACCTGTATATTTTTAAAACTAGACACCAAGGGGAATCCAGGATGAGGTGACTTGTGTGGCTGTAACAAAATTTCTCTACCCAGAATCCTTTACAAACCTCAAAATGCATTTAAAAAAATACATTTTCCTCACATTTTTGTGATGAAAAGTTCTGGAATCTCAGGGGAGCCACACATTTCCTTCCACTCAGCCTTCCCCCTCAGTATCCTGATAAAAATGATACCTCTTATGTATGGGTGGGCCAAGTGCCTATGACTGAGAAGGGCCAAAAACATGTGGAGATTGAGGTGGCTCCAAAGTGTGTTCGTAAGTGCAGTTTTTAAAAATGTGTTTCTAGGCTGACCCTCTTTGAGCACCCACACAAATGAGGCATCATTTGCATCGGGAGGCTGAGGGGTAGGGTGGGTAGTAGGAAATTTGTGCTTTTTTTCTTTTTCTGGACGAATATGCAAGGAAAATGTGTGATTTTAGTCACATTTTGAGGTTTAGAGGGCATTGTGGGTATGAAAACTTGCTGGGATCCTCAAGAGGCACACCACCCTGTACTCCCCTGGGTGTCTAGTTTTTGTACATACCTAGAGTTGGTAGCTTTTCTCTAGACAAGAAACGGCACACTACCAAGTCTCTTACTTCTGTGAAGTCCCAAACACTCAAATTGTGAAAAAAAACAACCTGAGGATTTGTTAAAAAGACCAGTCATCCACCAATCTAGTTGGTGGCATTCTTCATCATTGGAGTCCCACCCGATATACTTAGGCCCAGATTTATGCACCTAGTGCAGCGCCACTTTTCTTGAGCCCCTCAGCGCCCCCCTAATGCCACCATGTGTGCGCCGTATTTAAAATACGGTGCACCAAGGCGGTGGTCAGGTGGACTAGCTTCATAATTTTTGATGCTACTCCGGCTCTTTGCAGGTTTAGCATACATTTTTTTGACGATAATCCTGCAAAGCACAGAGAGGCCCATTGAAAACAATGGGAGCCTCCTTGTAATGCCTGCACTTAGCAGGCATTAAAAAACACTGATAAAAATGGCACAAAAGAATCTTATAGTTTACTTTGCACCATTTTTACGACCCCCTCAACACCCGAATGCCCCCCCTTGCATGCATTATGCCTGGCGCAGACATAATGTTGCACAAGGGGTGACAAAGTGACACAATTCAAGCATTGTGCCACTTTGTAAATATGGCCCAAAGTTTTTGCCTTTCCAATGCCACAGTAGCATAAAAAAATTACACTAACGTGGAGTTGGAATGGTGCTAGGCAACCATAAATCTGGGCCAAAGTGTGTCAGGGGAATGCTAGAACATCTGATTACTGCAGAGCATGTTTTTTTGTGAGCTGAATTCCTAACTGAGAGGAGAAATTCAATGAAATTGACTTGTGATTACCCACCAATATGGTGTGCTTTTCATCATGGTAACCTTGGGCAAAGGTTAAGAACAGTGATTTTTTCATAATTTGAGTGTTTGGGACATCACATAAGTAATTAACTTGTAGCGTTCTTGTTTCTTGTAGTTGTTGATAGTAATTTGAGAAGGTGAGCAAGCTCTCTCTTCTCACTCTCTTTACTGGTACACATATGTACTGGTTGGATTTTGCACGAGGGTGAGTGATGGTTCATTATTAACAAGAGATGTCACAAAAATGAAATGCACTGTTAATAATTGAAAGGTCAAAAAACGGACCCAATGACTTACAGCTTATGGGCTGTAAAGCCGCGTTAAGGCATCAACTGCTTTACAGTCCATTCAGACACCTTTCATATGTGACACACACAAGACCATTCACGTCGCTAGCCAAGGGCCCAGCACATTACAACACTCATGTCAACAGACAGCACCATTCAAATGTCCATCACTTTCATATGACCACATGCCTGACACAGCAATCACACTGGCTGATGGAGTGTGTGGACTGGATGGCTAGCAGTGTATGTACTGACCAGCAGCAAGTCACTACTCACTCTCTGCCAGCCATGCACCAGCTCACACACACTACCAGCCAAGCAACAGCTCACACACACCAGCCAAGTTTCAGCTCACACACACCACCAGCCAAGTGCTAGCTCACTCACACCAGCCAAGCACCAGCCCACGCACACTGCCAGCCAACAGCCAGTCCACACACACCGCATAACATTTTTGTTAATAAAAATCTCCAACTAAATACATCACACTAGTGCCAACTGTGAAACTGAACAAAACATCTAAAACAATAAGACCAGGCAATGCTCACAGGTGTGCCCAACATTTTTTTTTGTGTGGTGCATTGAAAAACAAGCCGGCACACACAGCCCAGGCTTAGAAGGACAATTAGGGCAGTCCATACGATTCTTCTTCCATATAACTCTTCACATACAGACTCTACAACTCTTACTTGGATTTTTTTTTGGGTGTGGGAGGAATGTCATCAGCAAAGTGATGGTCTTTCAATCTAGCCACATCCTCCACCGGTTCAACTCTAGGAACACTTGCCTGTTCCTCTATAACAAGGCTGCCTATGACTTACTCCTGAAACTTAACAAAAGTCATCTTTGACTCTGGAGAACAATCCTTGTGACTAACAAAAGCATTAACGGTTGCTAAATGGAAGAGATAGTTAGCCAACTTCTTATACAAAATGTAAGCCTTACAAACAGCAGTGTAAGGTTGAAACATTTGATCTACCCTATCTACACCACCCATGTGCTTATACCAGACAGGTTTGCACACTTCAGCAACCTGACCTCAAACAGTCATAGTGAATTACTTTCATCATGGATGGTAGTCAGCAGGCAGACATCCTTTCTGTCTGCAGATTTCACAGCTAGCACTTCACCACTATGCAAGGCACTGCACTGTCCCCTCATTTTTTTTACACACACGCTCTTTTGGATAACCTTTATGGTCAGAGCAGACTGTGCCACAAGCAACAGTGTCCACTTTGAACAATTCCCTGAACAATTGCACACCAGCGTAGAAGTTATCTAGTAACAAATGGCAACCTTTGTTAAAAAGTCCTCTACCAAATTCTTACATAATATTCTCACAAACTCCAAAAGTGGATGGACAACGAGGGGGTCAATAGTGGAATCCCTACCAGTATACACCCAGAAATTATAGATATATCACGTACTACTGCCAGACAGCATATACATCTTAATCCATAATGTGCCCTCTTGCTAGGAATATGCTGCCTAAAAGCCAAATGCCCCTTTAACAGGACCAAAGACTCATCCACAGCTATAACTTTCCCTGGAACCTAGATCTCTGAAAATTGATCTCCAAAGTGATGAAGGACAGGCTGAATATTAAAAAGACAGTCTGAATCAGGATGATCTAGTGGCAAAGCTAAAGTATCATTAACAAAATGCAGCATCAGAAGCAAATACCGATCACGACTCATGATTGCAGAAAATATGGGTGTTGCCATCAGGGCACTGGCAGACCAATATGAAGACAACAACGGCTTCCTTCTCAAGAGTGATCTACTGGCAAAGCTAAAGCATTATCAACAAAATGTAGCATCCGAAACAGAAGCAAATACCGATCTTGACTCATGATTGCAGGAAATATGGCAGTTGTTATCAAGGGACTGGTAGACCAATATAAAGACAATGAAGACTTCCGTATCCAGCCCATCAAAAAAGTTAAACCCAAGAACATCTTCAACTCTTCCAGATTTGTGGTAGTCCACCGGGTGGCTCTAGAGTAGGGCTTAAGTCTGGCACTGTTGTCCCTCAAATATAGTTCATCATACAAATTAGTCTGCTACACAATCTCGCCCAAAAATACATTGCCATTAAAGAACTAAAATAAACTTATAGGCAAAATGTTTCCAGTACTCACCAGTAAAGGCAGGCAAATCTTGCTGCACCATGCTTAAGACAACCCAGAGTTCAGCTCTTCCAATGGGAAGCCTTGCAGGCCCAGGCCAGCAATCCAGATGCCTGTTGCTGCACTATCGGCAAATCAGTGCTGTCCTCAAAAACAGGCACTTCATCCGCACTGATAAGCCTCATCATCAGATGATTCCTCTCTGACAGAAAATTCACTGCCAGAATTTTCCTCTTCCTCCACCTTAGATGCAGAGTCAATCTCATAAACATGGTCAGAGGAAGATTCAAAACATAACAACCTGCTGAGTGGTAATCCTGTGGCAAGCCATAATCCTTGCTATTAAAAGTAACTCGACAAACAAGTCAACAACAATCAACACTGTGTAAAATAAGTAATAAACAAAATATGAGCAATCACAAAGATCTATATGCTTAATAACGATACCACTCACTTGCCGGAGACAGCTAGACTTACCACCACCTATAGAGACACAGCAAAGACCAATGATATCCCACTAAAGCATAAGGCCGATCTGCTCCCAAGGGGGGCAGAAACAGTCAAAATAATCACCCCCTAAATGGGATCGACCCTTGCCCAAGGGCCGCTACCAAACATTGCTATCACACACAAACAAAATATCACTGGTGGCCTAATGGGATAAAGAAAAGACCAATCTGCCCCCAAAGGTGGCAGAAAAGGTCAGAATAGTCATCCCCTAAATGAGAGCAACTCCTGCCCAAGGTGGTGCTCCCCAACATTACAATCACATATAAAAAATATCCCTGGTGGCATAGTAGGTTCTGCCTATCTTGAGGGCAGATGATCCTAGAACAAGGCCTATCTGTCCCCAGGGGTGGGGGGGGCAGAAACAGCCAAAATAGTTGCTCTTCAAAGGGGAGCAAACCCTTCCGCAAGGGGCCGCTCCCCAACAATGACAATACAAAAAAAAAAATCCCTGGTGTCTAGTGGGCTTTTCTGCTGCACGATCGTGGCCCCATGCGTGATCGTGGAGCAGGAATCCTGCAAAGAGACATCAGAGGAAAGGAAAACCCTTTCCTTTCCTTGATACCTCTTTGTTTAGAAAACCACACTCCTAGAGGAGAAATGTACCTTTCTCCTCCATTTGCTTTCAGCGTGTCCCCAGCCACTTCTAATGACGTTGGCATGCTGTGCATGCTGACATCTTTAGATGTGGTGGAAGGGATCTGGCGTGGCAGTGGAAGTGCTTCCACTGCCACTCCTAATGGGGGGGGGGGGTTTGATGGGTATCCCTCGGGGGGCACCAGCTCTTCCTCAATGAGAGGGTACCAAGACAGCTGGTAGTTGTCCAACAAACATGCCCACCATGTCGGGAGCTGTCTGATGCATGGAAGGGGTTACAAACAAAACTTTTATCCAGTGTTTTCCCATTCGGTAAAAGCAATGGATGAGTTTACCTTTCCCTTTGAGGTAATCAGACTATCATTGATATATCTACATCTAAGGTTTAAATGTCTCTAAGGTATTATTCAGATGGAAAATAATCTGTTTCAAATTGGTGATTGTAAAGGTAGGGAGTGGTTCTAATAGAGCAGGTACCTTAGCAGTAAGCAGGGTTACGCACCATAGTTGGTTCACCAATCAGAAATCAGAAAACGTAAAGGACCTCATTAAGAGGCTGGTGGTCACAAGACCGCCAGCCTCACGGTGGCGGTTGGACCAGGGCAGCTGTGGTGGTCCAACTGCTACATTACAAGTTTGGCGGTCAGACCGCCATCCACCCGCATCTCTGCCAGGATCCTAGATGCTGATGGAGTGACAGTGGTCTTGGTTGCAATCAGCCAGCCCTGCTGATCACAACTTTGTTCATCGACATCCTTTTCATGGCGGTTTCACCACCATGAAAAGGCGGATGAAGAACAAGTGTAAGGGGCTACAGGGGGCCCATATAGTGGTCATGCACATGTCATGGGCAG
The DNA here is from genome assembly GCF_031143425.1 of Pleurodeles waltl. Taxonomy (NCBI): domain Eukaryota; kingdom Metazoa; phylum Chordata; class Amphibia; order Caudata; family Salamandridae; genus Pleurodeles; species Pleurodeles waltl. The sequence goes on from NC_090445.1 coordinate 899,441,214, forward strand.
TGCAGCACCCCCCTGCCCAGCACCACTGGAGTGTGCACTGCCTGCTTTGCAAACAGTGAGAATTCGGAGGCTGGTGGATGGCCCCCTCTGTGCTAAGAGATAGCACTCAGCTCCTTTAAGGGAGCCGTGTACTTTCTCATATCAGTTTTCCTTCCAGTCTGATCGGGCGAACACTCTATTTCAAGGTTTCTGCCGGTCAGCCAGGTTGGGCTGGCAGAAACCTTGTAATAGGGTGGGGGGATGTGTCGTTCTTCCCACGTGTTTGGCAATCCCGTGTTGGGACTGCCAAACTCGAAATTAACCCCAAAATAACCAAAACATTACAAAGAATTAAAACATATCCAGTCAAAGTGAGGAGTATGAGGAATTAAAAATAATTAAAATTGAGAAATGCCAGCTGGTGGCATAAAAGATCACTTTGAATGAAAATGAGAGACAAAATAACCAAAAGAGTTAGAAATGTATTGAAATCTTGGACAGTGAATCAAAACTAACTGCTAAAATAAGACTGGAGGAATGAGTATCGAGAGAAAACCTTCCATTTTCAAGCCATTACAATGCCAATGGTGCGAAATATTGAGTAATAGTTTCACATAATGCATTTGTGTGCAGCAGTAATTGGACAAACATTACTATATGGCAAAACATTTTATCAACCTTAAATAGAGCCAACAAGTCAATTGTTTGTTACAAACTTAAAACAATGAATATTACATATCATCTTCTCAGAACAGTTGAAATTTTGTAGACAGGCACCAAAGTCAACATAAAAGTGGCCAATGGTACCAGAATGTGCTGTAAAAGTTTGACTAACCATTAACTGAAGCAGGACGGCAGGCTGAAGCAATTGATAATCAGTCTATGTACAACAAAAATGGCTGATAGTATGGATTTCAGATTTCCCATCCAAAACATGGCAGTTAGAACCTATCTATGCTTCAATATGCAGATCATATGATCAACATGGGCAGAACTGTGGTAGGTTTACAAAGAGCATTGATGTTCCTAAAAAGAAGAAGCCTCTGTTGTCAAACATCAAAACGTAGGCTTTGTTGTTTGAGCAAAAGACAAATCCCTACTAATGGAAAATGAGTGTGTTGCTACTGATGGAAAATGCTATATCATGAGCTAAATAGGACTGTATGAGGAGCTACAAGCCCATCTCAAAAGCTTAAAACTGAAAACTTCAACTCATAACTATTGTCTGTCAAAGCTGTACCTGCACCCGTATAGCTGATTGGTTTCACTATTGCTGGGTGCACCTCTCCAGTACCAATACCCCATTTACTCTTTGGCTGGAGCCTCAGAATGGATCATTATCTGGGAGTGGCTGAAGAAATTTAGTAAGCTGCAAACAATAATTTGAAGACACAAGCTTATTCAATTAGTAGTTTTTATTTCAAAAGAATTAATATAGTTTTATTAATCAAACATTAAGGTACAGACACACACATGAGAGTGTCCTGAAGCTGACCCTACTCTGTTCCTCTCTAAAAAATGTGATAAGTTGGAGTAATACTGTCTCCTAGTCTGGGAAAGGTAGAAAAGAACATTCAGTCTGTTACATTTACTACGATTATCTGTCTCATGTACTTACAGCTATCATGCTATTCTGAAACAATTTATCAGCTCTCTCTAAGACATAATACAATCTTTACAGCAGAATGAATAACTCTGTTGTATCTAATAGCTCCGTAGCGGAACAGTTCTCACAATGTTCGCTACATTCAAACCTATTTCCCTAAGCTAATGTAATGAACTCAGTATTGTCATTCTAAAATATCACCTCTATCTTTCCATTGCTCATAAAATGCTCTTGAACTTACAGCTATCATGCTATCAGGTGCAGACAGTGAGCATTGTGAGGGTGCTGGGCAGGGGGACCGCTACACCTGTTCTCTGCCAGCCTTTTCATTGTGGTAAAACCACCATGAACAAGCTGACGGAAAACGAGGTCGTAATCAGCAGGGCGGTGCTGCATGCAGCACTGCCTTGGCTGATTGTAGCCTGTACCCGCTGTCAACCCTTCGGGATCTCCAATACCGGCAGAGACAGTGGTACTCTGGCGGTTTGACTGCCAGGGTCGTATTGTGGTGGTCAGACCACAACAGCAGCGGCGGTCCAGACCGCCTCATCTAGTCTGGCAGTCTAGTGACTGCCAGACTTGTAATCAGGCCCTATGTGCTGCCACCAAAAGGTTTGCTCAGATACCCACAGGCTGTGTATTCAATGGTGATGTACTGAATGCCAAAGATGCTTAGCCTTGGTTCCATTTCATCCACCACCAGACACTCCATAACCCTTTATCTACATATATCATGTTATTTTTCACCCTGTATTTTTGTCACTTATTTTCCACTGTACTCTTAATCCTTATTCCCCCTGTTGTGCATTTCTCACTCTTGCTCTGGGTCAAAGTCTGATGAGTAAAAATAAGTGCTGATTCCAAGGAGGTGCAACCACAAGCTCAAATTAAGCACTGAGTAAAACATTGTATTTCAAATCACTGTTATTGGTCCAATTAACAAAGAAAGTAGGAAAGATAAGAGTAAATAGCTCCGCTACTACCGGCAAATACTTTTCCTACTTTCTGGAATTCACAAATTCTCACACAAGTACACCTGGACAGTTGAACTAGACATTTACTTTTGGGAAGGCCATTTGACAATAAAATTGGAATCCTATTCCTGACTTTCAGAGGTCTCCATAGCGGAAATAGGATCCCCTCTGCAAACATACACATTTATTAATTGGAGGAAAAATACATTTTTTCCACGAAGACAGTCCGTTCCCTACACCAACACTTAGAGATGAACTATTCCTCCCACTACCCCTCATGAGAAAGGTTTTATTCCAGCCCTTGGCTGGAGTACACATCCTACCATTTCCAGGGTGGAAACAGAATAAGAAGAATTTGTGAAGGCCCACAAACGCTAATGTTTGTGAGTGTTCACAAACCTCCAGGCTATCCACCCTTTGGAACACCGATTGTCCCATCCCTTGAGTAGGATCTGCGGGAGCTAAGAACTCTTCACTAGTGGCTGAGATCTATGTTCACATAAATAGACTTATGAGAATCCCTTTGTGAGTTCCTGTCATGCGTAAACAGGTACATTCAGTCATACATTTATGCTTATTTGCAAATTGATCTATTTACTTCAAGTTTACAGACCTTCTGACATCAGTGGATTCTCCGCTGTGTTTGTAAATTAGTAAAATTTTGTTTATAAATAATCCAACTTAATTTCATTATGGACCAATGAAGTATCATTACCCTGAAGATTTACTTTTAAACATCATAGTTGCAATATCTGGTATTAGTTATGTTTTTTAAGTTTGGAAGTCTGTATTTATTACTTCCTTTATCTATACGTGGTCATCTTCTTGCAATAGAAACACTATCATGGAGAGTAATGGTAACACATGAGTGTAAGGTAGAAAGCAGCTTACAATAAGAAAAAGGTAACCAGCTAGTACGAAAACTTCACAATCATTGTTAACATAATCCAAGTGAATGTGTTTTTATTAACTTTTACTGCTTTTATGTTTGAATATTTAAGACATTTTATTGTCTTGATAAGGTTATGATTTATATTTCATATTAAAACAGATATGATTACAAATGTTGTTGCATAATTACCCCAAAGTATTAGGCTCTGCAACTGTTGTTAGTGGCTTTTCATAGCATTGTAAACTTGACATACCCAGGACGTAGCCAAATTGAGTGTCAAGAGCTTTGGAGCAGTGGTAATCTGATTTGTTGATGATTTAGAACAGAGATTGTTCTATTTGTGGTCTGAATACAGGGATTTTTTCTTACCTGGCTTCTTAAGCGTTGTACTGTAGGTCTGTAACTAGATGAAAAGGAGTGTGCATTTTATTGCTGGCCATTTGGGTCTCAGTGCGGAATCCTGTGTTTGGCAGTTGGTGACTGACTCGTGGGTGAAATTTCCTTCTAATTGTGAATTGCCCAGCAGTGGCAGGTGGGACTCCCAACAATGGTAATTCCCTGCCTGTATTAGCTTCTGCTGCTATCCACAGCAGATGGATGGACATGTACAGCTTGGCTGTGATCACATACAAAACGGCCCTATCACAGAGCTAGCTTTGCATAACAAGTCAGTGCTATGAACCTGGCATTAGGAGGGAGTGCAGTTGCCACATTCACACCAGGTTACTGCTAGTTCTAATGTTGGTAGAACACAAAGGGGACAATGATTGGCCTCCTGGGGCCTTGTCACAGTGTGAGAGTGGTCCTCACTAGGGAATGACACAACTCTAGTCTCTTCTGCTAAGTGTAAATATGCAGGCGGACTGAAAGCAATCTGACCAGATTTTGTTTCAAGATTATTTGAATGAATCCTTCTTAATGTTGGCTCTGTAATGGAGGCCTAGTAAATCTTGAGACTTTCTTTTGTGGTGGGATTTATTTGTGGCCATAAAAACCCATATTGTTGTGCCATATTTACCAATCAACACATGATAATGTCAAATAATATTAGTTATATGGCCCATTCGTACATTTTATTACCACATTTTCTTCATTAGTACCTCCCTCACAAATTTTGGTCATGATCTTGTATTTGTTCTAGACCATTTTTGCATCTAATATATTTTTCTCATCATCGCATTCAACTTTAATTTGGTCCGCCATGATAGTGAACTCAGGTATCTAGTAGTTTCCTTGTAGACTCCTCTTTACAACTCCATATTCCAAAGCATTACCTCATCCTTGGTTTCGTTGACTTCATAACTTAAAAATCTCCCAAAGAGAGCCAATTTTTGTTCTTTGTGGAGGAATGATGTTGTGATATCAGATGTATATAACATCAAATCATGTGCGTACAGCGCTACCTTCCTACAAAATTTCCCACAGCTGAATAGACTTATACTTATATTCTGTCCTAAGTTTGCATCATGGGTTCTATGAACAAGGCAAAGAGAAGTGGAGATAGGGGGCATCCCTGTCTAGTTCCTCTCATGATTTCAATTTACGTGGATAAGGAGCCCTCTACCCATACTTATGCCATTGAGGAGGTATAGACATTTTGTAAGACTTCATCTATTGCTCCTCTGACCCCTTGGTGTTTAAAGACTACCCTAAAATATTCCAAATTAACCCTTTCAATTGCTTTAGCAGCATTCAAAGTAAAGGTATTGAACATGTCTTTACTATATCAGTAGTACCTATCAGGCTATGTGTAAGTTCTCTCAAGTGTCTTCCTGGCAAAAACCCTTTTTGGTCTCGATGCATCACACCACCTAGTACCTCACTCAAATGGTTAGCAAGGGTATTTTCCTTGTTCAAAGATAGAGGTAGAGGAGAGCCTTTCAGCCATATTGAACTAAACAGAGTTCTCCAATTGAATCAATTAGGATGATATACACTCTATTTGGGGTTCTGTCCAAGACTGCTGCCTTCCCCCTTTTGAACTTTTTAACTGCTGCCAATACCGCTAAACAAGTAATCCCTTACTTTAAAAACTCCTGATGCTGTATAATAACAGTGGGTAGCCCTTTAGGTTCCAGCCATCATTTTATTTTGTCTGGGTCTAAAATAAAGGATTCTGAGTCTAAGTTGTTAAAAAAGTTCACAAAGGCTCTTTTGATCCCTAGATTACCCTCTAACAATGCCTTTGTTCCCTCATCTTGTATTATTTTTATGTAATTCCTGTTTCTGTCTCTTTTTGCTATCCATGTCAGCATTGTTCTGCAACCTTCACCATATTCAAAGTTCCTCAGTCTACTAACTTCCCATTGCTGTTTCTCCCTGCTTTCTAATCATCCTCTAAATTCTGCTTGATGTTGGTATAACTCTTGTTCTGTTTTCTTCTTCTCTCTCTCCTCTACCCCTACTACCTTCAACATTCCTTCCTACGTAACCAAGTCGTCTTCTAACTCAGTCATCTCACTTCTTCAACCTCAAATAGTGACCATATTGTTTGTTTTGAAAAGTGTAGTCCCTACATTTATTCTCCATCTTACGCCAGGTATCACAGAGGTTCAAGTCCTCCATCAGAAAGAGGAGCTGAGCTTGTGTTCTTGGGGAATTGATCTGAGATCTCACTGATGATCTATCGAAAGCATTGTTTTGAATAATATTGAAGTCACCTCCAATACATATCAGGGAGTGAACATCCACTAAGGCAGCAAAAAGTTGCTTAACCTGTTCTGTGCCTTGGATGAGATGATCTCGTCCAAGGCTACAGTTTCCCTGTGCCTTGGACGAGATCATCTCGTCCATGGCACAGGGGAACTTGGGGGAGCGCGCCCCCCGTGCACCCCCCTCAAGCCGGGGATGGAAGGGGAAGACCTTCCCCTTCCACCCCCAACCCCCCCCACCCCCTCCGTGATGTCAGCGCGCGAGCGCGCGCTGATTAGTCACAGGGGCCTCCCCCATCGCGCTGGAAGCAGAGCTTCCAGCGCGATTGAAAGAGAAATGCTAAGCATTTCTCTTTAATCACGTGGGGGAGGCCGGGAAGCTTGCAATCCGGCTTTTGAAACCCCACTAGACACAAGGGATTTTTTTTTTTTGACTGATACTGAGAAAAGGGAGCGACCCCTTGGGCAAGGGTCGCTCCCAGGGGGGGGCATGTTTTCGGGAAGGCCTTTTCTGCCCTCCCTGGGGGCAGATACCTCTAGGCACCAGGGACTTTTTTTAATGCTTTTTTTTTTTTTTTTCAGGTGGGGAGCGACCCCTTAGGCAAGGGTTGCTCCCCTTGGGGGAAAATTATATTTAGGCCATTTCTCCCCCCTATTTTGATGAGGCCAATCTGCCCCCAAGGGGGGTAGAAACCACTAGACACCAGGGAGTTTTTTCTTTGCGTGAATTTCACGCAAGGAAAGCGACCCATCAGGCAAGGGTTGCTCCCCTGGGGGGCAAATTGTATTTAGGCCATTTCTGCCCCCCTTGGGGGCAGATTGGCCGATTTTAGGTCAATCTGCCCCCAAGGGGGCAGAAACCACTAGGCACCTGGGATTTGTTTTTTGGCGCCAATGTCACGCAGGGGGAGCGACCCCGTAGGCAAGGGTCGCTCCCGGGGGGGGGGGATGGGGGTTGGGGGGGCAAATTTATTTTAGCCCATTTCTGCCCCCCCTGGGGGCAGATCGGCCTATTATTAGGCTGATCTGCCCCCAGGGGGGGCAGAAACCTCTAGGCGCCAGGGCAAATTTTTTTTTGTGTTTTTTTTTTGTGTGTTTGTTTTTTTAGAGATGGGGAGCGACCCATCAGGCAAGGGTTGCTCCCCTGGGGGGCAAATTGTATTTAGGCCATTTCTGCCCCCCTTGGGGGCAGATTGGCCGATTTTAGGTCAATCTGCCCCCAAGGGGGCAGAAACCACTAGGCACCTGGGATTTGTTTTTTGGCGCCAATGTCACGCAGGGGGAGCGACCCCGTAGGCAAGGGTCGCTCCCGGGGGGGGAATGGGGGTTGGGGGTGCAAATTTATTTTAGCCCATTTCTGCCCCCCATGGGGGGGCAGAACCCTCTAGGCGCCAGGGGATTTTTTTTTTCTGTGTTTTTTTTTTTGTTTGTTTGTTTTTTTAGAGATGGGGAGCGACCCATCAGGCAAGGGTCGCTCCCCTGGGGGGCAAATTGTATTTAGGCCATTTCTGCCCCCCTTGGGGCAGAAACCACTAGGCACCGGGGAATTGTTTTTTGGCGCCAATGTCACGCAGGGGGAGCGACCCCGTAGGCAAGGGTCGTTCCCGGGCAGTGGGGGTTTGGGGGGGTCAAATTTATTTTAGGGCATTTCTGCCCCCCCCCCCTCCCGGGGCCGGCTGAGCTAGAGGCCAAACTCCACAGGTAGGCACTTTGCAAAAAACACCTCTGTTTTCTGTGAAAAAATATGTTGTGTCCACGTTGTGTTTTGGGCCATCTCCTTTCGTGGGCGCTAGGCCTACCCACAGAAGTGAGGTACCATTTTTATCGAGAGACTTAGGGGAACGCTGGGTGGAAGGAAATTTGTGGCTCCTCTCAGATTCCAGAACTTTCTGCCACAGAAATGTGAGGAACATGTGTTTTTTTAGCCAAATTTTGAGGTTTTCAAAGGATTCTGGGTAACAGAACCTGGTCCGAGCCCTGCAAGTCACCCCTCCTTGGATTCCCCTAGGTCTCTAGTTTTCAGAAATGCACAGGGTTGGTAGGTTTCCCTAGGTGCCGGCTGAGCTAGAGGCCAAAATCTACAGGTAGGCACTTCGCAAAAAGCACCTCTGTTTTCTTCCAAAAATGTGGATGTGTCCACGTTGCGCTTTGGGGCGTTTCCTGTCGCAGGCGCTAGGCCTACCCACACAAGTGAGGTATCATTTTTATCGGGAGACTTGGGGGAACGCTGGGTGGAAGGAAATTTGTGGCTCCTCTCAGATTCCAGAACTTTCTGCTACAGAAATGTGAGGAACATGTGTTTTTTTAGCCAAATTTTGAGGTTTGCAAAGGATTCTGGGTAACAGAACCTGGTCCGAGCCCCGCAAGTCACCCCTCCTTGGATTCCCCTAGGTCTCTAGTTTTCAGAAATGCACAGGTTTGGTAGGTTTCCCTAGGTGTCGGCTGAGCTAGAGGCCAAAATCTACAGGTAGGCACCTCGCAAAAAACACCTCTGTTTTCTTTCAAAAATTTGGATGTGTCCACGTTGCGCTTTGGGGCGTTTCCTGTCGCGGGCGCTAGGCCTACCCACACAAGTGAAGTATCATTTTTATCGGGAGACTTGGGGGAACATAGATTAGCAAAACAAGTGTTATTGCCCCTTGTCTTTCTCTACATTTTTTCCTTCCAAATATAGGAGAGTTTGTAAAAAAGCCATCTATTTGAGAAATGCCCTGTAATTCACATGCTAGTATGGTCACCCCGGAATTCAGAGATGTGCAAATAACCACCGCTCCTCAACACCTTATCTTGTGCCCTTTTTGGAAATACAAAGGTTTTCTTGATAGCAATTTTTTACTCTTTATATTTCAGCAAATGAATTGCTGTACGTATACCCGGTATAGAATGAAAACGCACTGCAGGGTGCAGCTCATTTATTGGCTCTGGGTTCCTCGGGTTCTTGATGAACCTACAAGCACTATATACCCCCACTACCAGAGGAGTCCAGCAGACATAACGGTATATTGCTTTCGATAGTCTGACATTGCAGGGAAAAGTTACAGAGTAAAACGTAGAGAAAAATTGATGTTTTTTTCACCTCAATTTCAATATTTTTCTTTTTCAGTTGTTGTTTTCTGTAGGAAACCCTTGTAGGATCTACACAAATGACCTCTTGCTGAATTCAGCCTTTTGTCTACTTTTCAGAAATGTTTAGGTTTCTGGGATCCAGCATTGGTTTCATGCCCATTTCTGTCACTGACTGGAAGGAGGCTGAAAGCACAAAAAATTGCAAAAATGGGGTATGTCCCAGTAAAATGCCAAAATTGTGTTGAAAACTTCGGTTTTCTGATTCAAGTCTGTCTGTTCCTGAAAGCTGGGAAGCTGCTGAGTTTAGCACCGCAAACCCTTTGTTGATGCCATTTTCAGGGGAAAAACCACAAGCCTTCTTCTTCAGCCACTTTTTCAAATTTTTTGGAAAAAAACGAAATTTTCCCTGTATTTTGGCCAATTTCTTGGCCTCCTTCAGGGGAATCCACAAAGTCTGGGTACCTCTAGAATCCCTAGGATGTTGGAAAAAAAGGACGCAAATTTGGCTTGGTTAGCTTATGTGGACAAAAAGTTATGAGGGCCTAAGCGCAAACTGCCCCAAATAGGCAAAAAAAGGCCTGGCACAGGAGGGGGAAAAGGCCTGGCAGCGAAGGGGTTAAGAGTTGCTTCATCATCCACATTGGGCCCATAGTAGATAGCAATAGTGTACCAATCTGTCTGCCCCATAGATCACAACAGCCCTACACCCCATCATCTGCTTTGCCTTTTAATTCTGTGCCTATGTTAGCCCTGATTATGTTTGCAGCCCCCTTAACACAATGTGCGTGTTTCACTGCAGTCACCTGCCTGACCCATCTCTGCTTTTTCATCAGATCTCTGCATTCATATCCTAATAAATTAGCTTCTTGAACATATTTCGAGATCTTGACAGACTTGTTGAAATAAACTTGGAAAGAGTGAGAAAAGACATAGATAGGTTAATGTCTAAATGGAAGTCCCTCCCATTTATGATTTATGGACGGTGAATTTCATGAAGAAGATGATATTGCCAAATGTTGCCTTCCTGTGTGATAATAGAATTTAATCACTTTCAAGAAGAAAGCCCTAGATAAAATTCAAGGGAAGATATCCTCAATTTTTTGAGCTTTCAAAGGTATCTGGCTCTTTTTGAAAGAACTGAGATGGAAACTAGAGAAAGGTGGCCTAGCTCTCCCTGATGTCCAGTTTTATTGCTCGGTAAAATTGTAGGATGTTGTTCTCTCACCCTGATGAGACCTGTATGGGGGCATTATATAAAGCGATGTTAGAAAGTCAAAGGGTTGAAAATGTCTTCCTAAAGTTTGGCGCCCCCAAGTTTGTTCAAAAACGTGGGATTGGAATGTCTGAAATGGGCTGCCAAGCTGTGGTTTAATGCCAGAGTGCCAGTGAAAAATCTCATACAACTGCACCAATATTGGATTCCTCTGGAACCCTGGAATGTCTGAAGGAGTGTTTAGCAGGACCCTTGAGGAAGGTTGAGATTCAGAGATCTGGGCAGATAATGGAGGGAGTCAACTTAATGACATGGGAAGTCTGGTCAAGACTTGTGAAGTTGTGTATGTCCAGATTTAAATACTACCAGCTCTCCACTTGGTTTAAGACTAAAGGACCTCATTACTACAATAGCAGTCGGACCAGCCAACTGCCAATGCCTCAGGGAGGATGCCACCATCATATGGTGGCATCCCCCCCACCCTATTACTATGTTCCCGCCGGGCTGACGGGCGAGAGCATTGTAATAGAGCATTCCCACTAGTCAGTCCAGTGGGAGCAGTGCTACAATATAGGTCTCAGCTCCCTTAACTGTAGCACAGAGGGGGCTGGCCAGCACCCTCGGAATGCACACTGTCTACAAAGGAGAAAGCGCTCATTCTGGCGGTGCTTGGCAGGGGGCCCCCTGCACTGCCCCCTGTGGCCCCCAGCACTGACTTGAAATGGCTGGCCATGAAAAGGCTGGCAGAAAGAGGGGTTGTAATCAGCCAAGTGGTGCTGTGTTCTCTGCCACCTGGGCTGGTTACGACCATGAGTGCCGTCACCCCATTGGAAATATGTTCCTAGAGGAGACGGCGTCCCCTGGTGGTCTGACTGCCAGGGTCGTAATATAGTTGTTGAACTGCCAGAATTGCAGTGGTCCGACTACCACCATGAGTCTGGTGGTCCAAGGCCTGCCAGACTCCTAATCAGGCCCTAAGGACTGGTCAAACTGTGAGTCTAACATCATTGTCAAAATGGAGCTACAAGAAATTAAGACCATGAAGAAGAAAGTAGCCAAGTGGTGTTCACTTCTACTAAAGGCAGCCAAGACAAAGATAAGACCAACATTCAGTATATTGGAACACCACCTATATCAAGAAGAGCTTCTGAAACTCTGTCAGGTATCCCTGAACTCATTATATTCTACAGGAAAATCTGCTACTGATAAGAAAAATCATGTGTTTACTCTCCACAGAATCTATTGGACCCCAGGAAGATCAAGGAAAATGGGGACACAGGTGTTAAAGGTGGAGAAGTCCAGAAGTGGACAATGTCCACATGTTTGTTAACTGTTCAGCTCTGACCCAATTCTGGCAACGGGTGAGTAAGACAATTGACAATATCCTTGGCTGGACAATGGGGGAAGCCCAAAGCTAATATTGTTTGGGTTGCTGGGTGAAACAACTGAACGAGGCCTGAAATGGAAAGAGCTAAGCAAATTACGGTTTCTGTTGCTACTCTTGGCAAGAAGAGAGATATGCAGGAAATGGGCTCAGTCGGAGCCTCCCACTTGGTCAGACTGCTGGAGATCAGTGAATTATGTTCATTAGCTGGATAAGAAAAGAGAGAGATTAATGAAAGTTACACCTGCAACATCCTCGCAATGTTCACTGTCTGCACAGCATTGCATTGCATTGGCTGGGCAAAAGGGCCCCTGCACTCCTGCACTGCTCATACCAAGCACCTGTTCTCTGCCAGCCTTTTCATGACAGTGAAACTACCATGAAAAGGCTGGTGGAGAACGAGGTCTTAATCCGTAGGGCAGCACTGCAGGCAGCGCTACCCTGGCGGATTATGGTCTCCCCCACCTCCAGGCCGTCGAGATCATGGATCCCGGCGATGCTGGCAGAACTCTGGAAGTCTGACCACCAGGGTCTTTATGTGGTGGTCGGACTGCCACAGAAGCAGCAGTCCTGACCGCCACAGCGGGGCTGGTGGTCTGAAGACCGCCAGCCTCGCAATGAGGCCCTATGGTTACCCATACTTTAAACTGTTCCTACAGTGTACGTGTGGTGTAGTGCACAGCACACATGCATCACATGAAAAGTTAGGAGAAGTAAAAACATTTCTCTTTGTTAGCACCTGCTGCTTCAAGAAAGCATTATTTTTCTTATGTAAAGTCCTGTTTATTATTGTTAGTAGATAGGACTTTGCATCAAAAGCCATGGTTGTTAGCACAGGGAAACTGATGTACCACTCAAGGTATGCCATCTTGAGGCACTCTAACACAAAGTAGTGTAAAGTGCTATTTGTCTTACTGGAAGGGAAATAAACCATCAACACTTTGTATCAGTTTGCATCATTTTTTGTGTCAGTGTAAAGCGCTGATAAACTTGGCCCTTAATTTATTAAAGAAGAGAGGAGGACAAGTAGAAACTAGTGCACCCAGTTGGAGTATTTACATTTTTCTTCACTTCAGTTGGCCTTAATGCAATCCTTATTGTGAATGAAAAATGCTGCAGTTTTTAAGGAGCAATAAGAGGCATTGCATACCTCTACAGTCTCACTAGCAACTGAGTCCCATTAGCATGCATGTGGATGAATACTTCACCCAAGCAGAAGACTCCAGTCAGCAATTTCAAAATTAGATTGAAGAACAGAGGGTGAAGGGCTGACCTATTCTTTCCTCAACAAACTAGGTTCCTTGACAAATAGCACGAGGTGTTTGATTGAATTGTACAGCATTTAACATAATGCTGCATGACAACAACAAATAGGTCCATGCATAATCTATTTGAGTCAAATATTTTTTTGGTATACATTGTCATTGCCATGTAAAATCATATGTTAATACATTGGATGTGCTGTAGTGGCTGACTAAGCTTTATAAACTCAACTTACTTTCATTTTCATTGTATCACTGTCATGTTGCAGGAATCTAAAAACTGCTGCCTTCACCTCCAAAATCCTTTCTATACCGTGCTCTTTGTCTGCCTTTGTGACTCCGTTTGCAGCACAGGCTCAGAATACCAGCGTATTCTGGAGGTAAATGCTGAGATGGAGGACTGTTGTCCTTTACAGGGTTCATCTCTGCATTCACACCCATTACCAAGAAGTCACAGAACACATCCTGTCTCCCTGTCTCATTAACGTTAGTGAGACAGGACTTCAGCAAATCATTGTGAAAAGCTCCTTTGCACTGTGTTGAATTAGTGCATCCAAAGCAGCACAAAGGCCTGGTTGAGTCTCAACCTGAAGAAGACGATAGGCAAATACAGCTCTCCACTACAACTCAGCCAAATAGTGTATCTGGTTTGTTGCTTTTGCTGCTGGAAATTCTAGTCATTGTTAAAATACTCTTATTATTAATAATGTATACAAGTTTACTTTAAATAAAATGTGTTCCAAAAGCAAATTTTGTAGAAGGTAATCATACTTCAATGTTGTAGGCCTGTAAATTCATAAAAGTGCAAATTTAAGGTGGCCTAACTGTTTATTCCATTTTAAATTAAATATAATACATTAACACTGAGAGGACTGTTTTTCACATTGAATAGTTGTTTGCTCAAGATGTTTTTTTTCTCTTTACTGCAGATGTTGCCCCTTCAGACGCCTACTGCTTGCAAGTGAACAGGCACTTGATTTGCATTAGACAACAGACAGAAAGGTTCTCACTGGGAGAAGACGAAACAACAGGAAGAATGATTCATGGGAAGAAGTCTTTGGACCACAAGAAAACAATGTTGTAC